>NC_089838.1:272557067-272917067 GCF_035609145.1 Eleutherodactylus coqui
GCGTGGAGTCAAAAATAGACTTGCATGTTGTGTATAAAAGCAGGATTCACATTACAGTGACTTTTAAGGCAACTTATGCTGATGTAATATTCTGTGTGTCTCATTAATTTTGTAATATGCTTAGGTTAAAAATATTGCAGTTTTACCACCTTACCAAATCAAGTTTGAAGTCACTGCCACTAGGGTCTACCCTCTAGCACCTCTGTAATCCACTGTCTGTTGTTAGGCACTGAGATTCTGTAGTAACAGGAATGCTAGGATGTGGGGAAGGGGCTATCTGCACAGGCTGCTCCCTAAACGCAAAGGCTGACAGATCTGCAGACACGATGGGGCTTATTTACTAATACTGTCTAATAATTAGACATTGCAAACATAGACTAGACAGTCTTAAAATGCACCAGTTTTATCACCGTAGCTTTTCGTAATGATAAATTTGGTGATTTTTAAGACTGTCTAGTCTTAGTTTAGACCACTTATTAGTTAGCTTAGCTTAGTTTATGGCAAAAAAATGCACCAAATGTTTGGCACAATTCGCTGAAATTTGGCACAATTTTGTTCATGCCTCTTTTTTTGGAAAAGTCAGAAAAACTGTCCGAAAGTGTCTAAAAACATATAGTAAATGTGGTGCAAAGCATGTATGACAATTTGTACCAGAAAACTGTCGTAGAATAGTAACTAAGCCCCAATGTCTGTAACCTCTACAATATCTGCCTCTCCTGCTGTTACAGTGTGTGTGTACATATTGCATTAGGATTAATAACCAATTGAATGTCTCTGAATGCCTAAACCATTCTGGGAAAACAGAGGGATGTGCACTCTGATACTGCCTCCCTGTGGGACCAGAGCCAGAGAAATGCAGAATGGGAGGTGAGGCAAAGAAAGTACATGACAGTGAACTACTGGCAGAATTATGACACTCCCCTGCCTGAAAGTAGATTGCAAATATCAGAACAGCAGAAAAATGGGGAAAATAACCTGAAAATCAGAACTTACTGACAAAAATCAGGATACAGACAGCCACAAAAGAGTGGAAATTGAGAACCTGATGTATTTTAGAAAACATGTTCAAAACTCAGGTACGCCTCACTAATCATTTCTACTGTTGAACCCAAAGAGCCTTGGTCCGATTCTATGTCCTATAGCTGTAAGCTGTAGCTAGTAGGCATAATGTAGTTTGTAAGCCTGCATACAAAGCTGACACTGACCAGGCTGGGAGTTGCTGTTCCACAAATGCTTTTATGGGTAAAACGACATGCAAGCTTGTACTTTTAGTTCCACGGCAGCAATCCTGTATCAGGCTACGTACAGCTGCTGTGTTGAATGAAATATATGTGCTAATTGCCCATCACTGTAGACTTGGTACTGTGCAAGACTAGCATCTCATTTGCATGCATGAAGAACAGGCAGTTAGGCCTCGGAGGGAGAATTCAGTTACTCGTCCATAGCGCTTTAATAAATATGAGAAATATGAGAGTCATTATTTTTTTCTTTGTTTATGCAAATTTCAGCTCCAGCCATATTGCTCCATTCGGTACTTGATTAAAATGCAGAGTGTGTGCAGCACTTTGAAACCCTGTGTAGCATGTTCAGTTACGTGACAGGCTATGAAGAATAAACCTGTTTCTACATGCAATAAGCAAGCTTCTGCAGAGAGGGGTGGACATTTTGCCAGATTTTTGTTCTTTTCCTCTTTCCTACGGTTCTTCTTAAATGAAATAAAATTGCTACTTTGCCTTAAAGAGATAATTTGATTAAGGGAATAGCAGCAGAGGTTTATAAAAAAGAGGTCAGAGATTAAATTATAACATAAGTAAGGATTAATGTGATGGAGAGGGAGTGTCAGAACACAGCCTGAGGGAGAGAACGGTGGAAGAGTATATCCATCGAGTTCTGCCTGAAAGGGGCGAGGGTGGGGGGGTGGGGGGGATAATACACTATTTTGTTTCTGAAAGAAATACCCAGGTTCTGCTCACATCTGCATTGGAGGGTGCAGGGCAGATCCATCCCAAAATCCCATATGGGATAGCACAGCATGAATTGCTATTTGGTCTGGGAAAATACCACGGGACGTGACAGAAAAAGGATGGACTCCATTATAGTCAATGGGGTACATCCATCGCCCTTTTTTTCTCTCATAGTAGAGATCCATTTCCTCCTGGGATTCAATTTTTCTGCTCTCATGATGGAGCAAGAAGATGAAAAACCTGATTGTAGGTGTGAATCCTAATTTGTAGTGAAAGATGTTTGTAGATTTGCCCAAAGGGCAATTCCCCAACATCAAGTAAAGTTACAATCCAAATTATTCAACCCCACTGCACACTAGGCTTATTTGCCAAATTTAAAGCTGACGCTTGAGTATCATTGGACCTTCCAAGAGGCCAATGATCACAAATATACCTCAAAGTCTACTAAGTTTTGGTTTCAGAAGACGTCCTGGAAGATTAGTTTAAGTTTTTAAAACGTATTAGGTTTAGGATGTGCATATTTAGGCCACTTTCACACGAGCGTAACTTCTCAGCAAAGTGAGCTGCACTAAAAAATCGCCACTAACCGTACCAAAAATTGGGATGAACAAAGAATAGCCGCAACCAAGTCGCGACTATTCTTCATGATTTTATCATCCTTTCACACATCTGGCTGCGGTGAAATAACGCTGCAGCCCCAAAATCATTCAGTTGCTAGAACTACTTTAATCCCTTTTAAATGTCTCAACTATAGGCACCTGTCAGCACTAGCCTCTGCTAAACTCCCTCCCCCTCACTCCCATAGGACTCAAAGTAGAGCCATCCAAGCTCAAAATTTGAAGTACAGCCAGTGAAATCTCAAGTCGGAATCCCAGAAGCTCTGAAATTCAAGAAGTAAATCCTGCACTGAGCAGGGGGTTGGACCTGATGACCCTGGAGGTCCCTTCCAACTCTACCATTCTATGATTCTATGATTCTTAAGACTATCAAAATAAATCTCACCAAAAAAGACTGACAAGGTGCAATAGTAACTAGCAGCAAAGGTCTGGAGCAACTGAGCTATACAGCCAGATGATATAGTTAAAGGCGTTAAAGGCCAACCGATGAATGACTTGAAACTAGAAGAAGAATTAACTCTTCCTAATCGGTAACAGTATGTGGTGATGCAGCAGAGCGAGAGCAGCAGAAGAAATAGTCATGCTGAATAGGTAATGAGAAGAAGATGTGTAATCATACACACCATCTACAATGGCGACTTCTGGCCCATACGTGGGTAGTGACAGTAAATACATTAAGGGAATGCTCCAGTTGCAGCAAGTGGAACATAAACCCATAGTGACTATGGGTTTGAGTTCCTCCTGATATGTTCTACAGATTTAGTGCCATGTCCATTGAGTCCCGTTAAGTAAACCGACCAACTTATTCGCAAACAGGGGACAGGCTGAATGACATGCGAACTACATGGTGTTTTGAGGTTGCTAAATGTCCAAGACAAGATAATTGATGGAGTTAGAAATGCAGGTAAAGACTAGGATATTTTTCTGATCCACCATAACTAAAACCTACCAAGAAAGCAGAGCACTCACCCCCAAAAGGGAGACCCTATGTTTGAAACGTAAACTGATTCCCTATACGAAATAAATAAGGACAGCAAAGACAAATGAATAAGCAGAGGTCAGAGTTCAAGAGCGACAATAGTCACAACTAAAGATGAACGAGCATACTCGATAAGGCAAACTACTCGAGCGAGTAGTGCCTTATTCGAGTACCTGCCCACTCTTCTCTAAAGATTCGGCTGCTGGCGCGGGTGACAGGTGAGTTGCAGCAGTGAGCAGGGGAGAGCGGGGGGGGGGGGGGGGGGGAGAGATAGATCTCCCCTTCGTTCCTCCCCGCTCTCCCCTGCCGCTCCCCGCCCCCTGACGGCACCCAAATCTTTAGAGACGAGCGGGCAGGTACTCGAATAAGGCACTACTCGCTCAAGTAGTTTGCACAACCCTAAACGGCTCTTTGATACTTTTCACTCCCTTCTCAGCCCAAAACCGCAGCCCCCAGTGACGGATCTCAGTGCTGAAGAGTTGGCTGCTTACTTCAAAAAGAAAATAGATGACATCCGTCAGGAAATAACTTCCCAATCCCAGACTAGCCCTGACCCTAGTCCTGTCAGCACTGCATCTAGCTCCTGCTCACTGTCTGTACTCAGACCAGCGACAGAGGAAGAAGTCTCCAAATTGCTCTTCTCTGCTCGCCCCACCACCTGCGCTAGCGACCCTCTCCCCTCACACCTCCTCCGTTCCTTCTCCCCAGTGGTCATCTCCCATCTCACCACTATATTCAACCTCTCTCTGACCTCTGGCATCTTTCCCTCTTCTTTCAAACACGCCATAATATCCCCACTGCTAAAGATACCGACTCTGGACGCGACTGATGCTGCCAACTACAGACCCATCTCAAACCTCCCCTTCATCTCCAAACTACTAGAACGCCTAGTTTACTCCCACCTTGTAAGCTATTTATCAGAGAACTCTCTCCTAGACCCCCTACAGTCTGGCTTCCGACCTCAACACTCGACAGAAACTGCCCTTACTAGGGTATCCAATGACCTACTGAAAGGCAAATCGAGGGGCGATTACTCCCTACTGATCCTCCTCGACCTTTCTGCAGCGTTTGACACTGTTGACCACAAACTCCTCCTCAGTATGCTACACTCCATTGGCCTAAAGGACACTGCCCTCTCCTGGTTCTCCTCTTACCTATCTGACCGCTCTTTCAGTGTCTCCTTTGCTGGCTCTACCTCCCCTCCTCTTCCCCTTGCTGTTGGGGTCCCCCAGGGCTCGGTCCTTGGCCCCCTTCTCTTCTCTATCTACACAGCCCCTATTGGACAAACCATCAGGAGTTTTGGCCTCAAATACCACCTGTACGCTGATGACACCCAGCTATACACCTCTGCCCGTGACATCTCTGCACCCTTCCTCCAAAACATCACTAACTGTCTGTCCGCTGTCTCTAACACCATGTCCTCTCTCTACCTAAAACTAAACCTCTCTAAAACTGACTTACTGGTATTTCCACCCTCCACTAACCGACCTCATCCTGACATCTCCATCTCAGTGTGTGGCGCCACCATAACTCCTAGACAACACGCCCGCTGCCTTGGGGTCATATTTGACTCTGATCTCTCTTTTGCCCCCTACATCCAATCTCTGGCCCGAACATGTCAGCTGCACCTCAAGAACATCGCAAGAATCCGCTCTTTTCTCACTGTGGAGACGTTAAAAACGCTTATTGTCGCCCTCATCCACTCCCTGCTCGATTATTGCAACTCGTTGCTGATCGGCCTCCCCTGCACCAGACTCTACCCTCTCCAGTCCATCCTGAATGCGGCAGCCAGGCTCATCTTCCTGTCCAGCCGCTACTCGGACGCCTCTCTCCTGTGCCGGTCACTGCACTGGCTGCCCGTTAAATACAGAATTCAATTCAAACTCGCTACCTTCATCCACAAAGCCCTCCACAGTACAGCGCCACCCTATATCGCCTCCCTCATCTCAATCCATCAACCAGCCCGGGCTCTCCGCTCTGCTAATGAAACCAGACTGAGCGCCCCTTTAATTCGAACTTCTCATTCCCGCCTCCAAGACTTCTCCAGAGCAGCACCGGTCCTCTGGAACGCACTACCAAAGGCTACCCGAGCAATCCAGGACTCACAGAACTTCAGGCGTGCTCTAAAAACGCACCTCTTCAGGGAGGCATACCGCATTCCCTAAACAAACCTCTCTGTACTCCGCCTGATAACATGCTCCCTGACCTACTGACTGCAATCCCTGCTAGCCATCATAAACCGCTCCTGCAGTCACACCGTTTCTGCCGTCACACGGCTAAATGTCTGACCATTGTCTATGTGTATAGCATCGCTCACTCTCCACCTCGCCATACTGTGCACATCTCCAGCCCCTTTACCCTCTGTATCACCCCATTACTTGTAGTATGTAAGCTCGTTGGAGCAGGACCCTCACCCCTATTGTTTCCATCAACTGATTACTATATGTAACCGTGGTTCTGTAATGTTTGTATTTTGTCTTTCTGTATTCCCCCCTGTCTATGTAAGCGCTGCGGAATATGTTGGCGCTATACAATTAAAGATTATTATTATTATTATTTGCCTTATCGAGTATGCTCGCTCATCTCTAGTCACAACCAGAAAAAATTGTAGACAGTCGCGTACAAAGTTCAAAAAGGAAAGAACTACAATGAACACTCAAAAATACAAAAGCTAACATATTTAACCATAGAACAGGACCAGTACTATAAATGCATTACCAGCATCTTCTGTAGAGAAGAACTTGAATAAATACCCTAAGTAAGCTGCTGACAGGCTGACTGAGATGATATACATAGCTCAGGCAGTCTATCAGTGCTATAACAAAAGGGAGATATTTTTTTTTCCAAAGCCAAGCGTCAAATGCCACTGCACAGGCACTAACAAGCGCATCACATGGTCCAGCGCTAACATTGTGGCGTCACACTGGACCCATGCATGTGCATCAGTGATGGCAGTGTTGTGACACCTAGCAATCGCTAGCATCACTGGTGCAGTATGTTAACTCGATTTACAGCATTGTAGTACACTGTACTACATAACACATTAAATTTCAAGTTAACAGTTGCTACATCTGTACCTGGCCTGACGAAGGACCTCGGCCGAAATGTTGCTATATGCTGTATATGTTGAAGGCCAAAAGCTACATGTTCTCTACGCTCTATGTGTTAAAACCCAAATTAAATGAATTACATTTATTTGCATCAAGTCTGAAGTGCAGTACTTTCTCTGGTATTTATTATATTGTGACCCCCTGGGGTATTAAGGGCCGGAATTGGCACACAACAATTTTTTGCAACGAGGCAAGTGTGGCAAGAAGTTGTACCAGCTGTAGCAAGTACCAGCATATTACTCAAACATGCCATGACTGACTGGTCGATGGGACCCACACCAACTGCTGGAATTACTGCCGAAATATTTCACCCCACAGTTCCATAGTCATCAAGGTACTTCGATTACTCGGAGTGTCACTGTGTAGAGAATGACGAAAAGCTCTGCAATTCATACCGCCATGATAAGTAAGAGGAGGCATACCCTAATGATTTGCTGTCACTTAGTATGGCTGGGATCACCTTTAAAGACTTTACACCCCTTTCTACTATTTAAGTATGAAGACCTGTAACGTTGGAAACTGCTGTACAAATAACATGTGCTTCGTGATAAATATTACTTGTGAAGTAAATAGCAAGACACACAACATTTCTAAAATATGTCTGGCAGCAGATCAAACTTTTTGCAGCTTTCTTCCCATATTTCCATATCATAGGTCTATGCTATATTTATCCTTAGAGCTCAGATTTGCAAAAGTCACTTATTCCCAAACTTAGCAACAAAATAGACACAAAACTAGAAAATCATGTTAAAAATATATTTGTGAGTTGCCAAATTACAGGCTTTGATTTAGTATTTCTGAAGATCCCAGCAGCAGGTCAACACTCTAGAGACAAACATGTGTCCAGCCCCTCCTAGATCCTTGAAGGGCAAGAGGTGCTAATCCTATTTTCTGCTCAGCAGATGAGCGTCTTGCAGAAATGTCACTGGCGTTTTATGAACAGCTGGGAAAGGATTCTCTGCAGTTTCCCCAGCAACTTTCTGGGCAATATGTCCTTTTCACAAATACAACTGTAGTGCCGGAGATTGAGACAAGTTTAATCATAGACATGAAACTGTATTATCAAATCTATTCAGAAAAATGAAACAATTTAGATTGAATGCAAATATATATCTAAAAAGAAGCATTCCCGCTTTCAAACACATTGTTTTTAGAAAAATATTGCCATTTTTGTGGCAGTTTTTCATATAGTTTTTGAACCAAAGTCAGAAATAGATTCAAAAGGAATGGAAAATATTAATTCACTTCTGGCTTTGGTTCAAAAAACTATGTAAAAAATGCATTTCTCTAGAAAACACTGTTAGGCCTCGGTCAGACGACCGTTTTTTGCCTCGATTTGCGGATCGCATGACGGATGCGCATCCGCAAATCGCGTGACCGGGGCCAAAAAATCGCCGAAAAATCTGCAGCTAGCAGCGTTTTCGGCGAAACGGGCGAGACACGAGGAATCGCAAATCGCGCCTATTTGCGATCTGCGATTCCTTGTGTTTTATATATGCGCTCAATGGGGCCGGCGGCAGCACTCACTCACCCATTCATGAATTCATGAATGGGTGAGTGAGAGCTGCCTCTGATTGGTGAGGGCTGTGACCAATCAGAGGCAGCCCATTCAGCAGGCCGGGATTTTAAATCCCCAGCTGCTGAATATTACACAGAGCAGTTCAGGAGAACTACCGGCCAGACGCGACTGAACCCCGGCTGCAGGGACAAGGTGAGTATATATATTTGTTTTATTTTTACACATTTTAGGATGATTTTCAGGGAAGGGCTTATATTTTTAAGCCCTTCCTGAAAATTCATCCCGCGGTCGCCGGCAGCCCATTGCTTTCAATGGAGCCGGCTGTATTGCCAGCTCTATTGAATTCAATGGGCGAACATCGTTCTTCTCTGCCACAGCTGTTACAGCTGTGGCAGAGGAGAATGATCTTTGTAGTATATGTTCTCAATTGGGTCGGCGCTGCTGCCGCCAACCCCATTGAGCGCATATATAGAACACAAGGAATCGCAGATCGCAGATAGGTGCGATCTGCAATTCCTCGTGTCCTATAATTTATCGGACATCCGCATAAAAAGCTGCCATGTGACCGATCCCATTGCGAAGCAATGGTTCTAAATATGCGCAGATCGCATGTGCATGCGCAAATCGCTCGAAAAACCACCGGTCTGACCGAGGCCTTAGCATACAGTGGAACTTTAGCAGAATAGACAGGAGTAGACCGAGCTTGAGGAAGGCAGCAAGGCCGAAACATTGCTGCTATTTTTGCTGTGATGGGAGAATAAAACAATATTTTTACTGCATCCCTACATACTGCCGGTCCACATTTTCTGTTATTAGACCAGTAAATCTGTGACAATATAGTGGTCAGTTCCAAATGGCCCCTCTGCAGAGCTTCATGCTGCAAGACTAATGATCCATTTACATGGGATTAGCTGTCGGGCAAGTGATGCCCAGAAGCTGGTCCCAGTGATGCTCACTCCAGAGCTGTTACACAGGAGCGAGTATTGCTGGCATCGCTCAAAGCGCTGATGGAATAGAGGCCGAGCGCGATGGAGAGCATTCTTCCCCCACCCACCTCCATTCACTCTAAACAGGCAATTGTTCAAAAGTGAATGGTTGTTGGTTACATTGAATGGCTGGTCATTTAATTTTCTGCATGCAGCAACTGAACGACTGAACAACTTTCGCTGTTATTCATTTGTTGCATGCATTTTCACAGAATGATTAGCAGTCAAATTCCTGTGGGAGCGTGGGAATTTGAACGATTCTGGGTGATAATCATCCCGTGTAAAAGTACAATAAGTTGATCTAATGCAACACAGTCAAAGGCAAAATAGACAATTAACGTAAACCACTGACACACTGAGAATGTCCTCTCTTAGGGCAAAAACACACGGGCGCTAATACACTCGTCACTACAGAATGAATTAGTGTATGAACTGGACTTTTTTTTGTTGTGAGTTTCAAACTCACGCTATTGTGCGTGAGTTTGAAAAAAAAGTGGAAATATAATTCCTGCCCTATCTTTCTTGCCCATGGAAAAACTACGTACGAGAAAGATAGGCAAGTTCTATCTCTTTTGGGGGCATAGTATTAATGCATGAGAATCCCAATAGTGAACACGAAGCCATTGATTTTCACAGCCGCATAATGGGACAAAAACATGCTCATCTGTTTAAGCCCTTATTGTAGTTGGTTACATTTCTTCTTCTTCATGTCACCGTCTAGCCATTATTTATCTCTGCAGAGCTTACCAAGCAGACATCTTTAGATTCTCACTGTTGCAGCAATGCTCACCTTTCGCACAAAAAAAGGAAAATTCCCACGGACATAGTGCTAATTCTCATCTAGAACATACATTAGTATAGGTAAGGGAGACGGTAGAAAAGAACAACATATCATGACTAGAGATGAGCGAGCATACTCGCTAAGGGCAATTACTCAAGCGAGCATTGTCCTTAGCGAGTACCTGCCCGCGCGGAAGAAAAGATTCGGGTGCTGGCGGGGGGCGGGGAGCGGCGGGGGAGAGGGGGGGAACGGGGGGGGGGGAGATCTCTCTCCCTCTCTCCCAACCCGCTCCCCCCTGCACACTCCCACAACTCACCACTCACCCGCGCCGGCACCCGAATCTTTTCTTCCGAGCGGGCAGGTTCTCGCTAAGGACAATACTCGCTCGAGTAATTGCCCTTAGCGAGTATGCTCGCTCATCTCTAATCAGGACATGTCAGGAAAAAGCAAGTGAGTTTTTATTGTCAATGGCATGTTTGGGAGGGATGTAAATAAAACAGGAGAGAAAATGAGCTTCATGTGCTGAATCCTAATAAATCATATGGCTGTGTGAATATTGATCTGCTCACCTTATAGGTTGTGTTAATGCACAACACTAGTAGGCAATGATTAAATCCTTGGACTGCTGCAGGTTTCAAAGATACCTTGCTAGTAAAAGGATGAATGCAGATGCTGTAGTGGATCGGTGCCACATCTGGCACCGAGTCACCTGTGATAGATATTTATTCAATAAACACTTCACTATATGGTTGTAGTCTGGACTATACTTTTCCTCAGGTGGGTAGTAGCCAATAATGCGCCTCCTCCCAAACTCTATTAACTGGCCAAAATCTCTTGGATTGCAGCGTAGAAGCATCCAGTAGTAAACAAGCTCTACACAAGTGGAAAAAGAGGTCACTACACATAAATAGCCTCGGAAAGCCTTTTATAGGCCAAGGGTGGAACCACTTCTAGGGCCTCAGGTAACAAGACCGTTCATCTAATCACCACAACTCTAATCATTTTGCATGAGATGCAACTGCATGCCAAGTTTTGCAGCAAATCGACATCTCCATCTAGAGTATCTTTAAAAAGTAGTATTCGGTTCTTTTTTCAACGCTGACCTGTCCTTTGGATAGGTCATCAGTAGTTGATGTCAGTGCAGCAAGGCAGACATTCTTATCACTGGTCAGCTCAAAAAATGGGAGCACCGCCTTCATTCCTATTGAAATCATTGGGAGTGCCGTGCTGCTTTTCCACTTCCTGCTCCTGTTACTGACAAGACCGGATGTCCTGTCTGTAATGAGGAGCAAAAAGAGTTATAGTACCACAACGTTCCAATTGATTTCAATGGAAGTAAAGACGGTGCTCCCATTTCCTCCCTTGTCCGCTGATGATGATGTCTGGCCTGCTGCGCTACACAGCTGGACAGGAATCCCTAGCAGCAGGCCCATGTCCATCAACTATAGTTGACCTTTGCATAGGATAGATCATCAATTGAAAAAAGCCCAGGCTACCCCTTCAAATATGCCCTCGAGGACCCTGTGAATGATGGAAAGACCTCCTGATTGGCCACTAGCACAGCGCAAGTAGAGGGGAAAAGGGGAGAGAAGGAAGAATAGGTAAATCAACCACTGCACAGGAACTAATCAGCAGCTCACAGTTGCTTGAACAGCTGTTGTATTGGCCTGAAATACCTATGTCTGGCCCCTCCATACCTGTCTTGCTTTTGTCCCACATGTCATGTCTTCAGTGTGGATGCACTGTGCAAATTGTCTTGTCTTTGTTATGTGTATTGCATCGGATATCCCACGGAGTAAGGAAAGGTGGTGTCACCCGTGACAAGAGTCTTCCAGTCCACTACACCATTTATACAGGTAATGGCGTTGCATGGAGAGGCCTGTCATTGCCTTGGCTGAGTGTCACATGTATCCCTCCAGGGAGGAGTTGGTAGTGCCACTGTGACATCCCTAACAACTACCCCCTGCCATCTCCTCAGTGGTATGCCTTGTGCCTCGGTCATTGCACTGTCACAAAACTAAGTGCCCCTCATGTATACCCATCTAGGTGGCAGGATGCATTCCAGGTACAGTAGCACTTGTATCCAGTTCCTTCTGCCAATGTGGGCCCAAAGGCACCAATATTATAAATGGCACATGACAGGCGCAGAACCCTGTTTAAGATTTTGCATAGGATGATCAGATCAATTCAACCAAAACGTGCAATACAATAAGATATGAAGTTCAAGAGCAAAGGGATTGTAACATGGTAACAATGACCTAGCCGGCATCATAATTATGTATATTTTTTTTAACTTATTCCTAAAATATATTGCATTGGTATTCAAAAGCATAGTGGCAGAGATAAACCCTCCGCATTCAATATCCATTACTACAATTACGTGAAATATTTTTATAAAGTAATTTCCTCCCTGTAATGTCATCTATCTCATCCCGGGCTGCTGCCCTCACAGGTCCTATATTCAGCCCTTCCATAAGTACCTTGCAGGTAGTGGCTTACTGGTTGGAAATTACAGGTTGATAATGAAGGCTGCCTGGAGATCACACACATTGTTAAGTGATAATTGTTCCAGCAGAGCTCCTCTCTGTCCTGTTTTATGAGCAATATAATACACTTGGCAAGCGGAGCTGATGCATCTTCTGCATTGGGACTCTTCCTGCCATCTATAAAAGTGCAATTATTGTACCATAAATTGTGTATCTGCATACTTCAGTGCTTTACATATTCCGTTATATTCTCTCCTCAGCAGACAGCATGTTATTACGCTTTACTATACTTACTGTACAGTATATATATATATATATATATATATATATATATATATATATATATATATATGTATATATATATATATGTATATATATATATATATATATATATATATATATATATATATATATATATATATATATATATATATATATATTTATTTACTGTGTTTATTACGAGTATTAGACTAATATAAAGGATTTCTCCGAGGCCATCGCAAGACAGATCAAAGGTAAAGGATTTACTTGCTGCCTGCTGCTTATTCACGAATTCATGAGATGTATGTAGAGTAGCTAGAAGATACATACACAGCTCACTGCAGGTGAGGTAATAGGGTTCAAAGAGAAAGTATAATGTAATAAGAAGCACCATGGGGTCAGAAGGTCTCCAGCTATGCAAGAAAATACAGAAGATTAACTGCACTGTTATTACACTCTAGTGGTGCAGCAAAGTAAGGGAGAAATAAACAAATAGTGCATGAACCAGGTCCCCAAAACCTAGAGAAATACTATAAACTGTGTCTATTCTAGAAATAAACCAATTATCCTGCACTGTTAAAGCACTAACACCGACATTTTGCTGAATGCGCACTCTCAATGACGTACACTATCGCCCTAAAGTAATTGGACACCTGAGCAAGAATCTAAAGTAGTATTTATTTACATATCTTAATACTTTGTGGGGCTCCTTTAGTCCTAATGATATCAGATGCTCTCAATTATATACTTTTTAATGAAGTCTGATACACTTTAGCTGGGATTTCCCTCCATTCATCCTGCAAATCACTTTCAAAGAAGATGTATTGACCCAACTACAATGCTGCAAAGAGTGTCATCATTAGACAGTCAACCAATGGAAGACTGTTCTATGGAGCAACGAATTACGCTACTCCATCTTCAAATCAGATGACATACATGGCTGTGCAGAATGTTTAGGGAACTCCTTTCGCCTGAGTGTGTTATGACAACAGTCATAACGCACAGGCATGCTTTGGGAATGGTCAGCAATATTTCCAAGAAGGCAGCATGCCTTGTCACAAATCCAACACTGTTTTATGCTGGTTTGAGGATATGGATGTTCCATGATTGGACTGACCGGCACAGAGTCCCGACCTGAACTCTACTGAAGATATTTAGGACGAAGTGGAATGTTCGCAGATGTTTGCAGGATGAGCGGAGGGAAATACCAGCTGAAGTGTATCAGATGTTAGTAGAAAGTATGCCACAGAGAGTATCTGATTCCATTCAGAGTAGGGCCAAAGGAGGTCCCAATAAGTATTAACAAATGTAAATAAATACTACTTTTGATTCTTGCTCAGGTGTTAATTACTTTTGGCCTTGTGTGGTTCAAAGTGTTAAGGCAGCAGAATGCAGTCCTACGCTCTCACTCATCACCTGAGGGTTGCAAGTTCAATCCCTGCATGGTTCAGGTAGCCAGCTCAAGGTTGACTCAGCCTTCCATCCTTCCGAGGTCTGTAAAATGAGTACCCAGCTCGCTGGGGGGTAATAATAAACAAATTATCTAAAAGTGCTGAAGAATAAGTTGGCGCTATACAAATAACAAGTCCCTTCCCCTTCCCCTTTTGGTAAGATAATGTATACTCTGACTGTTCATCTGGTTATCATACTTTAAATATTCTTTGTGGAGGGGGCATGTGCCAGAACAAGGTTGAGCAGTTTTATCAGGTAATAGCTTCCACTCCCTAAGTCGCCCTAAAGGAGTTGTCCCGCGAAAGCAAGTGGGGTTATACACTTCTGTATGGCCATATTAATGCACTTTGTAATATACATCGTGCATTAAATATGAGCCATACAGAAGTTATTCACTTACCCACTCCGTTGCTGGCGTCCCCGTCTCCATGGCTCCGTCTAATTTCAGTGTCTAATCGCCCGATTAGACGCACTTGCGCAGAAGGGTCTTCTCCCTTCTGGTCGGTCCGGGCACGAGCGGCGTTCTGGCTCCGCCCCCTTCTACGTGTCACCGCGTAGATCCGCCCCGTCACGTGTGCCGATTCCCGACAATCAGGAGGCTGGAATCGGCAATGGAACGCACAGAGCCCATGGTGCACCATGGGAGAAGACCCGCGGTGTACCATGGGAGAAAACCGCGGTGCATCATTGGGAAAGGACCGGCGGCCATCTTTAAAAGAAGAAAAGAAGATGCTGCACGAACTGGGAAGGAGGTAAGCGATTTTTTTTTTTAATTACAAACGGTATTGATTTTAACGGGGCAGAATGCGGGGGTAGTTTGAAAAAAAAATTTGCATTTCGCCACGGGACAACCCCTTTAAGGCTCCTGCACCATCTCTACGTTTGATAAGAGGCACTGAGCAGTATTTTGGTCCTTACTCCCTCCACACCAACAAGGAGGCCTATATGCAGCCACTAAGAACTTCATCTCTTGATAAACATCACAAATTCAATTCGTGTTATCGGCATCTTTCTTTATGAAATCCCACAGCCTCAACCCAAGAGAGATCAGGGGAATACATGGCTGAGAAAAACCTTCTTTCGATCATCACTAGAGATGAGCGAGCACCAAAATGCTCGGGTGCTCGTTACTCGAGACGAATTTTTCGCGATGCTCGAGGGTTCGTTTCGAGTAACGAACCCCATTGAAGTCAATGGGCGACCCGAGCATTTTTGTATATCGCCGATGCTCGCTAAGGTTTTCATTTGTGAAAATCGGGGCAATTCAAGAAAGTGATGGGAACGACACAGAAACGGATAGGGCAGGCGAGGGGCTACATGTTGGGCTGCATATGAAGTTCCCAGGTCCCACTATTAAGCCACAATAGCGGCAAGAGTGGGCCCCCCCCCAACAACTTTTACATCTGAAAAGCCCTCATTAGCAATGCATACCTTAGCTAAGCACCACACTACCTCCAACAAAGCACAATCACTGCCTGCATGACACTCCGCTGCCACTTCTCCTGGGTTACATGCTGCCAAATCCCCCCCCCCACCCCCACCGACCCAGTGTCCACAGCGCACACCAAACTGTCCCTGCCCAGCCTTCAGCTGCCCTCATGCCACGCCACCCTCATGTCTATTTATAAGTGCGTCTGCCACAGGAAAAGCAGGCACACATTGCAGAGGGTTGGCACGGCTAGGCAGCGGCCCTCTTTAAAAGGGGCGGGGGCGATAGCCCACAATGCTGTACAGAAGCAATAAGAAATCCAATCCTGTGCCACCTCCATCTGGAGCTGCACACGTGGGCATAGCAATGGGGAACCTATGTGTCACACACTATTCATTCTGTCAAGGTGTCTGCATGCCCCAGTCAGACCGCGTTTTTTTATATATAGTCACAGGCAGGTACAACTCCGCAATGGGAATTCTGTGTGCACCCACAGTATGGGTGGCTCCCTGGAACCCACCGGCGGTACATAAATATATCCCATTGCATTGCCCATCACAGCTGAGGTAGTAATGTCATATTTAATGCAGGTGGGCTTCGGCCAACACTGCATGCCCCAGTCAGACTGGGGTTCTTTAGAAGTGGACACAGATGCATTTACAACTCCCTGTGGACCCACAGCATGGGTGGGTGCCAGGAAGCCACCGGCGGTACATAAAAATATCCCATTGCATTGCCCATCACAGCTGAGGTAATAATGTCATGTTTAATGCAGGTGGGCTTCGGCCCACACTGCATGCCCCAGTCAGACCGGGGTTCTTTAGAAGTGGACACAGATGCATTTACAACTCCCTGTGGACCCACAGCATGGGTGGCTCCCTGGAACCCACCGGCGGTCCGTAAATACATCCCATTGCAGTGCCCAACACAGCTGATGTGACGTCAGCTGTAATGCAGGTGTGCTAAAAATTAATTTGATTACACTGTACGCGAGGGCCCCCCAAAATTGGTGTATCAACAGTACTAATGTACATTAGAAAAATTGCCCATGCCCAACCAAGAGGGCAGGTGAAACACATTAATCGCTTTGGTTAATGTGGCTTAATTGGTAACTAGGCCAGGAGGCAGCCCAGTTAAAATAAAAATTGGTTGAGGTGAAAGTTTCAACGCTTTAATGAGCATTAAAAAGTATAAAAATTGTTTAGAAAAATTATATGACTGAGCCTTGTGGGCCTAAGAAAAATTGCCCGTTCGGCGTGATTATGTGAGGTTTCAGGAGGAGGAGCAGGAGGAGGAGGAGGAATATCATACACAGATTGATGAAGAGAAAAGGTCCCCGTTTTTGATTGGGATAGAGAATGATGCTTCCATCCGCGGGTGCAGCCTACGTATTGCTTAGGTATCGCTGCTGTCCGCTGGTGGAGAAGAGAAGTCTGGGGAAATCCAGGCTTTGTTCATCTTGATGAGTGTTAGCCTGTCGGCACTGTCGGTTGACAGGCGGGTACGCTTATCTGTGATGATTCCCCCAGCCGCACTAAACACCCTCTCTGACAAGACGCTAGCCACAGGACAAGCAAGCACCTCCAGGGCATACAGCGCGAGTTCAGGCCACGTGTCCAGCTTCGACACCCAGTAGTTGTAGGGGGCAGAGGCGTCACGGAGGACGGTTGTGCGATCGGCTACGTACTCCCTCACCATCCTTTTACAGTGCTCCTGCCGACTCAGCCGTGACTGGGGAGCGGAGACACAGTCTTGCTGGGGAGCCATAAAGCAGTCAAGGGTCTTAAAGAGTGTTGCCCTGCCTGTGCTGTACATGCTGCCTGATCTCCGCGCCTCCCCTGCTACCTGGCCCTCGGAACTGCGCCTTCGGCCACTAGCGCTGTCGTATGGGAATTTTACCATCAGTTTGTCCGCCAGGTTCCTGTGGTATAGCAACACTCTCGAACCCCTTTCCTCTTCGGGTATGAGAGTGGAAAGGTTCTCCTTATACCGTGGGTCGAGCAGTGTGTACACCCAGTAATCCGTAGTGGCCAGAATGCGTGTAACGCGAGGGTCACGAGAAAGGCATCCTAACATGAAGTCAGCCATGTGTGCCAGGGTACCTGTACACAACACATGACTGTCCTCACTAGGAAGATCACTTTCAGGATCCTCCTCCTCCTCCTCCTCCTCCTCCTCAGGCCATACACGCTGAAAGGATGACAGGCCAGCAGCATGTGTACCCTCACCAGTGGGCCAAGCTGTCTCTTCCCCCTCCTCCTCATCTTCCTCCTCCTCCTCCTCCTCACCACGCTGAGATATAGACAGGAGGGTGCTCTGACTATCCAGCGACATACTGTCTTCCCCCGGCTCTGTTTCCGAGCGCAAAGCGTCTGCCTTTATGCTTTGCAGGGAACTTCTCAAGAGGCATAGCAGAGGAATGGTGACGCTAATGATTGCAGCATCGCCGCTCACCACCTGGGTAGACTCCTCAAACTTTCCAAGGACCTGGCAGATGTCTGCCAACCAGGCCCACTCTTCTGAAAATAATTGAGGAGGCTGACTCTCACTGCGCCGCCCATGTTGGAGTTGGTATTCGACTATAGCTCTACGCTGCTCATAAAGCCTGGCCAACATGTGGAGCGTAGAGTTCCACCGTGTGGGCACGTCGCACAGCAGTCGGTGCACTGGCAGATTAAACCGATGTTGCAGGGTGCGCAGGGTGGCAGCGTCCGTGTGGGACTTGCGGAAATGTGCGCAGAGCCGGCGCACCTTTCCGAGCAGGTCTGACAAGCGTGGGTAGCTTTTCAGAAAGCGCTGAACCACCAAATTAAAGACGTGGGCCAGGCATGGCACGTGCGTGAGGCTGCCGAGCTGCAGAGCCGCCACCAGGTTACGGCCGTTGTCACACACGACCATGCCCGGTTGGAGGCTCAGCGGTGCAAGCCAGCGATCGGTCTGCTCTGTCAGACCCTGCAGCAGTTCGTGTGCCTCTTATCTCCTAAGCTGAGTAGTTTCAGCACGGCCTGCTGACGCTTGCCCACCGCTGTGCTGCCACGACGCGCGACACCGACTGCTGGCTGCTGACACATCTTGATGGCGAGACAGAGGTTGCGTTGGAGGAGGAGGAGGAGGAGGAGGGTGGTTTACTGGAGGAAGCATACACCGCCGCAGATACCACCACCGAGCTGGGGCCCGCAATTCTGGGGGTGGGTAGGACGTGAGCGGTCCCAGGCTCTGACTCTGTCCCAGCCTCCACTAAATTCACCCAATGTGCCGTCAGGGAGATATAGTGGCCCTGCCCGCCTGTGCTTGTCCACGTGTCCGTAGTTAAGTGGACCTTGCCAGTAACCGCGTTGGTGAGGGCGCGTACAATGTTGCGGGAGACGTGGTCGTGCAGGGCTGGGACGGCACATCGGGAAAAATAGTGGCGACTGGGAACTGAGTAGCGCGGGGCCGCCGCCGCCATCATACTTTTGAAGGACTCCGTTTCCACAACCCTATACGGCAGCATCTCTAGGCTGATAAATTTGGCTACGTGCACGTTTAACGCTTGAGCGTGCGGGTGCGTGGCGGCGTACTTGCGCTTGCGCTCAAACACTTGCGCTAGCGACGGCTGGACGCTGCGCTGAGAGACATTGCTGGGTGGGGCCGAGGACAGCGGAGGTGAGGGTGTGGGTGCAGGCCAGGAGACGGTAGTGCCTGTGTCCTCAGAGCGGGGTTGGATATCAGTGGCAGGTTGGGGCACAGGGGGAGAGCCAGCGGTGCAAACCGGAGGCGGTGAACAGCCTTCGTCCCACCTTGTGGGGTGCTTGGCCATCATATGTCTGCGCATGCTGGTGGTGGTGAGGCTGGTGGTGGTGGCTCCCCAGCTGATCTTGGCGCGACAAAGGTTGCACAGCACTGTTCGTCGGTCATCTGCACTCTCAGTGAAAAACTGCCAGACCTTTGAGCACCTCGGCCTCTGCAGGGTGGCATGGCGCGAGGGGGTGCTTGGGAAACAGTTGGTGGATTATTCGGTCTGGCCCTGCCTCTACCCCTGGACACCGCACTGCCTCTTGCAACCTGCCCTGCTGCTGCCCTTGCCTCCCCCTCTGAAGACCTGTCCTCAGTAGGCGTAGCAAACCAGGTGAGGTCAGTCACCTCATTGTCCTGCTGCTCTTCCTCAGAATCCTCAGTGCGCTCCTCCCTCAGACTTCATGCCCTTACTACTACCTCACTGATAGACAACTGTGTCTCATCGTCATCGGCCTCCTCACCCACTGAAAGGTCTTGAGATAGTTGCCGGAAGTCCCCAGCCTCATCCCCCGGACCCCGGGAACTTTCCAATGGTTGGGCATCAGTCACGATAAACTCCTCTGGTGGGAGAGGAACCACTGCTGCCCAATCTGAGCAGGGGCCCGAGAACAGTTCCTGGGAGTCTGCCCGCTCCTCAGAATGTCTCATTTTCATGGAGTGAGGAGGCTGGGAGGAAGGAGGAGCAGCAGCCAGAGGATTCTGAGTTGCAGCAGTGGACGGCGCAGAACTCTGGGTGGACGATAGGTTGCTGGAAGCACTTTCTGCCATCCACGACAGGACCTGCTCACACTGCTCATTTTCTAATAAAGGTCTACCGCATGGACCCATTAAATGTGCTATGAATGTGGGGACGCCAGAAACGTGCCTCTCTCCTAATCCCGCAGCAGTCGGCTGCGATACACCTGGATCAGGAGCTCGGCCTGTGCCCACACCCGGACTAGGGCCTCTGCGTCCTCGGCCGTGCCCACGTCCTCTAGGCCTACCCCTACCCCTCTGCATGCTGTATTACCAGTAATGCAGAAACAGAACGCTGTAATTAAATGTGCCGCTTACTGGCCTGTCGTTGGAGACTGACTTCGCTTACGGAACGCCAGGAAATAATTTGGCGCACGCCTGCTTTAACACTTAGCTGCCTGCGTATTTATTTGTAGAACTACTACGCCCAGCACACACGGACCCAGAACACTGAGCAGCACAGTGACAGGCAGGCCAAATAGAGTTTTTGCCCAATATTTTTTTGAAAAGGCCAACTGCGTATATTCAATCAATAATATATGTCTTCTGGCCCTGCCTACACAATTCTGTCCCTGGAGTGTGTGACAGAACTAAAGAGTGTTGCACTGTTATTAACTGCAACAGACCGGTGATTTCAGAGCCAGGAAATAATTTGGCGCACGCCTGCTGTAACACTTAGCTGGCTGCGTATTTATTTGTAGAACTACTACACCCAGCACACACGGACCCAGAACACTGAGCAGCACAGTGACAGACAGGCCAAATAGATTTTTTGCCCAATATTTTTTGGAAAAGGCCAACTGCGTATATTCAATCAATAATATATGTCTTCTGGCCCTGCCTACACAATTCTGTCCCTGGAGTATTACTGCAGGGCGCAATGCTCTGCACGGCCGATATACCAAAAAAAAAAAGTGCAACACTGCAAAAAGCAGCCTCCACAGTACTGCACACGGTTAGATGTGGCCCTAAGAAGGACCGTTGGGGTTCTTGAAGCCTACACTAACTCCTAACACTCTCCCTATAGCAGCACCGGCACCAACAGCACTTTCCCTCCTCTATCTCACAACGCATCTGAGGCGAGCCGCGGGTGGGGCCGATTTTTATACTCGGGTGACACCTGATCTCGCCAGCCACTCACTGCAGGGGGGTGGTATAGGGCTTCAACGTCGCAGGGGGAAGTTGTAATGCCTTCCCTGTCTTTCAATTGGCCAGAAAAGCGCGCTAACGTCTCAGAGATGAAAGTGAAAGTAACCCGAACATCGCGTGGTGCTCGTTAAGAGTAACGAGCATCTCGAACACGCTAATACTCGAACGAGTATCAAGCTCGGACGAGTACGTTCGCTCATCTCTAATCATCACAGCTGATTACAGGGGCGCCAAGAATCAGACCCAAAACATTTTCAAACATTCAGCGTACAGTTGTAGCAAAAGGGAATTTGCTATTTTTATTATTTGATGCGTCATGAGTTGTGCATTGGGGTAACTCAACTAGTAAAGATAATACATTGCATGTGCTTGCAGTAAAATCATACATAGCACTTTGTGATATGAAATAGCCAATTCTATACTTATGCATTTGTTTGACTACACTGTGCAAACTATCAAAGTCATTGGCTACATAACTTCCTACACAGTTTTATAGTTACAGTACAATAACCTACATATTGTTCTTCGCTTGATGTTTTGTCTAGGTCTAAGAGAAGAGCTCATTATTTTAAAAAAATTGGATTTTCGGTGCCTCAGTCTGATCCATGCAAATAAGGAAGATGGAACAATACCTTGCAGCACCACCTATTGGATGACAGCATTCCTGCAAATCAATGTCCGACCCTTAAAGGGGTTGTCCCGCGAAAGCAAGTGGGGTTCAGCACTTCTGTATGGCCATATTAATGCACTTTGTAATGTACATTGTGCATTAATTATGAGCCATACAGAAGTTATTCACTTACCTGTTCCGTTGCTAGCGTCCCCGTCACCATGGTGCCGTCTAATTTCAGCGTCTAATCGCCCGATTAGACGCGCTTGCGCAGTCCGGTCTTCTCCCTGGTGAATGGGGCCGCTCGTGCCGGAGAGCTGGTCCTCGTAGCTCCGCCCCGTCACGTGTGCCGATTCCAGCCAATCAGGAGGCTGGAATCGGCAATGGACCGCACAGAGCCCACGGTGCACCATGGGAGAAGACCCGCGGTGCATCGTGGGTGAAGATCCCGGCGGCCATCTTGCTAAGGTAAGGAAGAAGTAGCCGCAGCGCGGGGATTCGGGTAAGTACTAAACGTTTTTTTTTTTAACCCATCCCTTGTGTTTGTCTCGCGCCGAACCCCCTATTGAAAAAAAAAAAAACCCCGTTTCGGCGCGGGACAACCCCTTTAATACAGGTCTTTGTAAGAATGATTGGGAATTAGAAACCAAGCCAGGATACATACACAGACAGCTGTTTTGGGGTGATTGCCCCTCATCAGTATGAAGTAGGATTCTGTCTTGGCTAGTGAAAGGCCTATGTTGTGGGTTGGAAAGGGTATCATCACCTTAGGGAGAGAGCACCAAGAAGGTGAGTGAGGAGACTAATAGGGCCATGTATGCTGCTCTGGGAGATATATATGCAAATAGGGAAGATGGAACAATACCTATGCAGCTCACCTATTGGATGGCAGCATTCCTGCAAATCAATGTCCGACCCTTTATACAGGTCTTTGTAAACAATGATTTAAAATTGAAAACCAAGATAGAATCCATACATAGACAGCTGTTTTGCATGATGCAACCGTGGCCTGGGCAGTCTTACACTACAATCATAATATAGCTCCAGGTCGTTACTGAATACTCATGGTCACAAGAGGTTCATAACCCCTAGTCTGCATAAAAATTTGTGCGGGTTACATGCAACAAAAGCTGCTGAAAGCTGTTTTCAAAGCCACCTTAGTATAAGCACAGTGGTTGGAAAGAAGATCAGGACCATTATTGCCTGTAACTAGTGCCAAGAATGGGATCATAAGGAAAACCTTTCTGTTGCACCTTGTCAGCATGTGCTCCCTGTTATTCTAGTGCCAGCCACCGACCAGAGCAGTCCTCTATATGTGTTTAGGTTGATTGGCTGAAGGGTGCATTAGCCCAGTCAGCCAATCACTGTATGTCTTTGCACATTTATTCCAGCCACCCCTCTCAGAGGGTGCCAGTTATTCTCTCTTTATTCTTATTTGAGCATGCATTCTACTCAGATCTCTGTCCTGTATGTGTCCTGTCTGATTCCTGTCTGAGTTTTGTCTGAACCCAGTCAGATATCATGTCTGACTCCTGAGTCTTGTCTGTGTCCTGTCTGAATTTTGTCTGAATCTAATCAGATGTCATGTCTGACTCCTGCCTGTTACCTGTCTGAGTTTTGTCTGAACCCAGTCAGATGTCATGTCTAACTCCTGAGTCCTGGCTGTGTCCTGCCTGATTCCTTTCTGAAGATACTTTGTCTGAAGTTGTTTCTGGTCTCAGTGGCAACACCAGGTTCTGCCCTGCAACTCTGAGTTTGTCGTGTTTGTATGAGTTTGTATATGTCTCCTTCATTGACATTATATTTATACCTGAGTAGGCCATGTAGGATAAGCCTTGCACAAATGTAGCACATTCATTAAGGACATTAATTTTAAGCCCATGTAGGTCATATAAGGATACGTCCTGTACGGATATAACACTTTCCTAAAACAAGCTTTGAAGGAGGTGTTGTGGTTAGATAAAATGGGATCCGATCCCATTCTTGGGACTCTATATATGTATGGTTCTTGCGTGGAGATGAATTACAGCCATCTGCATGACAGCTAGCTGGTTTTAAGCAAACCTCAGAGACACTGGTGAGACGGTCGAAATCAATTTGCAGAAAAGATTAAGAAAACACATTCATCCAGACATGAAAACCAACCACAGTGTAAATCTTGTATTATGGTCAATCAATGCACTGTTGTCAATCAATATTTTTAGATCTCTGACAACATAATAAATATTTACCTGTAGTGAAGCGGCTCTGAAAAGAACACACAACATGTAATTATAGGAATAGATCATTTTCTGACTTTGAAAGTGCACCTTTGTCTTGGCCCTCATGAGAGTTTGCGTTAGATGTCAAGGGAGAACTCCATAGAGATGCTCAATTATGACTGGCAGGTAAACTCCTTGGGGAGATGCCAGTCTCCATTAACCGCTCATTCGATTGGCCTTTAAAGTACCCAATGAAATTGAGTAATGGGCTATGCCTGTGCAGTAATTATGTCAGTGCGTTAAAAAGATGAAGAGCATTCTTCTAAATCACTTGTGATGGCTGCTTCTCACCCACCGCGGAGCTGTAGTAATTGTATTATTTTCCCTGTCTTTGTTCCTTTCAAACAAGATGAAAGCAAATTTGGATGGAAAATACATGGCAGATGCTAGAATGGTATTTATTCACCAAAACCGCTGAGGTCATTCATTAAAATCTCCATTTTAATTAGCAAACACCTGTTTTCTGTTTGATTGTACACTGATATGTACAATCTGCAATTTGCTTTCTTCAGTACGAGCGATTTAACAGCTCCGACAGTAGCAGTTAATCTAATTAGGATGCGCTGCTCCCGAGGCATCACATTGTCTTCAGGAAATGACTCAAGCGTGCTCGGCCTTCCTCGGCGAGGGTGCCTCTCCGCTGCAGGCCCGCACTGGCACAATAAAGTTCACATTCTGTCCTGACTATGACCTTAGTCTGAACTGCAAGTAAGTTTGGGGTTTATTGTCTTCTTCTCTAATAAAGTAATGTCAGGCTCTTTTAGGCAGAATTACATAATGCTAATTAAAACTTGTTGGTTTTGTTAGGTCAGTGCCCTATATTAGGAACTGGCCAGCTACCAGCATAAAAGTTTATTTTTCTCAAAGTTGGATGCCATTTTTGCATATCATACCGATCTTGTGAAGGTCATTTATAGGGAGTGGGAGAAAAACATATGCTTCTTTGCTGGGTAAAGGATTGAATACCACACACCATATGATAAACCAAACTTGACTTGATCTTAGTAATTACAAAAAGTCACAATGGAAATGTCAGCTACAAACCACGCTTTCTAAGCTAAAGCTCAGTTGAAAACGGCAAGGTTGTATGAAGGCAGGACATTTAAGAAGTCTCATTCCCAAAAAACTCTCCCTAGAAACTTTTCTGGTTTCACATGCAGGTTTTTGTGGCAGTTTTATATGTAGTTCTTGAGCCAAAGTCATGATGTTTTATCAATTTTTTGGAATACTTGGCAAGTCCACCATGCTTCACTGAACAGATATATGTAGTCAAACTATTGTTTTTTTCTTAAAAGGGCAGTACACTTGGGACTACCCCTTCTAATTAGGAGGTTTCCTAGATAATAAGCTGACCCCAGTTTTTTTCATGCTGGGACCCACAACCATCAGCTATAATTTGTGGAGGACCCTGGCAGCAAGTGTTAAATTCTCCTGAAGTGGCACCACAGGGGAAATGAAGCATTACAGAGTCCCCATTCAAATCAATGGACTGACTGTATAATGCACAGATCTGCTCGGTCCTCCAAAGAGAAAGATGATATTTTCAGCTGCTCGAACCTTGTGATGAATAGATGAGAGTCCTAAAATAGGAAACCCTCCTCTGTCAATCTAAGATTACATAATATTGTATTTGAAAGTAAACCAAACGTCCACTTTAAATCAAGTTTTCAGTGCCTACCACTTGGGGTATTCCTTTTAAAGCAACTTTGCAATTAAATGTCTATTAGGAGTTTGGCTTCTCTAGCAACAGGGACATGTGGACATTGCTAGTTACTACATGCAACAGAGAGGCGGGTACTCAGATGCTGCCTTGCAGCTAATTGAAGCAGAACTTTGCAAGGCAGTATGGGAAATGTGGAAGAGGAAGTCCTGACCTATACAGTACTACAAGAATGGCTGGCTTAGGACATCTCATCATCACCAATGCCACCACCGTGCATGCGCATGCACACATACATCTGTAAGCAGATTGTGGTTAGCAGGGCAATAGACAAATAAGAATATCTATATGGAAAACAGAATTGATTGAGCTGAAACTGGGTGCAAAGAGTAGCAATATGGTTGGACATAATTGGATGGTGTCCGAAGCTTCCAATATTGGTTCCTCCTACAGCCTCGCAATCGGTGGTGTTCTACTTGTTTTATCTTTACCAAGTGGGTTGACATGTTTGGGACTACTACTCCCTGAGCTTTGCAATGGCTTACAGCTGGTGGAACCAATCAGAGGGGACAATCCCTAACACCAGGCCATTACTTGAGTTGTGCCCAGATACGCACAACCATTTCAGGTGATAGAAACAAAAAATCATTTTGTTTCCCTTTCTGAAAATACTACATTTAGATTTTTGCTCTTGCCCCCTCCGTTTTTTCTTTATTTTTGGGTTATTGAATTGACTTTGAAAATTTTTTTTTTTTTTTTTTCAAATCAAATTTTTATTGTAGTTTTCACAGAATATACAGGGGTATCAGATAACAACACAGACAATGACAGACAATCCAAAGGACTATAGGTCCAACGCGTACCGACGCTCCAAAGGAAGTGGTACCGCAACACACGTAGTATTCTCAGCTTAGTAAGTCTACGCCATCTATAGCTATACGGGTGACATGGAGGGGAGACTATGTCGTCTCGCATCGGGTTAAACTAAACAGTCATCCTTTTCTTGTCTGATCATAGTAAGGAGAAGAAAAAGACCAAACTAAATAACCAAAATTGAGGGGGGGGGGAGATGCACAGGGGAAACGGGTGGGGAAAAAAAGGGGGGGGAGGGATGTAGTATGGAGAGCCTGCCGTAGAGGGGGTTTAGAAGGACCACATCTCACTCGTCCCACAATGCCGAGGATCTCACCTCACGCCACGGAGCCCACGTCACGATGAATTTATCATAAGTGTTATTTGAACAGCTGTGCAGTTCTTCCAAGGAATATAAGTTGTCAACTCTCTCCCTCCATAGACCCAGCGACGGAGCCGTACTCTGAAGCCACAGGCGGGGAATCGAGGATTTGGCTGTGTCTACTAGCAGGGCGACCAGTTTGTTCTTTTTCGGGTGAAAATGTTTACTAGGCCTCCAAAGAAAAACTACATCTGGGGAGAGGAGGCGCAATTTTCTTAATGATTTTTCCTACTCCCCTCCAGAAAGGGACTATCATCGAGCAGGACCACCAAATGTGCAAGTATGAACCTACATCATTCTTACATGTCCAACAGGATTCCTGGGGAGAGAGCTTGTGTTCAAATAGCCATTGTGGAGTCCTATACCATCTGACTAATAATTTATAGTGTGCCTCTTTTTATGGGAGGGCTTGTTTTCTGACCAGGCCTTCTCAAATACGGTGAGAGGTCTGGTCGACTTGTATACACTGAGAAATTCTTTAAAGATACCCGATAGTTGGGCAACCTCTAAAAAGGAAAAGGTCTCCGTGGGGAGTAGTTTTTGGGGAATCGTCGAGGGGACCAGATGAGAGAGAGCCTGTATGTTGGCTATGGAGAACGCCTTGAATTTCTTCCATACTGGTGCCAAGGACCGGTTTACTTGAGGGTTCAGGATTCTAGGGATGACGTCTAGGGGATAGATAGGCGAGGGAGTTGGAGCAAGTTCCGCTCTGAGCTTATCCCAAACCTCGCAAGGACCTCTGAGAAGGGGATTGGAAGTTTTGGTCCGATAGTGGAAGCCTGTGGGCAACCATATGACCTCCGATAAGGGGGGTTGCTATAGCCTGCAACCATCTTTGTGAGTAGTTCGTCGCCCCCTAATCGGGAGAGATCCCACCAGTAGTGGAGATGGGAGGCGCAGTAGTAGTCGTAAAGGTTGGGGAGATCAATTCCTCCCTCCCTTCTCCTTCTGATCATCAGATCATGCGCCAGTCTCGGTCTCCTCTGTCTCCACACGAATGCCGAAAAAACCGAATGTAATAGTTTGAAAAATTTTGTGGGGAGTTGAATGGGGAGCATTCTGATCTTATAGAGTATCAAGGGGAGAATATATGTCTTTATAATGTTCTTTCTCCCTAACCAGGAGATGTAGGGGATGTCATATGATTTGAGGAGTTGTTTGACCCGCGCAATGAGGGGGACGAAATTGGTGACGTAAAGGTCCTCAGCTTTTTTGGTCCATTTAATCCCTAGGTATTCCAGACGGGACGATGGGAGTTACTTCTCAGACTGTCATATTGTTTTTGTGGTATGGAGATGTTCGGTGCCGTTGATTTCGCAAAATTAATCTTAAAGTTCAGAACGTACTAAATTCTTCGAGGAGCTCTGAGAGTCTGGGAAGACTCTTCTGAGGGTCAGTGACTAGAAAAGCTATATCATCGGCGAACGCAGCAGACGAAAGCTGCTGTTCTCCCATCCGCAGACCCTTAACCCCTGGGTCCTGCCTGACTTTCAAGAGGAGGGGTTCGAGCGACAGAATGAAAAGAGAAGGCGAAAGGGGGCATCCCTGCCGAGTGCCATTTCTTATGAGGAAGGGAGGGGAGAGGATCTCATTAATTTTGAGTCTTGCATGTGGGCACGTATAAAGCGAGAAGATCGCCCGCGTAAACTGCACCGGGAGGCCAAAGTGCAGAACCCTCTCCATGTAGAGCCAGTTGACCCTATCAAAAGCCTTTTCGGCATCCGTACCTACTAGGGCAAGGGGTATCCCATGGTGTTGAGCATATCTAGCCACATGGAGGAGTCTGAGGCAATTGTCTCTCCCCTCCCTTCCTCTGATGAAACCCGCCTGTTCTGAGTTAATCAATCCGGGCATGAACGGTTCCAATCTTTTTGCTAACAATTTGGCCCATAATTTCATATCTAGGTTGATCAAAAATATGGGGCGGTAACTCCCGCATAGTTCTGGGTCCTTATTATCCTTGTGGATTAGCGTGATGTGGGCTTCCTGGGATTGCCGCGGCAGGGATGCCCCCCAACAGGTCATTAAACAAAGCTGTTAGTCTTGGTTTTAGTACAGGGAGGAAGGCTTTATAATATTGAACTGGGAGTCCGTCCGGTCCCGGGCTTTTATTAGGGGGACTAGAGGCTATCAAAGCCTCCACCTCCTCTTGTGTGACCTGTGTGACCAAAGATGAAGCCTCTGTCGGGTTCAGAGTTGGCATCTTGTGTTGTTGAAGAAATTCGTCTATATGGGCCACGGGATTCTCTGCAGGCGGGGTATTATGGGTGTTTCGAAGGTTGTACAGATTTGAATAGAGCCTTTGAAACTCCTCTGCAATGTCTTTAGAGGTAGTCAGAGTCGACCCTGTGGGGGATTTAATAGCCCTGATCTGGTTTTTGGCCCGAGCTTTTTTAATCAACGCCGACATGAGCTTACTGCCCCTATTACCCTGAGCATATATTTTGTGCTTAAAATGAAGCTGCTTTTTGTTAAATTTAGAATTGAGTAAAAGTTTCAGGTCTGCTCTTGCCGCCGCAAGTTCAGCCATATTTTGCTTCGCCTGAGAGAGTTTCACAGTCAGCTCCAATTTGGCAATCTGCGAAAGCCGCTCATCAATAGCTTTTTGATTACGTTTCTTGATACGTGAACCCAGGGCTATAAGTAGGCCTCGCATATAAGCCTTGTGGGCTTCCCAGACCAGCGGTGACTCTGACCCTTCCGTTGAATTGAGACAGAAGTATTCTTCTAGGAGTTTAGTTAAGTACTCTTTGTCCTCTATTTGGTCAAGGAGGGAAGTATTCAGTGACCATCTCCATTCCCTGGATATTGGCTGAGGTAGACGCAACGACGTATGCACCGGGGCGTGATCAGAGATCGTCATTATGTCAATGTCCGATCCGATCCGGGACGAGAGGAGGGAGGAGGAGACCAAGACATAATCTAACCTCTGGAACGTGGAGTGCACAGAGGAGAAAAATGAGAAATCTTTCGTGGTGGGGTGTAGGGTACACCATGTGTCCACTAAGCCTAGTTCCTGAAGCTGTTTGCCCAGTTTATTTAATTTACCTTGGGATATTTGAGAGCGGCCCGAAGAGGAGTCTAAGGTGGGATTGAGAGTGACGTTTAGGTCCCCCGCTAAAACGATCTGACCCTCACTGAAGTGTTTTAGAGCCTCAAGCTGCTTGAGCAACCACGGTATCTGCTCTGTGTTTGGGGTATAAAAATTGGCTAAGGTCAGTTTTGTATTGTTCAGGGTGCCTTTAATGAGCAGGACTCTACCCTCGTCGTCCCTAAACTGAGCCTCCTCGACAAAATTAATCGTTCTGTGAAGGAATATGGAGACCCCTTTCGAGGCCGACGAGGGGTGAGTGCAGTGGAATGCCTTGGGGAACGACTTCCCTGGTAAGGGAGAGGATTTATCCCCTTTAAAGTGGGTCTCTTGGAGGAAGAGAATTTTAGTGTCATACCTCCTCAGTAGCAGCTCGAGGTTGTGGCGTTTGGAAGGCGAATTAAGGCCCCTGGCGTTGAAGGAGGTGAGACGCAGTCCATTCATGGCGATATTCCTGTACTAAAGATGAGAAAAAGCACACGTGAGCAAACGACAAGATAATAGCAATCGCAGAGAGAGAAGCGCCTCCGTTGGCACTCTCCCGCACGGCTCCCAGACTTGGTGGATGGGGGTAAGGCGTGGGAAAAAGGGGAAGGTAAAGAAGGTAGGGAAGGCAGATACAGGTAGGTGGGAATTGACACAAATCTAATAAGCAAGAAAATAAAATTTCAATGCAGCAGAGCCTCTGCTGGCAAAGATAACCTTATTTGAGTGCACCCCGGCGGGGTCCGTTGACTCCCTATCGCGGGCCCACTCGTGGGGCAGCCTACTTCGATCCCGCAGAGCAAACGGCCCTGTCGGGAGGTCAGAGAATTAGTTACGGCCTGGACGGTACAGGCACCCACTAGCCCTCAAGAAGGAGAAAAAGGAACATGAAACCAGAAAAGAAAAGGGGCTAAACGCCCTAAATACTTGCATTAATAACGGTTAACATTCAACCGACAATACAGCATGTATAGCACTCTTCTTATTCGTCGGCCTGGGCAGCATATTATGAAGAGTAAGACCCCGACATAGGGAGCTGAGTCGGGAAGACGAGAAGACATCCGTTCCTCAAGTTTCCCTGGGACGCTCCACGATGGCTTGGGACTCAGCAAATCTCCGGACCTATAATGCTACACACTGTAGGAACAAAGGGTTAAAGAGAGGAAGTGGGTAAGGTATATATCATAGTGGGGCTATCCTTAGAACCACTGATGGCTAGGCAACTAGAGGATAGAACCCGCCTCGGCGGGCTTGTTTCAGCACATGGAGAGGAACAGGAGAGATCACTCTCCAGACTTTGAGCTTCACGAGTCCTGCTTGGGCTTCTTCTTTTTCCCTTTGGGGGATTTTGCACTGCCCGCCAACAGCCAGTCTCCTGGATTCTCTAGAAGCTGAAACTGAGGAAGTTCCGGGAGCGGTTGCCAATTTGGAAGTTCAATTGGTTCTATGTCTAGGAGGTTCCACAGTTTCTGCATCTCTTCTTGGGTGCGTATGTTAACTCTTTTGCCCTTGATGGGAATACTGATGCCAAATGGGAATAACCATGCGTATCTGATCTCCCGGGATTTCAGGACTTCCAGCAATGGTCGAAGGGCTCTGCGCTTTGCTAAGGTGGAGGGCGCCAGGTCCTGAAAGATCAAAATAGGCGCGCCTTCAAATTTCAGATCTTTGTGGGTTCTGGCCGCTCTTAGAACCGCGACTGTATCAGGGAAAGCCAATAATTTACATATAACATCCCTGGGCGGTTCGGGGGCGCCCGACGGTGGTCTGAGGGCCCGGTGGATCCTTTCAATGCAGATGGTGGACGCTCTCTCCTCCCCCAATTAGGCGGCAAAAATAACTTTGGCAACTTTATCAAGGCATTCATTTGCATAGGATTCGGGAATACCTTTAAAGCGAAGGTTATTGTGCCTGTTCCTATTTTCCAGATCTTCTTGAAGCAGGAGAGTTCTATTTAAATACAGGTGCTGTTCCTTTAAGGCTTGTTCTATTTGCAGCGAGTGTGAAGTCATGGCAGCAGATGAGGACTCGAGATCTTCCACCCTGTGCCCTAGTTGTTTAAATTCTTCCTTTATCTCTGCTAGGTCAGAGCTAATAGGGCGCAGGGCTTGTGAAATTAAGTTTTTCATAAAGCCCCTGGAAACGGACTCACCATCTTCTTCCTCCGAGAGCAGCTCTTCTTCCTCCTCATGGCTGAGTGCAGGAGTGAGCGCTCGTGCCGGCGCCATCTTAGACGGGGGCCGCGGGGAGCGGGCAGTCCGATCCCTGAAGAATCTTTGCATGTCTGCCTGCATTTTGGTCGGGGCGAGGGGTGCCCTGCAGGTCTGTGTTCTTCTCCTTGCTTGTTTTGCCCATCTTTATGTCGGATAGCCATTGCTGTGAGGTGCCGTGGATGCCCGTTAGTAGGAGCGCAGCTTTCAAGCAGCCATTGCGCTCGGCGTCCAGGCTCCGCCCCCCGACTTTGAAAATTTTTTGAAAACTCATGTATGCTTTAAAGGGAACCTGTCAGGTACTTTGTGTTATACTCCCTGATGGCAGCACAGTATAGTGATATACATTATGCGTCTGATTTATAGGATAATGTGCAGGGATTTTGGAGAACGAACAGCTTGTTTCTGCTATTGTCAGCAAGAGTTGAGTCCAGTGTATTCACGAGGACCTATTGGCCCCTGCCCATTCACCCTGACTGACAGTATTCTAGTTATTGCACTGCATACTGAAAAAAACTGCCAATCACAGAGGGTGGGCGGGGCTATACAGTCATGTGATTGGAATCCAATGCATCAGATCGTAGTGTATATCGGCCGGCCGTGAAAATGGCGGCTGATATATGCTCGTGGGAAAGAGCCCTTAGGGTGCATTCACATCTCTATTAGGGCTTTCCTCCGAATTCCATCATGGTTTCATTTTTGGAGCAGAGAAACAGAATTAAACATTTCTGTTTCCCCCCATTGCATTCTATGGGTTGGATTGCTATCAGTTTTCTTCCAGTCATTCATTCATGAATAACCTGAACTCGCCTCTTGGTGAGAGCAAAAAGAAACACACAGAAACAAACTGTAAGTGCTCCAAAATCCACATTACCCTATAAATGGCACACTGCTGGAATCAGCATGTCTGTCGCTATAATGTGCTGCCCTCCGCCAGCACAACATTAAGTACCTGACAGATTTCCTTTAAGCTGTGGATGAATGAAGGTGCGATACATAAAATGACACAAGACTGATAAAAGTATTCACATAATAGAAAAGATACAAATTAATATTTTCCAATAGATTCTCCATAAAATGTCCCCTAACCATATATGATACAGGATCTCAATTGCCAACCCACTGCTTACCCAAAAAACTAAAGTGATTCATTCAATCATACTCATGCTTATCCAGTAACATATGCACTTCTTAGAAGGTCCATTTATTTTTAAGTCTGTGCATTTTGGTTGCCTTGGAGTAGCCAATACAAGGATTGTAGGCCTACACGTGCAGTCAAGATATGACCCTGATAAAGGTAGGGTCCTTTGTAATACTTCAAGAGCTTGGTTTGCCATTTTTTCCTTTAATTTGATATTTCAAAGTTTGACCTTATTACTATCATTGATGTACAGTATAAGTGTCCTCAGGTATCTTGGAACCCTCTGGCAGGAGGGAACATGGGGGAACTACCAGCAAGAGAACCATCACCTGCATCTTGGTACTGGAGTTATGGGAGCTGGATTCTCTAAAACAGGAGGCATCTCTTAGGTAGGATGAATGTCCATTGCCTTACTTTCCTCCTCTACTTCAGGCCTATGCTCCCCTTGCCTTTGGTAGTACACCCAATCACAGGGCTATAGGTAAGCATATATTGGTTTAATGCAGTCAACAGTTAACAGTTCTCCCTCGTTTCGAGAGTTGAGGTGGTCAGTAGTCCTTTGGCGAATAAGAAATAGAACACTGCTGTATAATAAGCTTGCTTAGTTGTTAATTAACAAAACAGTCACTGAACAGTCATTGGCCAGCTGGCGGTAACAACTAGATTGGTTTGAGTACTCATGAGAACGTGGAGTAGGCCGCAGTCACGTGGTGTCTCTTGCAAGGGAAAAGGCAGGCTGGACATACAGCTTTTGTAATAGAAAGGTCATTTGACTAAAATTGGAAATACTGATTCAAGTCCTTGATTCCTCCGGATTGCAGTACTCTTCTTTTTGTCACTGTCCTACCCATATAGCGATTGGCACCAATACTCCCTACCAAGTAATATGAATAATAGGGGTCCCAGTACTAAATAAATGACTGGACCCCAGTAGAGATGAGCGAACACGTTCGGCCCCGCCCCTTTTTCGCCCGAACACCGAACTTTGCGAACACTTCAGTGTTCGGGCGAAAAAGTTCGGGGGCCGCCGTGGCAGCGCAGGGGGGTGCGGCGGGGAGTGGGGGGGAGAGGGAGAGAGAGAGGGCTCCCCCCTGTTCCCCGCTACTGCCGCCCGCGCCGCCGCGCATCTCCCCGCCCCCCGGCGGCACCCGGACCTTTACGCGCGAACACTGCAGTGTTCGGCAAAGCCGGTGTCCGGGTGCGGATGTGTCCGTAACGGACACGTTCGCTCATCTTTAGACCCCAGTGACTATCTAGTTCTGACTAAAAGTGTCTGTGCACAAACATACATTCACTTCAGCTGAGTGAAACCCCATTTAAATCTTCTTTATTGCAAATTTGCTGAAATAACCTGATGCATTGAACGCCCATTATATTGAGAAATCTGTTCCACATTTGAACTTCTGAATTGTCTTTTGTAGAAAATCCACATTTTATTTTCAGAAACTTTGCTATAAATGGTATATTGTGTTGCTGGGCTAAAAATGCATCAGCAGAAGATAGAAAACATATAAAATCTATTAAAAAAGAATCATTTAATACAATTACAGCAACACTATATACAGTATTTCCAGTTTTAGTCAAATAGCTCATCCACAAAAAGAATGCGTGTAGCACTCAAAAGGGGGCTTTTAGAGGCAACCATCACTTAGTTCTTTGTTATTGTATTATGCTTCGTACATACACTGTTGTTCACCCTAAATGTCAGAGATCATTGATCTTGTTGCCTTTATGTAATTCCTTTCATGTTGGCTTAGTTCAGTACCGGAGTTACAATGTCGTTCAGTAACAGAGTAATAACAAAAAAGTTGAGGATCGCTAAATGAAATGCTTTAGGGCAATGCAGTAGGGGATTAAGAATACCCTGGACTGTTCACATAGCTTGGGCCCTGCCCATAATTTTGGCCCTGCCACAAGGTAATAGAGTCTGTGCTGTGCCCCTGCCCCCACAAGGTAACAGAACTTGCAATGCACTCCACAAGGTAATCTAACCTGTAATGTGCCTACACAAAGTTACACATGGAGGTATAAAGGGGACTGTAATGCAGCCTCCTCCACTGTTACAGCACCTCTCTGCCTACTCTCTGAATTCATGAATGGGTGAGTGTTGCCTCTGATTGGCTGAGCGCAGGAACCAATCAGAGGCAGCTCTCAGCTGTCATTCAATAGCTGAGAGCTGCCTCTGATTGGTCACAGTGCTCAGCCAATCAGAGGCAGCCCATTCAGCAGATGGGGATTTTAAATCTCCGCCTGCTGAATACTACTCAGAGCAGTGCAGGAAATGAGCCAGCTAGATGTGGCTGAGCCTCGGCAGCTGCAGACAGGTGAGTATAGATTTTTTATTTTGACACAATTTTGGATTGATTTTCAGGAAGGGGCTTATATTTGAAGCCCTTCCCCCAAAATCACTGCAGCGCTTGCCAGTAGCCTATTGCTTTCAATGGAGCTGGCTGTATTGCCAGCTTCATTGAATTCAATGGGAGAACATCGTGCTCCTCTACCACACCTGTCACAGCTGTGGCAGAGGAGAGCGATCTTCAGTATATGTTCTCAATGGGGCCGGCGCTGCTTCTGCCAGCCCCATTGAGCGCAAGATGAAACCCCTGGATGCGAAAGCATCCAGGGGTTTCACATACATAGAACACCAATTTGCTGCAGTTACATGCGTTCTGCGAATCGGTGACCTATAATTTTCGCCGCAGGTGTTTTTCTGCATGTAAAATTCACACATGTGACTGCTGCTATTGAAAAGCATTGGTTTTATCTAGTGCAAATTTTTAGACGTACAGAAAAACGCATGTTAAAAACTCCAAAGACAACACCCCTCATTATGGAAGCAGAAAGCCAACAGTGTAAGGCTGGTTTCATATCTGCGTTGGAACTTCTGGTCGGAGGTTCTGTTGCAGATCCGGTTCTGAATACTGGAAGAAAAAGTGCTTCATTCAGCTCTTTTTCTTCTGCCCAAAAGCCGGGCAGCTGACCGGAAACGGAAGGACCCCATTATAGTAAATGGAATCTGTTCGGCACCGTTCTGATCTGTCCTGTGACGGAGCTGTTTAGCCGTGGGGATTCACCTTTCCTGTTCCTCCAATGGAACAAGGAAGCGGAACCCTGAGCGCAAATGTGAAACCACCCTTTCTGTGCCAGAATGTATGTGTCTCTCTGGCCAAATACAATAAACTGATTTAGGAGGATGCATTAGTAGTCTGGGAAGAGCCATATTATGGCAATTTTGAGAAAATTAAAGCAGGTCAAAATGATTGGCGATTCCATTGCAGGAGGGAAATAACAATGCAAATAAGAGAGAAAAGGAGGGAGCGCACAGTTGGAGATCACATGTGCTGTTATGGAGTCATGCAGGGTCCTCTGTAATAAACCTGAGAGTATAATAAGAAGCGGCTTTCACAAAGTGTCTTCTGAGGACAGAAACGCTACTGATTTTATGATACATTATGTGGATGGCAGATATTATTATCAACTATAATATATTGTTAAATATGCTCTTATTAGGACCTGCAAAGCGTCATATTATTGGAGTAGCAGACAATAGCAACAACGAAGGACTAAACAGTTGCCAGATCATAAGAACATTAGACAGTTGCTTTACTATTAAACAACTAGACAGTTTTACGGATCAGTTGTAAGAGTACTGGAATACCACATGGCTGCTGGACCAATGGAGAACCAGAAAAGTGCAAGTTCCAGGTAAGTACTAGACAAACATCAAAATATTGGAAAAGCAATTGTTTAACCCTTTGTCTCCCTTCCTTATCCTCAACTGAATGAGCATACCATGTGACCTGATTGAGTACTGGGGAAGCCCATACAGTCAGCCGTAAAAATTTAGAAAGATCTCCAGGATTGTCCTTAGAGATTGCCTGTTGCTAAGGTTCACTAAGAGTGACTTTACACGGGACAGCCATCATCTGAATAGTCACTTGAAATAGTCGCTGAAGAGTACAAATGACATTGTTTGCGTGCTTTTACACAAAGCGATTATTAACTTTGCTTTTCATTTTTGCAGTTGCTGAAGTGCACACCTCCTTGCAAAGTGTATTGGCGAGTCGTTGAAAGACCACAAATTAGCAGTTTACACCAGGTAATAGTTAACAACGATAGTTGTTCCATGTAACGCCATCCTAAAGGCTTATTCACGTAAGTGTTTTTTTTTTCACATTTTTAATGAAACGAAATGCGCATAAAAATAGAATACATTGATTTCAATAGTTCTATTCACATGATCGTTTTTTTGTACTTTGATGCGTTGCCTAAAAAAATACACACAGCATATCCCATCTTGATCCGATTCTCGGGTGAGAATCACGCATGCATGGCAATGGGTGTGTTTAAAAGAAAACATTACATTTGCATGGCATATGAGTGAGTTCTGTTTTTTTTCAGGCACCCATTGACTTCAGTGGGAGTGTTAAATGTCATCAATTGAGCCACCTTCCATTTTTTTAATGCATGTAAAAAACTTCAGGGACCTATCTAAACACAAAGCATAGCCTATGAAGGCTGTGATAGTGATGTTGTTTGAGGTCTCCAATAGACACCGACAAGTGCTTCATTGCTCTTGACCACTGGAGGGACATCAGGACAAGGTGGCACTCTGTTCTTTCCAGCACCTCTACAAGCACAATACCACAGGTATATGCCATACGAAATTGGCCATGGGGTCTCATGCTTTCTCAGAGCAAACTCAAGGCCAGTATCAGGGGCAGGAGTCATATTATAGCCCGTACCACCACCACCCTCTGCCCTTCTCCTAAGCGCCCTTCCTTAATGGAGTCTCCGCCCCAGCCTCGCCCAAGCACAATGCCCAGAGGGCAAAGGTCTGAGTTGTTTGAGCTACAGGCCCTGAGATATTTTTGTGACTAGTGAAAGACTTTTTTACTTTGTCAATTTTAGTTTTATGTTTTTTTTAAATCAGATTTGTATTGGTATTTTTCAAAAATTTTCATTAGCAAATATATTATAAGGAAAGTCTAACATATCACATTCTCCATCATGTGACATGGAAACAAAATACAGGCCAAGGCAGTTAAATATAGAAAACATGAATAATATCTACTTGGTTGTGGGGGTTGTGGCAAATTCCAACCATTGTCCGCCTAGGTCTTCAGAATATGCGGGAAAATGAAAATCAGGGGAATGGGGAGAGGGAGGTAGGGAACAGTGGGGGGTAATGAGTCTTGCGACAGAAACAAGCCACTCCAGTCTCAGCTTTGGTCAGGCCGCCAAGGATACCAGTATCTACAACCATGTCCAGGGCCGCATCCCTCCTTGTCATAGGAAGGACAGCCTTGAATTACCAAGGAGCACTCTTCCAAAACCCTTCAGCAATCTTCACCATGATTCTAATAACTGACCATATAATTTAAGGTCTCTGTCTCAATGTCCAGCCGGGGTTCCATATCTGAACAAAGCTATCATGGGTACCCTTTGACCAGCTCAAAAGTTCCTCTACTTTATAAATTTAATCCACTTTTTCTATCCATTGGACTAGAGAAGGGGGTGTTTTTTTGAGCCAGTAAAGTGGAATCCAAGCCTTTGCTGCATCTACCAGGAATGCAATCAGTTTGTTTTTCAGTGGATGAAAACCAGCGGAGGGTCTCCAAAGAAAGCATCTGCAGGACCTTTTCTACTTTCCTCCAGAAAGGGACAATGATCGAGCACTCCCACCAAATGTGCAAATGGGAACCTTCCGCTACATTGCATCTCCAAGGATGCAATCATGGGAAGCAAATTTGTAAGCATTGAGCCATTATGAGGTTTTATACCACCTCACTAATAATTTGAAATGCCTATCCTGCGTTAGAATGCAAGGAGATTGACCATAGGCCATTTTCAAGATTAATTTTGTGTCAGCTAGGGATAAAGATTTTTTCCGTTATTTTTCCCATGAGCTAAGAAAAGTACGCTTGGTAAGCATTAGAGGGGTTATGAAATGTCTCCTTAGGTTTGCTCCTTTTCTAGGATTGGAAGATCCTTCACATAGAGTCTTTTCAAAGGAGTTTAAGAAACTTGCTAAGAGTATTAGTAATGTGTGTTTTTGTAGAAAGGAAAAAGTTTGGTGGGGCAACATAGTTTGTAATAGCTCTGTGTGCTCAGGCTTGTAACTCATCAATTACTTTGTCAGAGAACCTCCTCCAGATACGGGCTACCACCGAGCCGGCAGGGATCTCTATTAATTTATAAAGTGCACACATCGGTGTTATCGAGAAGGGACTAGGGGCCAAAGACTCCCTGTGTCCATCCCAGGTCTCACACAGGCCTCTAATCAGGGGATTAAATCCCATAGATCTATATTCGTTCTTAGTTGGAAACTACATGACCTCCAGGAGAGTGTCCCTATACGATCCCACCACCAAGTCACAGAATAACGAGTCCCTAGTGGAGTGAGTGAGTTCCATCCAATAGCTAAGCTGGACTACCTGGTAGACGTCATGGACGCAAGGCAGATCAATTCCTCCCTCCAATCGTCTCCTCAGACTATAAGCTAGGCGCGGTCTTTTTTGTCGCCAAACAAAACCCGAAGAGACCATACAGACCGTTCAGAGATAGGTAAATTGGGAGCATGTGAAATTTATATAGGGGAGTACATATGATTTTAAAATATTCTTCCTCCTGTACCAAGATATGAAGGGCAGGTGATATGAACGAAGTATAATCCTAATTTGAGTTATCAGGGGCAGAAAGTAACATGCATAAAGATCCTCTGCTTTTTTAGTGAGCTTCATACCAACAACAATATTGTGCCTCTTAAAGGGTGAGTTGAGATCCCGGACATTAAACGAAGTGAAACGAATGGCATCCATTTTGGAACTGGGCAAGCGCAAACCAGACAATATCTAGGTTCCTGGTTGGATTACTAAGAGAAGAATACAAACAACAGAAGCAAATGCGTTAGCCAATAAAAAAAGTTATAAATTGAGCTGACAGCCTTGTAGGTCATTAATAACATTTTTAAACTTCATTCTCTATACAATGGGCAGCCAGGGAAGTAATTGGCAGAAGGGAGAGAAAGTGGATTAGCTAGGCAGAAGGGGTAAGGATAAATTGAATTCCAAAGGCACATACCACAACATACCAGACCCTTGTGAACCTGCCTCCTGGTGTCTATGTCTCTGCAAGCAAAGGGACACAGAATATGAGACGACAGGCAAAATCTTTTATCAGCCACAATAATGAATGGAACAGGTGGACTTGAAGAGCCAGGAAGGTTCCGTGGTTCTGGCAGGGACAGCTGGTAGACCCAAAGTTGCTGACCCACTCTGCAAGCCCTGAAAAAGTGAGCATCCACAGAGCTTCCAAAGGCCCTGATATCCACAAGTGGAAAATGCTAGTTACTATCAGCCACAGCCTATAGCTACTATCATCAACTATCAGTACTGCATATAAGTGAAATACCGGAACTCTGAGTGCTTTTTAAAATGGATGTGTTAGCTGTCCAGTACCCCAATGCAGTTCATAAACTGCGCAGTAGTCAATAATCCCTCGGCGATGTCCAACGAGTCTTGACGAGATGATGGAGCTATCACCAAAGGCACCAGGTACTTCCAAAGGACATCACAGGTCTCCTCGATGGTCCCATAAATCTTAGATATGCCCAACTGGAAAGTAAAATGCAGCAAAGTATACAAATTCCCAGTGGCCAGGAACCTGCACAAAGAAGGCAAATGGGATAAATTGTAACAAAAATATTACTTTGCAAAAAGCACAACACAATATACATCAATAGTGTAGAAGACATTTGTAATGCAGATAGATTAGAACATAGACCAGACCATGTACTTACCTCAGGGTGACCAGGAGTCTTTCCTCAGCTTATATACACCGATGCATGTTTGTGTCGGTGTATGTGAGTCCAGATCACACGCCCTCCATAAGCTTATCAAACATCTGGACCAACAAACAACAGAAGGTGATGAACTTATCCGGATGGCATCTCATGTCAGCCTAAAGAGCATGGAAATGCTCCTCACACGCACACTACGACACCACAGGGAGAACCCAGAACCTCCTCCTCCTTCTAAGCACAATCTCTATCATCTCATGTAACTGTCCAAATCTGTGAGACAACAACTAAGGAAAGGCTAAGTCGTGTCCCCAAGTTCAGCAACTCTCTCACAAACACAGAAAATACAATAGGCACAGCAGAATAGCACAGCACAACACCTGTGATTTATTTATGGTTATTTGCCATGGGCAGGATGCATTCAGGTCTTCTTGCCATGGGCAAGTTCAGGTCTTCTTTGCGTATTTTTTTTTTTTTTGGTTATAATGTGCAAAAGTGCATGGCTGAATTTCTAAATAGAGCTTAAAACTATTTATGAAAATAGTTAATGAAATCATAGAATACCATACAGGGTGTCCCGGAATTATATATACAATGGATGAAGTTTACTAAGCCCACAGCACACAATGTGACTGATATATGAAGAGGCACATGCTTCTTTATATATTTTAGCACATCCTGGCATCTATGTGCACCAACACAGAAATCTACACCAACTAGTTTCTGGTGTAGATTTTTGATACCATTTATGGCAGTTTATGGTGTAAATTATAAAGCAATGTGTTGGTCTCGGGCAGCCACCCCCTTCTGCCAAACCCACTTTTTGTTTTACAAAAGTGTTGAGAGTGGCGCAGAAAGCCAAAAAGTTACAAAATGTTTGCACAACTGGGACTTCATGACTTTTCTATGCCAGAATTTTGGCATAAAGCCCTTTGTAAATGTTCCATGATGTTCCTGAATGTGTCTTGGACCTCAGATGCAGCATAAGTGATTCAAATTTTACGCTTACTGATTGCATGAACATAAAGAAACAATTTCCCATCTTTGAGCTGCAGTAACCCAGACGTTACATACAATTCCCCTTGATATGTTTCAAAATAATGTGCAATTGCATCTGCAGGTGGTTATCATCATAGAGGATTTCATGGAAAACAGGCTGAAAACATTTGTGTGCTTTGTACAAGATCTTCTGTACAATTTGGGACGTACACAACATTGTTAAAGATCGTATGTGTAATAGAACTTATTAAAGAGCATTTCCTATTTTTGAAATATATAGAATCATTTTGAGGTCTAATTCTGAAATCACGAATCATATGGCTTTAGAATTTGCTGTAAGTTCAGATCAAGAGAACCACAAGGGCCCAGATGTTATATGCAACAAAATACAGATAGTTAATGAGGTTGTCTCACTACGAGACAAAAGGTTTTGAAAGAGAAGCCCTTCATCTCCAACCCGCTATGATCATCTGTTAAAACCGGGGCTAGTGTTGAGCAAACCGAAACAGTTGAGCCCTGTTTCAGGTCGAACGTTTCTAAAAGCTTGCTTAGTCACAAACCCAAAACTCGGGCAGTTTATCTTTGCCAAAGCTGCTAAGAGTTTTTTTCCCTTGTTTTAAAAAGAAGGAAAAGAAGAAGAAATGATATTTTTCTTACTTTTGTCCTTTTGTTTTTGCTTCTCTTCTTCTTCAATTTCTTCCTTCTGACCTAAGTGTGTTATACAGGGATTCTATGGATTTTGACAGTGTTATACACCAGTTTTAGAGATATTGGAGAAGTTCCAGTTTGATATTTGGACTGAACCAAGCTTTTTTGCCCACATACAGCAAACCAGCCTTAGGCCGGCTTCACACGGCCGTGACGGGCTTCACACGAATTCTGCGGCGGAGCCCATCACGGCGCCCCCTAGAGACCCCAATACTTACCTGCGGATCCGGCATCCTACGTCCCACATGACGCTTCGGCGTGATGCTGTGATGCTGTGGGCGTGTCATGTGACGTGGCCGACGCGTCACATGACACGCCCACAGCATCACATGATGCGCCGGCCGTGTCATATGATGCGGCGGCGGTGGGCGGGGAAGCGGTTTCACGCTATCTTCCGCTGTGCTACAGCGGAAGATAGCGTGACACACGGCTTCCATTGACTGCAATGGAAGCCGTCCGCGCGTACACCCGCGGCAAATAGAACATGCCGCAGGTGAGGTCGGGTGATTTCACGGTGCGGAATTCCGCTGTGGAATTCCGCACCGTGAACATTGAGCTATTAGGTTCAACAGAACCTAATAGCTGCGGGCAACGCAGCGGATTTCCAACGCGTATTACGCGGCGGAAATCCGTCCGTGGGAAGGAGCCCTAATAATACTTTAGAAAAGTTCTCTCATCACCATGGAGTGATGTCTGCTTATTAATATTCCCCCATCTATTATGTCCAAAGAGATTATGAGCTAAACTCTTGACACACAACTACAATATGCCCTTCTGCATGAGACCAAAACTTACAACCAAACTCTCATGGATATTGAATAAGTGTTCCTGGCCATTCAATCCTCATATAGGTAATTCAGTGTGATTCAGGCCACCTCATAGTTAATTGTAGCATCTCAGGCTACGATTTCCTTTTACATTTGTCCTCATATGTTCTTTTTTATGCAACTTTGTGAACATAAGGCAGATTCCTTGAAGATCTTTTCTTTATAACAGTGATTATGAAATAACGTTTTCTATCGGTGAAAAACCATATTATTTCGGAATATAATACAGATTTTCTACTGTTATTTGACCTTGAATTTGCTGAATAAGTGCATTGTAAATTCTATCACATTCAGTCAATGCATTCATGTAAATAAAAGTATCAAGTTGGATTTTTTGTGAAATGTAACATACATTGACCTCTAAAACAATCACTATGAAAGCTCATTTGGTGTTCTTGAAGTATAACATATTGTTACTCATGTAGAACCTAAAGCTTTTCAGCCACTATTGTTAAATATAGAGAACGCAAAATACTAGACATATACAGTATGAATTCTCCAAGTTGTAGGGTGAAACAGATCCCCAGTTTGCTGGCAATGAAATGGCCCGCTATGTACTTCCATCTATATATTTAAAGGCACACTCCAGGAAAAACTGACAGACTGTGTGGGGCTTGAGGTCATGGTTCATGACAGGGGATTCTAACCCTATCCTAACATCCACCATATATGTCTGCTAAATGTTGTGTAACCGAGTATGGCGTGGACTCAGAAGCTGAGCTGTTTTACACATAGTAGGTGCAGACGCCATCTGCAATAACTAGGCTAGCAATTTTTACAGGTTGGTGCAGTTAGTACTGACCACAGCATTTATATGACCTGACACAGGGAGCGTACTACCTTTGTCCTTTGATCACCCCCTGACCCCCAGTGAAGGTTCCAATGCCTTCCATAATTTTCAACCTATTAAACCCTGCTTAGTCAAATTAATGTGTTAATGTGGCTCTGCTCACGGGAGTAACTAATGGGGATGCAGAGATTAATGCTGCACCCAGACCCTGGTGCCTAATAGATATGAGATCCAATGGCCCTTCTACTGGATAAATGGTGCATTATGCTTAAGTTAACTTGATATATACATTTTGTATCAGGGTCAAGGAGGTTTAAAGAGTCAGTTCAGTGAAAAAACATTTTTCCATCTCTGCCCTGCCTTTCACGCTCTGAAGATTTCCTCTGTGTATTGCAACCACTTCCATGCAGTGCAGCTTCTTTTCTGATACTTATCAGCTACCATTTAGAGAGTGAGATTTTTTTACTTTCAGTTTCGCATCAATCCTTTAATGCATCAACACAACATTAGCTAAAATTATACCATTTATGCCTGCTGGAGGGACAGTTTAATTATCATTACAGTTTATGTTCTCTTATATAGGTTACGACCATAAGTATACAGTCAGAAGCATGAGCTGTGATCTCTCCTCTATTATAACTGTGTGACAGGAGTGTCTGTATTCCCCTGGAGGCAGAGTCTGTCGTTGATCCACGTAATAGCATTATACAGACTGAGAATTTGACTAGAAAATAAATACATAACCCCAAGCAGATCTGAGCTGTGAGAATTAAAGAGGCCAGGAGTTTCAGAAAGAATTAGATTACTAGCAAAGGTAACAATTATATATACTGGAAAGATAACTGCATAATGAATTAATTAATAAAATCACCAGAGTGGCCTTTTAAGTTATGCCTCTGGTGCTTGTGTGAGATGCTTGACCCCCTCAGGTTCTGCACTAGGTATTGTACAGTATATTAGTTTAACCTGAAGGGTTCCTTTAAGCAGAAAGTTAATGAAGCTCTTGTGATGTATCAATCCCCACTACACCTATTAAGTATGATATCCTCCATTTCTACAAGCCAAGCTGAATTGTTTTGCCAATGAAACTGTCTTGTAAAACAAGGGTAGTGTTTTCTATATAATGTTGCCTAGGGGACATTGCAAACCAACCTTTGTCATCTCCTTTAAAATTTACTTTACTGTTATTTGTTTTGATGTTCTTTTCTGGAGACACAAATCCAAACCTAGCTCAATGGCAGGAATACATGAACTGGCTGTTACTGTATCATTCAATGGCTCTCTTGAGAAGGTGAAGTATTTCAGAATATTCCCCAGGAAGCAAGGGCTAGGTCATCCAGGATTTCAAGATCTTCACTTATACATCAAGTTCATTTTATGGAAATTAATTTTATGGAAATCTTTCTGAACAGGAAATATTTATTTTTAAAGCATCATTAATTGCAGAGTGTTATACATGAAGATAATAAAGAAAAACAAGAACCATAAAAATGCCTAAACAAGTGACTGTCTGCTACAGAGAACCTAAAATCTACAAGGGAAGGGAGAGGGAGAAAATAGATGAGGATAGAAGCTGCTCATATGGTAGTGTGCGGCAGCATGATTATTGTAGGTTATAGGTAGTGATGAGGGTAAAGAATTTGGTTCCGATAGTTTGCTAAATTTTGGTAAAACATTTGGTTTGGTCCGAATTAATACAAACAAAGAGGAGGAGAAGAAGAAGTTGATTTCAAACAAGATGAATTGACAGAAAATTATTATACTAATCAGACAAAGGTGGAGGGTGTGTGTGGGAGCAATTCTCACAACTAACCCAACACACTTGCCTGTTCTGCTCCAGAGGGAGGGAAGAACAGCAACAAGAATACATATAAGGAGAACATAAAAATACTATCCAGTTGTGGCCCTTGGGCAGACTTAAATCTAGAATTACAGCATTGAAGGCAGCAGTGCTAACAACTGAGCCACCATGCTTGGTCTTCCTTCTTCTTGTGCTTCCTTCTTATACTCCAGTGGAGCAAGAGAAGAAGAAAGTGAAGGAGGGGAACAATAGGGATAAGCATAATAAGTATAAGAATGAAAGAAGATGAAAGAGAAGGAGGAGAATGAAAAGGAGGAGAAGAAAGGGCAAAAGATGAAGGTGAATAAAAAGATTTTTTTTCTTCTCTTCCTCCAGAGAAGAAGAAGCAGGAGAAAGAAGGATGAAGCTTAGTGGCCCGATGTCTAGCACTGTAGCGTAGTAGTACTGGGGTCCTAGGTTCACATCTGATTATTATCGACAACAGCTGCATGGGGTTTGCATGTTCTCTTTGTGTTTATTATTGCTCTTCTCCTCCTCTGGAGAATGGAGAAGAAAGAAGAAGTGTAGCAGCTCATCTGGATGGGTTTTTATGCTTTTTGTTTTTATTCTTCCTGTTGTTCTCCTTCTCTTGGAGCAGAAGGGACATGTGTGGTGGTTTGGTTGTTACCACTGCTGCTTTTGCAGTGCTGGAGTTGTAGGTTCAAATCTGACCAAGAGCAACATCTGGATGGAGTTTTTCAAAGTTCATGCAGATATTATCCCTGATGGGATGTGAACCTAGAACCCCAGCATTAAACTGTTACAGTGCTAACAAATGAGCCACATTCATAAAAGAAACACACACATGTTCATTAGTGAAGCTGACTCTTACTCCCATTGAAATTAACATGAGTCAGATTGGTCTGTAGTAAAGACTTTGTACCAATTCACAATATTTTTTTTCTCCTGACCCAAGTATTTCAATAATTGTTCAACACTAGTTGTGGACTTATCTGAAAAAGAGGGTTTCAGGTTGTTTTTGAAGGTTTCAAAGGTGGGAAAGAACCTGATTTTTGGGTTAGTGAGTTCCAGAATATGGTGGACAAAACTTGAAGACAGCTGTGTGAGGAGCTAACATGAGGAGGCCTTGTAAGGACTAAAGATTAAAGGTGGGAAGGTAACAGGAGATTAGGTAAAAGATGTATGGGGGGAAGACAGGTAGGACATTGATAATATTTTTTAAACATGATTCCCTGAACAAGGGGCAGCAAGTGAAGGGATTGGCAGGAGGGAGGGGGAGAGGAGTAATGATGTTACATGTGGATTTTCTAGGCAGAAGGGTTAAGGATGGATTGAAGGGCCACAGAGGAGAATTTTGCAATAGTCGAGACGAGAGATGAGAAAATGCACTAGTATATTTTGTTGATTCAAGGTGGAGGAAGTAGCAGATTCAAAAAATGTTTTTGAGTTTGTGTCAGCAGAAGGTGGTGAGGGCTTGCATGTCTTGTTCAAAGAATAGGTTTAAAACAGAATACTTGTGAGACTAAGGAGGTCGTGAAGCCATTGATAGTGATTGAGAAGTCTGGTTGGTGGTTTACTGAGATGGGGAAAAGATAATGATTTCAGTTTTCTCCATTGTTAAGTTGAAGCAAGGGGAAGAAAGAGAAGGATATAGCTGATAGACACTCTGGCATTGTGGATAGCAGAGAGATAGATTTAAGTGTCATCAATGTAGAAATGGTACTGAAATACCACTCTACATTGATGGCAATTCTACAATGACACTAAAATATGAAATATATTTAGCTTTCCTCTGGTAATTTAAAAAAGGAACATTAATTACTTTGTGCTCAATTAATGATTAAAATGAAACATAATGTGTAGCTTTGATTAACTAACAATTGTACTTATTGTTTATTCATTTGTGAAAGAAAGCAGATTTTAGAAGCATTAAAATAAATAAATCTTGGTATTTCTATAGTGCCAACTTATTCTGTAGCCCTTTTAGGTAATTTATTTACCAAGCTGGGTACTCATTTTACCAACCTCGGAAGGATGGAAGGCTGAGTTAACCTTGAGCTGGCTACCTGAACCTCGCAGGGATTGAACTTGCAACCTTCAGGTTGTGAGTGAGAGCTTAGCACTCTGCACCACATGAGGCTCTAAAGCATTAGTGATTAAGACAAAAGAAAAAGCTTTATACTGATCATTGTTTTACCTTTAAATTTGTTTTTACACATACGTAGATGCATTCCATTCATGAAGCAAAATTAACTTTCTGCCTCAGGTGTTAGCACCTTGTGGGTAGGGGGTGCGGCGGAGCAAAAGGAAGGAGAGGAAAAGACCTGTGATGATATAGCAGATAACTAAATAAGGAACTGTGATGATATAATGGAGACTTATGTGCTGAGCAGCGGAGCTGATGAATCTGTGATATTTTCGCAAGAGTTGGAACTCAACGGTGGAGTTTGAGGGACCTGTGATGAAGAGTTTTTGGTGAAATCTTATATCCAGGGAAGCACTGAGACTTTTAGTTCTCTCCTCTTATACTTTCTGACATTCCATAATAACAGCCTAGAAGTTGTAGTTCTGTTATAAACTCTCCCTGGAATGTCTTCTAATATCACATAGTGACAATATAGACATGCAGGTCCCACTCCTCTGTTCTCCCCCTGTAATTTCCTCTGATAACCCATAATATCCTGGACATGCTGGTACACTTTCCTTAGAGTATGTGCACATGTGGTGAACACATTGCAGATTTTCTGCACTGGAAACTCCTCAGCATATCATAGCATCAGAAAAGTGTATGGGATTTTGAGAAATCCTTCTCACATGTTGCTGGAAATATCAGCAACATCAGCAAATAAATTGACCCGTAGTGTAGATTTTAAATCCTCAGCATGTCAATTTTTGATGTGGATTTTGGGTGCGGATATCACCTCTTTAAATGACAGCATCAGGGCTTAGTCACACGGGCGTTTATTGCCGCGATTTGCGCATGCGCATGCGTCCGGCGACTTTTTAAAACCATTGCTTTGCAATGGTATCGGACACATGAGCGCTTTTTATGCGCTCGTCCGATAAATTAGAGAACAGAAATCGCAGATCGCACCTATCTGCGATCTGCGATTCCTGTTCTCTTCTCTATATGCGCTCAACGGGGCCGGCGGCAGCAGCGCCGACCCCATTGAGAACATATAGAAGACAAATCATTCTTCTCTGCCACAGCTGGAACAGCTGTGGCAGAGAAGAACGATGTTTGCCCATTGAATTCAATGGAGCGGCAATACAGCCGCTCCATTGAAAGCAATGGGCTGCCGGCGTGCGCGGGGTTAATTGTCGGGAAGGGGTTAAATATATAACCCCTTACCTGCAATGCATCCTTAAATGTGAAAAAATTAAAAAAAAGGATGTTCTCACCTGCTCCCGGCAGCTGGAGATCCCGGCGGTCGGCCTGCAGTGGGTGTGAAGGAGGTGTGACTCAGGCTTGCCCCTGATTGGCTCAGCCTGAGCCAATCAGAGGCTGAGCTCAGTCACACCCATTCATGAATTCATGAATGGGTGTGACTGAGACTTGCTTCTGATTGGCTCAGCGCTGAGCCAATCAGGGGCAAGCCTGAGTCACACCTCCTTCACACCCACTGCAGGCCGACCGCCGGGATCTCCAGCTGCCGGGAGCAGGTGAGTACATCCTTTTTTTTTATTTTTTCACATTTAAGGATGCATTGCAGGTAAGGGGTTATATATTTAACCCCTTCCCGACAATTAACCCCGCGCACGCCCGCAGCCCTTGCATTCAATGGAGCCGCTGTATTGCCGGCTCCATTGAATGCAATGCGCTGGACAGCTCCGGCCCGTTTCTAATGAAACGCGGCTAGGAGCAGATTTTCGGGCGATTTTTGGGCCGATTTTTCGGCGCCGGTCACGCGATTTGCGCATGCGCATCCGTCATGCGATGCGCAAATCGCGTGAAAAAACGCCCGTGTGACTAAGGCCTCAAAACCCATGCTAAAATATGCATGTTACATGAAAATTTTGATGTGGATCCACACCAAAATCTACCACACAGAGGTTGTTCAGTAGTGTTAAAAAAAAGAAGAGAATGTCGTAGAATAAAAAAAAAAACAGTGCTCACTACCTCAGTCTCCTCAGCTTAGAATGAGTTGGAACTAAGATCATACTGATGATATTGATATAATACTGATATTTTTTAAGGTAAACATAGGTCTTGCTTGGCTCATTATTGACTATCTTCTCCATTCTGGTTGTGATTCTGTGTATTCATATATAGAAATAGTGGTCATTGCTTTGTAATAAAAACTAATAAAGTTTATATTTTATATGATGATTGGGCTCAGTGATTTCTTATGCAGTTTCAACAAAATGTGTACAAAATGTTCATTATTGATGAAAAATGCTTAATAGCAATAGACTCCTGTAAAATTAGATGCACAAATGTTTTATTCTTTTTGGAAATAAAAATAGTCATGAAAAAAGTCAAAATTATCTGATGATGTTTTTTCTCCTTGTGTTAGCACATGCCTGAATGCTCCAGACCAGCAAACTGACAAAGCCATGCTTTCATAAAGGTATTCACAATTGCAAATGATCAATTAAGGAAGGGCATTTGTTTATCTGGACTTGGCTGCTGTTTACCCTCATAATTCCTATGGAAACTGTAAGGGTGTACTTAATTTTTTACATACACTGCTTCCGCATTTTGGCCTAGTTTTTGTTAAATATATAATGACACACTGTAATGTGTCATGTATTGTTGTTCATATGAGGCTGTACTTACCTAATTTTAAGACCTTTTAAGGAACAAATGTTTTTTTTTATCATGTTTTTTATCATGTCTTGATACGTAAAACCATAGAATTCAAAGAGGATGTACTTAGTTTTTTTTGTGCCTGTAGTTCAATCATCTGGATTCTAGCAGCAGATAGGAAATGTATTTGCATTCCATACTTTTTTCTACCTTTATAATTAGCATTAGTGATGAGCGAGCATACTCGCTAAGGGCAATTGCTCAAGCAAGCATTGCCCTTAGCGAGTACCTGCCCGCTCGAGAGAAACAGTTCGTCTGCCGGTGGCGGGCAGGGAGCGGCGGGGGAGAGCGGGGAGGAACGGAGGGGAGATCTCTCTCTCCCTCTCTTCCCCCCCCCCCGCTCCCCCTGCTCGCTGTCGCAACTCTCCTGTCACCCGCGCCGGCAGCCGAACCTTTTCTCTCGAGCGGGCAGGTACTCGCTAAGGGCAATACTCGCTCGAGCAATTGCCCTTAGCGAGTATGCTTGCTCATCACTAATTAGCATACTGGATGACTCGACCAAATAATAGGGGGTATCAGAAATATTAGTAAAACAATGATTGTTCCATGCATGTTCATGACTTAGCTTACTTAAAGCTCAATCCTTCCTGACTGAACTGGATAGTTAATCTAATGGCATCAAGGATAGAGGGTTATAGATAACTACCCAGTTGCTCACTCCTTTAGGGCTTGCCCTAGACATACAGTAGGTGTGATAGATATCAAATAATTTCATCTCACATTGACGAATTTTCATTGGTTGAGAATCACAATAAATTTCCACTATTATTTTATATTATTTTAGCAAACTAGAAAGTTCAGTCATTTGACCTTTGGCAAGAGTTATAAGGTGAAAAGAAGAAAATGAGGTCCTTTTAGTGAGCATAGGCATGAACACTACCGAGCACTAAAAGTGCATTAAACTGTAAAAGTATAATAATAGGAAAGTGTTCTATTGTATGAATAGTAGATGTACAGGAAACCTTTAGCCAGACAAAGAAGCCCATCTAGGCACATATAATCTGTTTGCTAATCTTTTCTTTTTGTGATCTTCTTTTACCATCCATTTACATCCTACAACTGATGCCCATTATTTTCTTGAGAGTACTTTAATCCGTGAAGCTATGGCAATTATACCCTAATGACTATTATAGAAGTGCTTCTTTACCATTCAGAAATGCCCTTTTGTACTTTGTGAAATATTACCTGTTAGATTTGAAATATGCAAACTCCTGTCAAGTAGATCAACATCAAGAACCTTTGCTATTTTGTAAGTTTGAAGTTATATGTGTTAGTTTTGTGCAAGGAAATCGGATCTAGAATTTTTGGTACATTTGTATTTGGATAATTTCATTGGATCATATTCATTCCAAATAATATAATGATTGACTCACTTCCTTGGCATGCTCTACCATATACTTAAAGGAGTGCTCCGAGTAATTGTTCATTAGTGGCAATGAGGGGATGCATTTTATATATAAAAAAAATAAAAGCATTACTCATTTCCCCACCTTTGTGATGCTCTCACATTACATGCTTTGGACCCGTGTCTTCATGTTTATGTCAGCCTCAGTGGTCATGTGGGTTGTTTCCATCCGAAAGAAGGCCCAGGCTGTTGGAAGCTTTTACATTAGAAACTGACATGACAGGTTTACCTGATGTCAGCAATCCAAAAGATCCAGTGACATCACCTTTCAGATGCCACAGCACCGTAGTCAGTAGAGTATATTACTGTTATATAGTTTTGGGCATGAGAGGGCCAAAACTATGAAAAAAGCTAAGTTGGAAAACTCCTTTAAGTACCTCGCCAGCTCTATTGGAACTGTAACTGTGTATGAGCTTAGTGGGTTGAGTCGTTTCAACTGGAATCTTGAGGCTTCAGTAATTTATTGCATATGCAGCAATGCTTAATTTTATCATACATATACACTGAGTGCCCACTTTAAGTAGTGTGTTAGACCTCCTTTGGCCTTCAAAACCACTGCAAACCATTGTGGTGTACATCCACAGGTATGAGAGGACCTAGGGTGTGCAAGAAAACATTCCCCACACCATTACCCTACTCCACCAGTCTGAACTGCTGACATCTGGCAAGAAGACTTGTTCCAAATTCTGACCGCCCCATGAACATGGTGCAACAGAAATCTGGATTCATCTGACCAGACGATGTTTTTCCATTGCTTAGTGATCCATTTTTCTTTTGTCCACTGGGTTTTCCTTTTTGTTTCTCCTAAACAGCAATGGTCCTCAAACTGGCCATCACTGTTATAATCGATCAATGCTAAGGACAGTGAGGTGTGCCTTCTGAAATGTTAGTTGGAGCATCATCATTGTATTTGGTTGCAATTTTCTTAATTCTGCACCAACTGTTCGTCAGAACTTTTGTTGATATTCTTCTCATTTTGTCAATGAGTTGCCTTCATTCACCGGATCCCCTTTTGCTGGATGTTTTTGCTCTTTCACACCATTCTTACTATACTGTCAGCATTGCTGCAAGAGAAAACTCAAGAAGGTAGCAGCGTAGGAAATACTGACCCCATTTAGTCTGGAACCGATAACCATACTTTAGTCACCAAGAGGAAAATCCACAGCGGACTCACTTTGTGTTGGCATACTCTTACTCTAAATCTGTGTGTCTGACAATTTGAATATTATGGAATTTCTCCTTTACGCACAATTCTGAATTAATGTTGAATCTTTTAATGACATTAATAAAACCTAAGTGGTGCAAAGTCATTAAATAAGAAGATTTAACCCTTTTGTGACCAAAGCCATCAAAGCCCAAACATCCACAAAAATGGTTACCCTTTTTCAAATAATATATTGCAAGGATGAATATTCTTTCTTTCATTTTAGAATTTAGTCTTTTTTAGTAGTCTAGAGAGATTTTTTTTACATGGTATCAAAACAAAGCCATTATCTTTTAATTTTTAGGTTTATATCGGCAAATGGCATATGGCAGAAACGGGAAAATGCTAATGTTCTTTTTTTCTACTTTTGTAATTTAATGTAATTGTAGAGTAAGTTTAACCAAACAAAGGTATAAAGGACCATTATTCGTTCACTCCTCTGTGTATAATCATACCATATTCTGTATAATGTACTTGTACTGTGTGCTTTGCGTAACTAACATCATCACTGTGTTACCCAAGAACAAAGGTTCCCATTTTAATTCTAGTATGGGAGCTAAGTGTGCAATAAAATGCTTAGCTTCCAGTGCCCTGATGTATAAAATACTGTCTAATTCTCATTGGACCACAATGATATTCAGTCATTGGTAATTCAATACTGGTTTTCATGTAATTGACTGTAAATGTCGCCCAATAGAGTATGCGCATCTTTGTAGATCCTTGTAGAAAGTGCCACAGGAGAGAGTACCACAAGGCTCTAGAGAGTCTTATATAGGCCAAGCAATGTTCCTTTGGAAGAGCCAGTCGAATGACTCATGAGTGATTTGTATATCTTTTTAGTAGATTTTTCCTATGCCTTAATGCATCTTAAATAACGATAAAGCAACTTGAAAAGTTGTGCTTTAAAACAGTTTACTATTTTGTGTATAAAGTTCCTATGCAGACCTATGTGACCCTTACGGTTGCAATATGCAAATGATTCCAGTGTAGACTGAACTTGCAGTCATATTATTTCTCCCTCTATCTCCTACTTCTTGTCAACCTACTAAATGTTTATTTGAAAGAATTAAGGGAGTATGACTTTAGGATCAGACTACACAAGTTTTGTTTGTAGTCTGTAACTAGACACATTGCTCTATGCTGGAGCTGTAAACACCAAATAGTAGGCTGTTATTAATCAAAACTACAGACGTAAAAATATTTTCTTTGATTATGATAACTTTCTGCAACAAGTTTTCTTGTTTAAGACACTGAAAACCTATTGCTATCTTAACGACGCACCAAAAAGCAATTGTTATATTAACAAAGATGAAGCCATTGAAAAGCAATGGAAATGACAAACTGTGACACAGAAAGTTATCTCAATACGTTAAATTTCAAGTTAAACTTTACTACGTGTGTAGTTGCAAAGTTGTTTCATCAGTTTATTTAAGATGTATTGGGTATTGGAGCAATAAATAAACTGCTTGCACGGGTATACTTAACTTTCAAGAAATTCTAGTGGACAATATAATGCCCAGTGCTTAGAATTGTAGCAGTATATAGATTTATTATTTTCTTGGGACTTTGCTCTAAGCAAAAACTCATCCTCAGGAGCTCAATGGTCAGAACTAGACATGAGCGAGCGTACTCGGTTTAGGTGTTTTTGCACTCGAGCACCGCTTTTTCCGAGTAACTGACTACTCGGACGAAAAGATTCAGGGGGCGCCGGGAATGAGCGGGGGGTTGCAGAGGGGAGTGGGGGGAGGAGAGAGAGAGAGCTCCCCCCTGTTCCTCACTGCTACCCCCCGCTCCACCACGCCGCCCCCCGCCCCCGGCGCCCCCCGAATCTTTTCAGCCAAGTAGTCAGTTACTCGGAAAAAGCGGTGCTCGAGTGCAAAAACACCCGGACCGAGTATGCTCGCTCATCTCTAGTCAGAACCTAGTGTTTCAGTAATAGAATTACTGAATGATCCCTTGTATTTACATGTCAAATTAATCTCATATACTTTGTAATATTAACAGAACAATTTGAGATATAATTACTGTATACACTATACTGGCCAAAGTAATTGGAGACCCCGATCTGTAGAATGGATTGTGTCTTATTAGTATCTCATGTGTCATAAACTATGCTACATAAGATGCAGACCCTTGGAGGTGTCAGACATAGTATGTGATGGAAACAACACACTATTGGATACCGCTGCACACAAGCCATCTATCATGAAGCTCAGTACATCAGTCCAACTACAGTGGTGCGAGGTGCGTCGTCATTGGACAGTTGAGTAATGGAAGAATGTTCTATGGAGGGGTGAATCATGATACTCTATCTTCAAATCAGATGGACATATCTGGGTGTGGAGGATGTCTGGGAAACGTCTTTCCCTGAGTGTGTTGTTCCAGCAGTTAAGTACAGTGGAGGTTCTATTATGGTCTGAGGATGTTTTATGTGACATGGTCTTGGTCTGTGGGTTATAATGGCAAGAACCATGAACATGGAGGTGTACCTTGACATTCTAGACCATAGTGTGCTGCCGACAATGTGGCAATACTCTGGAAATGGTCAGCAATACTTTCAACAAGACAACATGCCTTGTCACAAATCCAACGTCTATAGCGGCATCTACAGGGTTAACAGCCGTGATTAGTGTTAATGCTAATTGTGGTTGTTACCGGTGGGTGTCAGCTGTGAGAAACAACCAGCAAGCTCATTCTATGGAGCAGGATCACCTCCCTCCATACAAACACGGAACTCACAGGACTGAACAGTATGTCCTGTGTACTTAATGGGTTAAAAAGGGGGTGATAATATAACATGCTTACACAAATATATGCATATTTGAAATACATACATTGTATATAACAGAAAAAAAGCTAGATAACAGATACACGTGGTTATAAGTATTCATAAAGGAGCAATTCTAATAGTGCTGATTTAGAATCAGAAAAGCAAAGATCTTCCTACAATTGAATCTTGCAGAAGCTCTTTAGTAATTAGTAAAAGACCAAACAGGTAATTTCGAGTTTTATCTGCAGAGAGATACTTTGGTATAAGGAGAATTGAGACACATTTCCCAATTTTTAAGAAATTGTGGTAACTTATTCAAATTGCATCCGAGGATTACTTTTTATTACATTTGTTCTTGGTCTACTGAACAATTTATGCAGAATAGTTTTTTTTAACGGTGCTCTTCACTTATTTACCAAGAAAGGCTTTACAGAAAAGGCTGCTGTCACACCTACCTTGGGGCTCAGTGCAGGGTGGAGGAGAGAAACTGAAATAAAAACTGTGGAGGATGCCTGTGAAACGCCTTTTGCCTAAATGCATTGTGCCAATGGTTAAAGGGGTTGTCCCGCGCCGAAACGGCTTTTTTTTTTTCAATAGGCCCCCCGTTCGGCGCGAGACAAACACAAGGGATGGGTTAAAAAAAAAAAAAGTTTAGTACTTACCCGAATCCCCGCTCTGCGGCGACTTCTTACTTACCTTACCAAGATGGCCGCCGGGATCTTCACCCACGATGCACCGCGGGTCTTCTCCCATGGTGCACCGTGGGCTCTGTGCGGTCCATTGCCGATTCCAGCCTCCTGATTGGCTGGAATCGCCACATGTGACGGGGCGGAGCTACGCGATGACGCGTAGAAGGAGCCAGAACGCCGCTCGTGCCGAGACCCAAGAGAAGGGAGAAGACCCTTCTGCGCAAGCACGTATAATCGGGAGATTAGATGCTGAAATTAGACGGCACCATGGAGACGGGGACGCCAGCAACGGAGCAGGTAAGTGAATAACTTCTGTATGGCTCATATGTAATGCACGATGTACATTACAAAGTGCATTAATATGGCCACACAGAAGTGCTTACCCCCACTTGCTTTCTCGGGACAACCCCTTTAAGTACGGTGGAGGTTCTGTTACGGTCTAGGGATGTCTTATGTGACATGGTCTTGGTCCGTTGGTTGCAGTGGCAAGAACCATGATCACGGAGGTGTACCTTGGCATTCTAGACCATAATGTGCTGCCGACAATGTGGTTATACTCTGGGAATGGTCAGCCATACTTCCAACAAGACAACATGCCTTTCCATAAATTCAGCGCTGATAGCGGCATCTACAGAGTCAACAGCAGTGATCAGCATTACCGCTAATCGTAGTTGTAACCAAAAGCTCTTTAGTAATTAGTGAAAGACCAAACAGGTAATTTTGAGTTTTATCTGCAGAGAGATACTTTGTTATAAGGAGAATTGAGCCAAATTTCCGAATTTTTAAGAAACTGTGGGAAGTTATTCAAATTGCATGCAAGGATTACTTTTCATTACATTTGTTTTTGGTCTACTGAACAGTTTATGCTTAAAAAAGAATGTTTTTTTTTTTTTTTAACTGTGCTCTTCACTTATTTACCAAGAAATGCTGTACAGATACGGCTTTCACACCTATGTTAGCGCTCAGTTCAGGGTTTCCATCTCTCTGCTCCATTTTTGGAGGAGAAAAACTGAAATAAAGCGAAAAAAAAAACTGATCTGTTTTTTTTTCCCATTGATTTCAATAGGATTTCAAAAAAACAGAAAGGCTTCAGTTTGCTTTCATTCCTTCAGGTTTCCGTTTTTTTTTGTTTTTTTTTGCATGGAAGAATAGCACAGTCTACAGCATTATTTTTCCATTTAAAAAAAAAACCTGATGGAATGGAAGCAAATGGAAGCCTTTCCGTTTGCTTTCTATTTCTTTCGAAAGTCCATTGAAATCAATGAGGAAAAAAATGATCCATTTTTTTTGTTTGTTTCATTTCAGTTTCTCGCCTCCAAAAAATGGAGCAGAGAGATGGAAATCTTGAACTGAGCCCCAACGCCACCTAAGAATTCATTGCTTCCTGTGAAATGGGGAATATTTCCTTTCCCAGCTATATCCATTCTGCTTTATTTACTGCAGTGTAAAATATCCGTGCCTCACTTGAAAGACAACCAAGAAAGTCTTGTGATGTTATGTCTGGAGATAAGCAAGATTATTAAATTCAATCCTTTTAAGGAATCTCTTAATAGCATGGGTGCGTTACCAAAGGCTTTACATTTATCTAATGCTTCTTTCCCACAGGAGACAAACCTTCCAGAAACCATATAATTGAAAAATATGGAATATAAACCTAACCCTAATTAATTTAAAATACTCCATTCTCTCCATCAGCTTCTAATAGGTAAATAGCAGCAGAGACTCCGGTAGTGAGAGTAGAGAAGGGAGGGAGCGCTATGGTCTGTCAGCTAGTATGTGAGCGGCAGACTGCAAATATTTGAGGTTTGTCAGTGGTGGTTGACTCAGCACCGCAATCAATTAAATAAACAAGTTACAAGTTCTATTGACTGAGAACATAATAGTTCTGCAAATCTGGTTATTCAGAGGTAAAGTGTTATTTGTCACGGGATAGGTGATAAATGTTAGATTGGTGGGGGTGAATCAGTTGAGCCCCTCAACAATAGTGAGAATAGAGACTCCCCTCCAACCATTTGACCATAAGGAGGAGGACAAAATTATTAACATTTAATCAGATAGTTAAAAGGGTTTCTCCATTAATGAGATTTATCCACTATGCGCAGAACAGGAGGTAAATGTTTGATCGCAGGGGGTCTAACTTCTGGGACCCAAGGCAATCTGGTCATCTGTGAACTCTGAGCTCTTCATGTGAATGTAGCATTTACGTGACCACTTCAACATTCACTTCTATGGAATGGGGGGATTTTGACAAGTACCTCAATCTCTAGTTCCCCATGTGGTCATGATGTCAAGATTTTTTGGAGTCCCAGAGGTTGAACCTGGTATTCTGTACATAGTGAAAACTTTAAATGTTATCAGTTGTAAAACCCCTTTAACCCTTTCCAATCCACTGTCTGACGTCTGAAGACATTATGATTTAAGGCTGTACAGCTCCGATGTTGGAAGACGTCCGTCGGGGTTCTCTTACTGTATATTGCCAGCCTCTCTGCTGTTGGAGCCTATCCAACATGTCACCTCATGCAGTACTGGCTTTATCCAGCATATAGCGCCATTGTATAATGGCAGAAAAAGAGTAAGCCCCCTAGGAAAACCAGGATAGGAAATTGGATTGGAAAGGGTTAAAGGAGCATTTAATATTAAACATTTATTCCCACCTCGGATATCTTCACCTATTAGTAGAACAGGGATCTCATGATTTGTTTGCTGGTTCACGGCCAATGCACTAAGCTTGCATGTGGTCCTTGAAATCTATGTGAGTTCAATACAAGCGTACATAGAACCCAAGGCAGCGATTTCAAAACTAGTCCTGCATTCCTCTGTCCCCAAAGCACAGCATAATAGATGTTTGATTGACAATCATATATTGTATATAAAGAAATTGCCCACTGTCCCCCTTCTTCATAACCAATCTCTAACAATCTTATTTATACATATTCCCCATTCCTCCCCAACCTGTAGACATAAGCAATCATTTCCAATCATTCCCTGTCACCTACTATGTTATTAACAGCATTACTCTTATTATTCGTGCCCTCTTTACGGCTCGTATACACCTATGCAATGCTAAAACAGTGAGGCTGCTGTAATCACAGGAATTTAGTTACTAGGAAATTCCCTCTACAAAAATACAGACAGCTAAAAGATTGATGTAATTCAAATCTCTACTTTTCCCTATATTAAAATGAATAAAGTATGCGGTTTGCTATTAAATTAAGCTACCAAACAGCTTAGAGCATTCATTCTCTAAATTGTAGATGAGAAAAGAATATGCACCAAGCTACAAATCTGCAATCTTTCTGATTTTAACTATAAATTGAGTTTATTTATTCAGTTTTTTTCTCCTACGTGGCATCTTATCACATCATCTGTGTCTTTCTTAAATTACTAGGGGTATTGAAGTACTTAAACTTTTACCCTACCAAAAAAAGTTATCTCCTATACACAGGATAGGAAATAACTAGCTAATTAGTTGGGATCCAACCGCTGGGACCTCCACCGTCCATGAGAATGGGTGTCCCAAATGTCCCTGAATAGGAGTGGTGGTTGAATATACAAGCTGCCGCTCCATTCATTTCAAGGGACTGCTAAAGACAGCAAGTTCAAATGCTCATGTGTTTCTATCGCTTTATTTATTTGGGGACCTTCAAGACTCTCATTCTTGTGATAGGCGGTGAAACCATCACTAATTCTTGGGACTGTTAGGGAAATCATCAGAGATTTCTTAGCATGTTTCATTGTTTGGTCCAAATTATATGTGAAAAGTTGTGTACACAAATCACTGACAAATGACACCAGTTAGTCTCATATGACAGTGAAGCTCTTCTAGGAGAACCAGACTTCAGTTGTAACCTGACTTCTGTTGTGAGCAGAGAGACGCTGTGGACAAAGAGCTACGTCGTCCAGCAGGACACCTGGGGAACTCCGGCCCTAGGACTGGGGTCTGGAGACACTACGACTTAAAGACCAGCTGCGCTCTGGACAACTACAGGTCTGTGAAAACCAACTGACTCATTACTTTTTCCCCCAGCTGTGGACTTAATTGATCCTCCTGTGGACTGCGGAGGGTTAAATTGAAAGGACTTTTGCAAACTTTATTATTTCTCTGGAGACCCAGTCAGTTATGTTCTGCTAAAACTTATATGAATAAACTAACAAAGAAGTAAAAGTGACCATTTGGCGTACTCATTAACCCCCGTGGTGTTACAAGTGGCGGAGGATGCGCTGACAGTAATAGATACCCAGAGAAAAACAAACTGTTGCCATAGCCATGGAGGAGTTAATAAAACAGCTAGCAGCAACTAGCACACAGCAGCAGAAGGCATTGTTTCAGCAGCAAAAGAACCATGCAGCAGCATTACAGATGCAACAGGAAACAAATCAACTTCTGATTCGTCAGATGGCGATGCTAATGGAGACAAAAAAAAGAGGAGAAGTCATCCACTAGTATGGACATATTAAAGACCGTAAGGGGGTCGTTACAAAAAATGACCCGATAGGATGGTATAGAAGCTTACCTGGCCATCTTTGAAAGGGTGGCAGCAAGTGAAAAACTGCCACCAGAACAATGGGTGGAATTTATAGCCCCCTATCTCACTGGGGAGCCGCAAAAGGCATATTATGACTTGCCCCAACAGGATGCCGGGGAATATGACAAGCTAAAAACTGAGTTTTTGTCTTGCCTGGGAGTGAGCATGGCAGTCCGAGCACAGCGAGTCCATCACTGGAAGTATAACCAAGACAAACCACCCAGGTCACAAATGTTTGACCTCTTGCACCTAGCCCAAAAATGGCTGCAACCAGAAACCTCCTCACCTGCACAAATAGTAGAGAAGGTTGTGATGGACCGGTTCATACAGACTCTGCCCAGGCCTATCCAACGATGGGTGGTGCAGGGAAATCCCAAGAACATCGACAACCTGGTGGGCTTGGTCGAGCAGTACGTTGCAGCAGAAGAGGCAGCGGTGGCTGTGAGGCCTCCTAGCCATCCTGCAGACATTCGGAGAGAGAGTTCCAAATCTACTACAGAAAGGAAGCCAAGGAACCAGAGGGGTTTGGAGCCCATGCGAAGGTGTTACGGCACTCTGCCCCCCCCCCGAGCGCCAGGTGGGGTGCCCTGAATTCCCCGCACCCCACTGTCCCTGCCTTCTTGCCTCGGCCCTGGCTAACCCCAGGCGGACAACTGGGCGGCGGTCCCTGCTCTGGCTAGGGACCTGGCGACTACCTAGATGGAAACTCACTAACGGGGGACAGAGTGCCGACAGAAGAGGCAGGTGGAACAAACCAACAGAACTTACAAGTACAAGCAGGGCTGGAGATGGAGCTCACAGGCAAACTGACAGGACACTAACGAGCAACTAGAGCAGACTGAGACAGACATGACTAGAGGCGAGCGTGAACCTCCCGTGCGGCCACCCAGGACTGATCCTCTGGTCCAAAACCCTTCTGGGCCCCCAAATATTGTAGGGTTCCTAGGCCCCGGCGAGAATCCAGGATCTCCTGGACCTCGTATTCGACTTCATCACGGACCAGGGTGGGCGGCGGGGGACCAGAGGTGGGCATTACCGAAGGGACAACAGGTTTCGATAACGACTTATGGAACCCCCTGCGAGCCCTCCTTTTGCGATTTCCAGAGGACCGGTACCCCTTCTGTCCCACCCTGCACGGCTCAGATACAGACAGACTCTTCCCACTACGCAATTGCATACGAGACCCCACCACTTCTAGCCTCTTTTGCACTTCCTTCCACCACCCCTGCAGTACATCGATGGCGACATCAGCAGCAGGACAGGCCGACGGGGTGGGAAGACCTCGGAGACTGAGTGCGGTATCAACTGAGCAGAGAGGAAGGGGAACAAGATGGCTATGGCAGGACGGTCCCCACTGGGTCAGCTCCCCAGTGGCCCAATCAAATTGGGGGTTGTGCAACGCCAGCCACGGCATCCCTAGTACCATGTCTACCGACATTTTCTCCATCACCAGGAATGATAGATCTTCTGAGTGGCGACCCCCCACCGTGAGCTGTAACACGGGTCCTCCATCGTACCAAGCCCGAAGCAAGAGGGGTAGCATCAATGCTAGCAAAACGAATTGGCATCTTCAGCGCCACAAATTCAGCCATCAGGGGCTCAACGAGACGCATGCTTATCAGGTTAGTGGCTGCTCCGGAATAAATAAACGCCTGCCCTGGGCGGGAGAAGTTCCGGAATCTAACCTGGCAGGGTACCAGAAGTCTAGGACGTACCTGCCGTCCTAGGCGATCCCCCCTGCAATCGCCTAGGACTTGGAGTCTTTCTGCCGATTCAGACTGTGGACGCTGAGGCCTCAGGGGGCAGGTTATCACCCGATGTCCAGCTTTCCCGCAGTAGAGGCAGAGATGATGCAATAAACGAATCCGGCTTCGCTCCTTGGGGTCCAGCGGGTCCAATTCCATAGGCTCGGGAACAGAGACTGGTACGGAAGAGGAGGGAACAGGACAAATGACCTCCCTGACTCTACGGGTCGGTCTATCTTGCTTCCCAGCCCTGAGCCTCCTATCTGCTTTCACCGCTAGCTCCATAGCCTCCTTTAAGGACCCGGGAATGGGATGGGAGATCAACAGTTCTTTAACCGCGTCCGAGAGGCCTTGCAGAAAAACATCTTTCAGGGCGCTATCGTTCCATGCAGTATCACCCGCATGGCGTCTGAAATTGGAGCAATAATCCTCCACACAAAGCGACCCCTGATGCAGCGCCAGCAACCGCGAAACCGCCAACCCCACTCGGTCCGGTTCATCGAAGATACCCCCGAGTTCCTGAAAAAAGGAGTCCACCGACTGCAGGGAGGGGGAGCCCTCGGGAATAGAAAAGGCCCAGGTCTGGGCAGAGCCCCGCAGCAGGGACATTATAAGCCCGAACCTCTGGGCCTCCGAGCCGGAAGAACGGGGACGCATCCGAAAAAACAGGCGACACGCCTGTTGAAAAACGAAAAACTTGTTCCTCTCCCCAGAGAACACCTCGGGAAGAGGGCACTTTGATTCGGGACTGGTTGAGACGTCCCACCCCTGCGACAACGCCCACTGCTCCTGGGCCACCATGTGAGCTGATAAATCCCGGATCACAGGCACCAGGTCTTGCAGCTGGTTTGCGAGGGCGCTGATCGCCGCCATGGAAAAAAAAACAGTATTTATGGCCAGTTATTATGTTACGGCACTCTGCCCCCCGAGCGCCAGGTGGGGTGCCCTGAACTCCCCGCACCCCACTGTCCCTGCCTACTTGCCTCGGCCCTGGCTAACCCCAGGCAGACAACTGGGCGGCGGTCCCTGCTCTGGCTAGGGACCTGGCGACTACCTAGATGGAAACTCACTAACGGGGGACAGAGTGCCGACAGAAGAGGCAGGTGGAACAAACCAACAGAACTTACAAGTACAAGCAGGGCTGGAGATGGAGCTCACAGGCAAACTGACAGGACACTGACGAGCAACTAGAGCAGACTGAGACAGACCTGACTAGAGGCTAGCAGAACCAACAGAAACAAGACTGAGCAAAAGATAACAAGAAGGAGCTGACAGACAACTAGGGACTGGCTGAGGTAAACTGCAGACCGACTGACTAGATGAAAGCAGAACCAATAACTGGCGGTGAGCTCAATTCACTGCCAGTCTTTTAACCACAAGGCTCCGCCCAGGGGCAGAGAGTGGGAGGAGGCAACTCCACCCACTGCTGTATAAGAAGAGCGGAGGAGTGCGGGTGGCACCCTATGGGCAGACACGCCCACGCCGCCGCCCACCGGCCGCCCCAAGCCGCTGGGAGAACCCCGACACAGAGCTCCAGGCCGCCGGAGCCGACGCCGTAGCGGCGCGCGCCGACCGCGGGACCCCGTGCCGCCCTGCATGGTAACAGAAGGAACCTGGTCACCCCGTTACGTGCTGGGAGTGCCAAAATCCAGGGCATATCACCGCTCATTGTCCAGCTTGGGCCGAACCTATGGAATGCTCCTATGGCCGGGACTGTTCTATGGTGGCACATTCTACCTGCGCTAAAGGGTTGGATAGAGACACCCAGCCACAGATGTGCCAGGTGATGGTGAATGGTGTGGAAGTGTCAGCCTTGCTGGATTCAGGGAGCATGATTTCATTGCTGGATTCAGCTATATCCACTGGATTGGCCCCCAGGGGCAGGTTGGGGGTGATCTATATACACGGGGACACCAAAGAATACCCGGCTGTCCAGGTGACCATAAGCACAGTATGCGGAACCTATGTACACCAGGTGGGGGTGGTTAAAAAGTTACTCTACCCACTGATAATTGGGAGGGACTTCCTTTGTTTTGGGAGCTGTGGGCGGAAGTACCGCGGCCCTGCGAAAAAAGGCACGTTGAACAACCCGGGAGATGTTCAACACCAGTATAACGAATTTCCCTTTGCAGAACTGACTGATTCTGAGAAACCCACTCCAGAACCCCAGGTACCTGACCTTGAGGTGAACAGGGGTAATTTTGGGACTGCACAGCTTAATGACCTGACTTTAAGAAATGCATGAGAAAATATCTCTGTGATCAATGGTGTACCCCAAGAGGCAGGGGATGAGGTGCGATTTCCCCATTTTGAATTGATTAATGAATTATTATATTGGGTAACAAAAGTAAAGAATGAAGTGGTAAAACAACTACTGATACCTGATCGCTATAGGCGTATGGTCCTCGACCTAGCCCACACTCACATACTGGGCGGTCATTTAGGGACAGAAAAAACACAGGAACGTATTTTACAGGGTGCCATAGAGAAATAGAGAATTTCTGCAGATCCTGCCCCCCAGTGCCTGATATCTGCTCCTATCTCGCACTTTAGAAGCCCTTTGATACCACTGCCCATAATCGAAATACCATTTGAGCGAATCGCTATGGATTTGGTGGGACCCCTAGTGAAGTCGGCTAGAGGGCACCAGTGTATCCTTGTAATCGTAGACTATGCCACCAGGTATCCAGAAGCAATACCCCTCAGGAACACCTACTGTAAATGTATCAGTAAAGAGTTGTTCCAGATGTTCACCCGGGTGGGTCTTCCCAAAGAGATCCTAACAGACCAGGGGACCCCATTCATGTCAAAGGTGATGAAGGGACTGTGCAAGTTGCTGAGGATTAAGCAATTGCGCACCTCCGTCTACCACCCCCAGACAGATGGGTTGGTGGAAAGATTCAATAAAACACTAAAAATATGCTAAAAAAGGTGGTAGAAAAGGATGGCCGGGATTGGAACTGTTTGCTTCCGTATTTACTATTTTCCATCCAGGAAGTACCACAAGCCTCCACGGGGTTCTCTCCCTTTGAGCTGTTATACGCACAACAACCCCATGGACTGCTTGACATGGCTAAAGAAACGTGGGAGAACGAGGCCACCCCACATAAGAGTGTCATTGAATATGTGGCCCAAATGTAGGAGAGACTTGCCAAGATAATGCCACTTGTAAAAAAAAGAACAGCTCCTCTAAGCACAAGAAAGACAGGCTAACGTCTATAATAGGTCATCCAAAGTCAGACAGTTTAACCCAGGGGATCGGGTGTTGGTTCTAGTCTCCACAGTAGAAAGTAAGTTTCTTGCCAAGTGGCAAGGACCATACGAGGTGATGGAAAAAGTGGGGAAGATCAATTATAAAGTTCTCCAACCAGGTAGGAGAAAGCCTATCCAAATTTACCATGTAATTTTGTTAAAACCCTGGAAGGAGCGGGACTCACTGGGTTCTCCCTGCTTGGTCACAGAGCCGGAGGGTAATATCCAGGAGGTGATTATAGCAGAAACCCTGTCGAAATTCCAGAAGCAAGAAAGTAAAGAAGTTTTGCAGAGGAATAGGGATCTATTCACCAACCGACCTGGTCGCGCTAGCGTCATGAAACATGAGATCTGTACAGATCCTAATGTAAGGGTCAATATAAAACCTTACAGAATCCCTAAAGCCCGCAGGGAAGTAGTGTCCCAGGAAGTAAAAAGGATGCTCGAGCTGGGGGTCATTGAGGAATCTAAAAGTGGATGGTCAAGCCCCATAGTCTTGGTGCCGAAGCCGTCAGGGGAATTGCACTTCTGCAATGATTACAGGAAGCTTAATGAGGTTTCAGAATCTGATGCGTACCCAATGCCCCGGGTCAATGAACTAATTGGCAGACTCAGTTCAGCCCAGTATATGACTACACTAGATCTCACAAAAGGGTATTGGCAGATTCCCCTGTCAGCCAAGGCAAAAGAAAATACGGCTTTTTCTACCTCAGAAGGTTGTTTTCAGTATGTAGCTATGCCTTTTGGACTAAAAGGAGCCCCGCAACATTCCAGAGGGTGATGGACAAAATCCTAGTTCCCCATAAGGAGTACGCGGTGGCATATTTAGACGACATCGTCATATTCGGTCGGGATTGGGAAAGCCACCTCAGCAAATTTCAGGCAATATTAGACTCCCTCAGTAGGGTGGGGTTCATGATAAATCCAAAAAAATGCGCAGTGGGAATGGAAGAGATCAAATACCTTGGCTACATAGTGGAGAGGGGTCTAGTTAAACCCCAAATTAATAAAGTGGAAGCCATTCAGAACTGGCCACGACCTCTAACCAAAAAACAAGTATGGGCGTTTTTAGGTATAGTGGGCTATTACCGATGCTTTGTTCAGAATTTTGCCACAATTGCAGCCCCGCTGACAGAGCTTACAAAGGGGAACAAGTCGGTAATGATACAATGGACCCCAGAAGCAAAACATGCGTTTGAGAAGCTAAAACTTGTATTGTGTCGACAGCCTGTATTGATAGCCGCAGACTTTTTAAAAGAATTCATAGTCCAGACGGACGCGTCGGAAGTAGGATTAGGAGCCTTATTGCCCCCAAGAGATTAATGGAGAGGAGCATCCAGTGTTGCTTTTGAGTTGGAAAATGTCCCCTTATGAAAAAAATTATGCAATAGTTGAGAAAGAATGGTTAGCGGTAAAATGGGCATTAGACTCCGTAAGGTATTATCTCCTGGAAAGGAAATTTAAACTAATCTCAGACCATGCTTCCTTGAAGTGGATGTATAAAAATAAAGGAAATAATGCCAGGAACATTACAAGAATTTCACTTTGAAGTGGAACATAGGCTGGGAAAATTACATGGTAATGCAGATGCGCTATGCAGAATTTATGGTTCGGTTGCAGTTGGTGCCCAGCCAGCCGGCTTGGGGCAGAAGGGGGAGGTATGTAACAGGGTGAGAGGTGTGGTCTGGAATGGAAGATATATGTCACAGAGGTTGTTAGCTTCTGTGATGTAGATCGGTCCAATATTACTCCAGGCCAGATCTTACACCTAAACAAGCAAGCTATGTAAGGAGACAGGTGGAAGTGAGTAGGTGGTGTGTGTCTGGGAGAACCAGACTTCAGTTGTAACCTGACTTCTGCTGTGAACAGTGAGACGCTGTGCACAAAGAGCTACATTGTCCAGCAGGACACCTGGGGAACTCCGGCCCTAGGACTGGGGTCTGGAGACACTATGACTTAAAGACCAGCTGCGCTCTGGACAACTACAGGTCTGTGAAAACAAACAGACTCATTACTGTTTCCCTCAGCTGTGGACTTAATTGCTCCTCCTGTGGACTGCGGAGGGTTAAATTGAAAGGACTTTTGCAAACTTTATCATTTCTCTGATGACCCAGTCATTTATGTTCTGCTAAAACTTATATGAATAAACTAACAAAGAAGTAAAAGTGACCATTTGGCGTACTCATTAACCCCCGTGGCGTTACGAGGGTTAATGAGTACATATGTTAATGAGTATATATGTTTCATCATGTTAGCGAAGGTAAGGGTGGTTACAATCTACACTATTGGCGTAGCTTATAATGACTCTAATGATTAACATATGTTAATGCCTTAATGTGTATGCTGCTACTAAAACAAGTGATTCCTAAGAAATGAAACTAAACTCTGTATTCACTTTTCTAGTAGTTTCTATATGAATGGAAGGGGTTAGAAAACCACTATCTCAGGACATTCCTAAGCTAAGGAAAGATATGTAGGAGCATCTGCCAGCATCTACATACCAGTGTACAAGATGAACGAGTTAACCATTTAGATGCTAGTTATCTACTAAGAAGGAAGATATACCAGTATCTACATATATATACATACACATGTTTGCACAGGCTGATGTAAGAAACACATGAAAATATATATAAACAATAGACTATATATATCATTACTATAACAGGACAATGCCTTAAAAGCTATAACATTATTTAGGCCATAATTAAATAGTCCATAACCTCAACCACTGATTATGTTCTAACTTATGTAGTGCTGCTAGGTCTGGTAGACAGCCATATGCCGTATTTTTTGATAAGCTATGCAGCATATCTCATTTATGTGGTTCATATATTTATTCAGTAACTCAGTACACCATTCTAGCAAACTGAAAACAAAGTTCCACTTCTGCTTACACCACCCCCATACCTGCAAGCTCCTCAACTTGCTGCCGCAGTTCAATTCATAGTGGTCATTGTTGTTCTGTTGGTTTGGTTTTTTGACTGTGGCCAACAATTTACATAAACCGCTCTGCTGTTGATGTAATACTATGGACATTTCTGCATAAATGCCAATACATCCCTTTTCATTTGTCTCCCGTTTTAGCCGTATAACTGTTTCTTTACAGACAGTTGGCCGGTAGAAAATTATAGCAGAGTTATTTTGGGCAGAACCTCACATTTAGGTTTATTGATACACATGTGACCTTGACAAGAGATAAAGTTCATGATGAGGCATTGGCTGAATATCCAATGCACTTGAGAAGATATTTTGCTGTTTATTATTACGTGTGAATTCTGGAAGACTTGCCGTGTATTTAAACCAGAGATCCACAGATAATATGAAATAATTATGAGTGCGTCTCCAGGTTATCAGTCTTGAAAAATCTATTTGAAGTAGGAAGACTGGCGCATTGCTTATGATACTTTATACATGCTAGTATTGCACTGTACCTTTATCCTGAGTTGTATAGTTATTGAGGCAGATGGAGAAAATGTTCCATCAAGTGCAACATGTTATATTTAAATATTCCATCTAGGTATTTAATAATGCAGAATAATACATCCAATTATATTACAGTTAGCACCCAAATACGCCGCTGCGCAGGACTTCAGACAGGAATCAGCTTTATTCCATATTTCATAAAAATACATACACAGAGGATGATGTTTCAGCCATAATACATCCTTTGTCAAGTGAAGGCCATGCTTGTGCACTTTTTTGTGCATTTTTAATGGTGTTATTCACTTATCTGTATATGAATTTATATTTTTGTGCTGTTTTTCAATGGTTATTTTTTATATAATGATGAAGGTTTAGCTTTATGTTTATATGCTTCTTTATTTTCTAGAACCATATGTAATATCTCATGACTTTAAAAGGATTCTTTGAATTAGGCCTCATGTCCACAGGCATAATTGAATTGCAGAATCCGCGTGTATGTCACCTGTACATGCGATCCACAGTTCAATCAGCCCATATACAATCATTGGGCATCTGCAAGTAATTAAATACCTGCGGATGTCATTTTTCCTGATTTGCGTATCACCCTCGCGGGAAAAAAATTGCAGCATGCTCCATTTTCTGCAGATTCCCGCATAGGCCGCTTCCATTCAAGTCGATAGAAGCCTCCCAATCTGCGAATCACCTGCTGCTGGCACTGCAGATGTGCCGCTTGAAAGCAGGAGATTTTTTTTTTTAAATGCGCATGCGCGCGGGGTGCCCGCCTGCACTCCCGCACACATCCACTGTACAGAAAAAAAAGATTTGGCTGGGACAGAGAAGACCCACACCACATCCGAACAGGTAAGAAAATGTCCATGGCTGCAGGCACGGGTGGAATCGGCTGCAGGATTCAGCACTTGGAATCAGTGTGTGCCATGGACATGAGGCTTTATGAAAGAGTCCCAGCTCCCCCTCTCATCCACAGCAACCACTTTTATTCTCTCTGCTGATGTCATCATTTGAGGCTGCAGTCAACCTGAGCTGTCTATAAATAAGCTGCAGAAGCCAGTTGTTATTGGCTGCAGCAGCAGATTTACGGGATGTCACAAACTGACTTCAGCCTGTAAACAACAGAGCAGCAGATTCTGTAGTTGGTGGCGGGGGACAAGCGAGGGAGTGGTGAGTATCAGCTGTGCTGTTATTTCACACCATGATTGACCTTTTAGGCTGCACTTTCATAACTCTGTCAACTCCTTTAAATGTTTGTCATGACTAGAGATGAGCGAGCACTAGAGATGAGCGAGCACCAAAATGCTCGGGTGCTCGTTACTCGGGACGAAATTATCGCGATGCTCGAGGGTTTGTTTCAAGTAACGAACCCCATTGAAGTCAATGGGCGACCCGAGCATTATTGTATATCGCCGATGCTCGCTAAGGTTTCCATTTGTGAAAATCTGGGCAATTCAAGAAAGTGATGGGAACGACACAGCAACGGATAGGGCAGGCGAGGGGCTACATGTTGGGCTGCATCTCAAGTTCCCAGGTCCCACTATTAAGCCACAATAGCGGCAAGAGTGCCCCCCCTCCCAACAATTTTTACTTCTGAAAAGCCTTCATTAGCAATGCATACCTTAGCTAAGCACCACACTACCTCCAACAAAGCACAATCACTGCCTGCATGATACTCCGCTGCCACTTCTCCTGGGATACATGCTGACCAACCACCCCCCCCCCCCCGCACGACCCAGTGTCCACAGCGCACACCAAACTGTCCCTGCGCAGCCTTCAGCTGCCCTCATGCCACGCCACAGTCATGTCTATTTATAAGTGCGTCTGCCATGAGGAGGAACCGCAGGCACACACTGCAGAGGGTTGGCACGGCTAGGCAGCGACCCTCTTTAAAAGGGGCGGGGCGATAGCCCACAATGCTGTACAGAAGCAATGAGAAATATAATCCTGTGCCACCGCCATCAGAAGCTGCACACGTGGGCATAGCAATGGGGAACCTATGTGCCACACACTATTCATTCTGTCAAGGTGTCTGCATGCCCCAGTCAGACCACGGTTTTTTATAAATACAGGTGCTCCCCGACTTGCGAACAGGTTCCATTCCGGGAGCCCGTTCGCAAGTCCGTTTTGTTCGCAAGTCGAACAAATGGTAGTATGGAGCGCGATCGCGGGTGGATCCCGCTCCATACAACATCGGGTGCCGGCTGTTCTTACAGCGGGCACCCGGCGGCAGCAGTTCCGACGAGCCGCCCGCTTGTCGGAACTGTTAACACTTTAAATACCGCTGTCAGAGCGGTATTTAAAGTGTTAACAGTTCTGACGAGCGGCGCGGCTCATCAGAACTGCTGCCGCCGGGTGCCCGCTGTAAGAAACAGCCGGCACCCGACGTTCTGGGGGCCCGTACAGCCTCCCACGATGAGATCGCGGGACGCTGTGTGGTTGCTAGGCACCCGGGGACCTCCTGAAAGGCCCCCGGGCTGCCTATGCAGAGTGCCTATCAAGCGCCCGGCTTGATAGGCGCTCTGCATAGACAGCACTAGGGCCTTTCAGAAGGCCCCCGGCTGCCCAGCAACCGCGATGTGACCGGACAGGCTTCTATCAGGCTTGATAGAAGCCTGTCCGGTCCCTGCACAGTATGATGTAATGCCATAGCATTACATCATACTGTGCTGTACAGATAGTTCGTATCTAGCGAAATTCGTAACTCGAATGTTCGCAAGTCGGGGACTATCTGTAGTCACAGGCAGGTACAACTCCGCAATGGGAATTCCATGTGCACCCACAGCATGGGTGGCTCCCTGGAACCCACCGGCAGTACATAAATATATCCCATTGCAGTGTCCATCACAGCTGAGGTAATGTCGTGCTTAATGCAGGTGGGCTTCGGCCCACACTGCATACCCCAGTCAGACTGGGGTTCTTTAGAAGTGGAGACATGCAGTTACAACTCCGTGTGGACCGACAGCATGAGTGGGTGCCAGGAAGCCACCGGCGGTACATAAATATATCCCATTGCATTGCCCATCACAGCTGAGGTAATGTCGTGCTTAAAGCAGGTGGGCTTCGGCCCACACTGCATGCCCCAGTCAGACAGGGGTTCTTTAGAAGTGGACACATGCAGTTACAACTCCCTGTGGACCCACGGCATGGGTGGCTCCCTGGAACCCACGGGCGGTACATAAATATAGCCCATTGCAGTGCCCATCACAGCTGAGGTAATGTCGTGCTTAATGCAGGTGGGCTTCGGCCCACACTGCATACCCCAGTTAGACTGGGGTTCTTTAGAAGTGGACACATGCAGTTACAACTCCGTGTGGACCGACAGCATGGGTGGGTGCCAGGAAGCCACCGGCGGTACATAAATATATCCCATTGCATTGCCCAGCACAGCTGATGTAATGTCAGCTTTAATGCAGGTGGGCTAAAAATTAATTTGATTACACTGTAGGCGAGGGCCCCCAAAAATTGGTGTACCAACAGTACTAATGTACCTCAGAAAAATTGCCCATGCCCAACCAAGAGGGCAGGTGAAACCCATTAATCGCTTTGGTTAATGTGGCTTAATTGGTAACTAGGCCTGGAGGCAGCCCAGTTAAAATAAAAATTGGTTGAGGTGAAAGTTTCAATGCTTTAATGAGCATTGAAACGTATAAAACTTGTTTACTAAAGATGAGCGAACACCAAAATGTTCGGGTTCGCGTTATTCGAAACGAACTTCCCACGATGTTCGGGTGTTCGTTTCGAATAACGAACCCCATTGAAGTCAATGGGCGACTGGAACATTTTTGTATTTCGCCGATGCTCGCTAAGGTTTTCATGTGTGAAAATCTTGGCAATTCAAGAAAATGATGGGAACGACACAGCAACGGATAGGGCAGGCGAGGGGCTACATGTTGGGCTGCATCTCAAGTTCACAGGTCCCACTATTAAGCCACAATAGCGGCAAGAGTGAGGACCCCCCCCCCCCCCCGCACTGTCAGCATAACGATCGTTCTCCTCTGCCACAGCTGTAACAGCTGTGGCAGAGAAGAACGATGTTAGCCCATTGAATTCAATGGAGCCGTCAATACAGCCGACTCCACTGAATGCAATGGGCTGCCAGCGATCGCGGGATGAATTGTCGGAAAGGGGTTAAATATATAAGCCCTTCCCTGCAATTCATCCAGAAATGTGTAAAAATAAAAAAATATATATATATACTCACCTGCTGCCGGCAGACGGAGTTCAGCGCGGCAGGCTGCAGTTCTCCTGAACTGCTCTGAACAGCTGTGAGTAGTATTCAGCAGCCGGGGATTTAAAATCCCCACCTGCTGAATAAGATGCCTCTGATTGGTCACAGCCTGACCAATCAGAGGCAGCCCTCACTCACCCATTCATGAATTCATGAATGGGTGTGAGTGAGGGCTGGCCTCTAATTGGTCAGGCTGTGACCATTCAGAAGCATCTTATTCAGCAGGCGGGGATTTTAAATCCCCGGCTGCTGAATACTACTCACAGCTGTTCAGAGCAGTTCAGGAGAACTGCAGCCTGCCGCGCTGAACTCCGTCTGCCGGCACCAGGTGAGTATATATATATTTTTTATTTTTACACATTTCTGGATGAATTGCAGGGAAGGGCTTATATATTTAACCCCTTTCCGACAATTCATCCCGCGATCGCCAGCAGCCTATTGCATTCAGTGGAGTCGGCTGTATTGCCGGTTCCATTGAATTCAATGGGCAAACATCGTTCTTCTCTGTCACAGCTGTTACAGCTGTGGCAGAGAAGAAGGATTTGTCTTCTATATGTTCTCAATGGGGTTGGCGCTGCTGCCGCCGGCCCCATTGAGCGCATATAGAAAAGATTTCTCAGGGAAGAAAGTTAAAGTAACCCGAACATCCGTGTTCGTTACGAATAACGAACATCCCGAACACCCTAATATTCGCCCGAGCATCAAGCTCGGACGAGTACGTTCGCTCATCTCTATTGTTTACAAAAATTATATGACTGAGCCTTGTGGGCCTAAGAAAAATTGCCCATTCGGCGTGATTATGTGAGGTTTCAGGAGGAGGAATATTATACACAGATTGATGAAGCAAAAAGGTCCCCGTTTTTGATGGTGATAGAGAACGATGCTTCCATCCGCGGGTGCAGCCTATGTATTGCTTAGGTATCGTTGCTGTCCGTGGGTGAAGAAGAGAAGTCTGGGGAAATCCAGGCTTTGTTCATCTTGATGAGTGTAAGCCTGTCGGCACTGTCGGTTGGCAGGTGGGTACGCTTATCCATGATGATTCCCCCAGCCACACTAAACACACTCTCTGACAAGACGCTAGCCGCAGGACAAGCAAGCACCTCCAGGGCATACAGCGCGAGTTCAGGCCACGTGTCCAGCTTCGACACCCAGTAGTTGTAGGGGGCAGAGGCGTCACCGAGGACGGTCGTGCGATCGGCTACGTACTCCCTCACCATCCTTTAACAGTGCTCCCGCCAACTCAGCCTTGACTGGGGACCGGTGACACAGGCCTTGGATAATGGTCCCCTGCCTGCGCTGTACATGCTGCCTGATTTCTGCGCCTCCCCTGCTACCTGGCCCTCGGAACTGCGCCTTTGGCCACTAGCGCTGTCGGATGGGAAGTTTACCATCAGTTTGTCCTCCAGCGCCCTGTAGTATAGCATCATTCTCGAACCCCTTTCCTCTTCGGGAATGAGAGTGGAAAGGTTCTCCTTATACCGTGGGTCGAGCAATGTGTACACCCAGTAATCCATAGTGGCCAGAATGCGTGTAATGCGAGGGTCACGAGAAAGGCATCCTAACATGAAGTCAGCCATGTGTGCCAGGGTACCTGTACACAACACATGGCTGTCCTCACTAGGAAGATCACTTTCAGGATCCTCCTCCTCCTCCTCCTCCTCCTCTGGCCATACACGCTGAAAGGATGACAGGCAAGCAGCATGTGTACCCTCAGCAGTGGGCCAAGCTGTCTCTTCCCCCTCCTCCTCATGCTCCTCCCCCTCCTCCTCCTCCTCCTCCTCTGGCCATACACGCTGAAAGGATGACAGGCAAGCAGCATGTGTACCCTCAGCAGTGGGCCAAGCTGTCTTTTCCCCCTCCTCCTCATGCTCCTCCCCCTCCTCCTCCTCCTCAACGCGCTGAGATATAGACATGAGGGTGCTCTGACTATCCAGCGACATACCGTCTTCCCCCGCCTCCGTTTCCGAGTGCAAAGCGTCTGCCTTTATGCTTTGCAGGGAACTTCTCAAGAGGCATAGCAGAGGAATGGTGACGCTAATGATTGCAGCATCCCCGCTCAGCATCTGAGTAGACTCCTCAAAGTTTCCAAGGACCAGGCAGATGTCTGCCAACCAGGCCCACTCTTCTATAAATAATTGAGGAGGCTGACTCTCACTACGCCGCCCATGTTGGAGTTGGTATTCCACAATAGCTCTACGCTGCTCATAGAGCCTGGCCAACATGTGGAGCGTAAAGTTCCACCATGTGGGCACGTCACACAGCAATCGGTGCACTGGCAGATTAAACCGATGTTGCAGGGTCCGCAGGGTGGCAGCGTCCGTCTTGGAGTTGCGGAAATGTGCGCTGACCCGGCGCACCTTTCCGAGCAGGTATGACAAGTGTGGGTAGCTTTTCAGAAAGCGCTGAACCACCAAATTAAAGACATGGGCCAGGCATGGCACGTGCGTGAAGCTGCCGAGCTGCAGAGCCTCTACCAGATTACGGCCGTTGTCACACACAACCATGCCCGGTTGGAGGCTCAGCGGCGCAAGCCAGCGGTCGGTCTGCTCTGTCAGACCCTGCAGCAGTTCGTGGGCCGTGTGCCTCTTCTCTCCTAAGCTGAGTAGTTTCAGCACGGCCTGCTGACACTTGCCCACCGCTGTGCTGCCGTGCCGCGCGACACCGACTGCTGGCGACGTGCTGCTGCTGACACATCTTGATTGCGAGACAGAGGTTGCATAGGAGGAGGAGGAGGAGGAGGAGGTGGGTGGTTTAGTGGAGGAAGCATACACCGCCGCAGATACCACCACCGAGCTGGGGCACGCAATTCGGGGGGTGGGTAGAACGTGAGCGGTCCCAGGCTCTGACTCTGTCCCAGCCTCCACTAAATTCACCCAATGTGCCATCAGGGAGATATAGTGGCCCTGCCCGCCTGTGCTTGTCCACGTGTCTGTTGTTAAGTGGACCTTGGCAGTAACCGCGTTGGTGAGGGCGCGTACAATGTTGCGGGAGACGTGGTCGTGCAGGGCTGGGACGGCACATCGGGAAAAGTAGTGGCAACTGGGAGCCGAGTAGCGCGGGGCCGCCGCCGCCATCATGCTTTTGAAAGCCTCCGTTTCCACAAGCCTATACGGCAGCATCTCCAGGCTGATCAATTTGGCAATGTGCACGTTTAACGCTTGAGCGTGCAGGAGCGTGGCGGCGTACTTGCGCTTGCGCTCAAACAGTGGCGCTAGCGACGTCTGGACGCTGCGCTGAGAGACATTGCTGGATGGGGCCGAGGACCGCGGAGGTGAGGGTGTGGGTGCAGGCCAGGAGACGGTAGTGCCTGTGTCCTCAGAGGGGGGTTGGATCTTAGTGGCAGGTTGGGGCACAGGGGGAAAGGCAGTGGTGCAAACCGGAGGCGGTGAACAGCCTTCGTCCCACCTTGTGGGGTGCTTGGCCATCATATGCCTGCGCATGCTGGTGGTGGTGGCTCCCCAGCTGATCTTGGCGCGACAAAGGTTGCACACCACTGTTCGTCGGTCGTCAGGCGTCTCTGTGAAAAACTGCCACACCGTAGAGCACCTTGACCTCTGCAGGGTGGCATGGCGCGAGGGGGCGCTTTGGGAAACAGTTGGTGGATTATTCGGTCTGGCCCTGCCTCTACCCCTGGCCACCGCACTGGCTCGGCCTGTGCCCACACCCTGACTTGGGCCTCCGCGTCCTCGCCCGCGTCCACGTCCTATAGGCCTACCCCTACCCCTCAGCATGGTGTATTACCAGTAGTGCAGAAACAGAACGCTGTAATTAAATGTGCCGCTTATTGGCCTGTGGTTGGAGGCTGACTTCGCTTACGGAGCGCCAGGAAATAATTTTGCGCAAGCCTGCTGTAACACTTAGCTGGCTGCGTATGAATTAGGAGGACTACTACACCCAGCACTGACCCAGAACACTGAGGACAGTCACAGGCAGCCCAAATAGATTTTTTCCCCAAATGTTTTTGCAAAGGCCCACTGCCTATATTCAATAAATATGTCTTCTGTCCCTGCCTCACAATATATGTGTTCTGTCCCTGCTTCACAATATATGTCTTCTGTCCCTGCCTAACCACCACTTCTGGCCCTGGAGTATTACTGCAGGGCGCAATGCTCTGCACGGCCGATATACAAAAAAAAAAAAAAAAAAAGTGCAACATTGCAAAAAGCAGCCTCCACAGTACTGCACACGGTTAGATGTGGCCTAAGAAGGACCGTTGGGGTTCTTGAAGCCTGAAATACTCCTAACACTCTCCCTATAGCAACTCCACCAAGACAGCACTGTCCCTGAACTATGTCAGAACGCATCTGTGGCGAGCCGCGGGAGGGGGCGATTTTTATACGCGGGTGACACCTGATCTCGCCAGCCACTCACTGTAGGGGGGGTGGTATAGGGCTTGAACGTCGCAGGGGGAAGTTGTAATGCCTTCCCTGTCTTTCTATTGGCCAGAAAAGCGCGCTAACGTCTCAGAGATGAAAGTGAAAGTAACTCGAACATCGCGTGGTACTCGTCACGAGTAACGAGCATCTCGTACACACTAATACTCGAACGAGTATCAAGCTCGGACGAGTACGTTCGCTCATCTCTAGCGAGCACCAAAATGCTCGGGTGCTCGTTTCGAGTAACAAACCCCATTGAAGTCAATGGGCGACCCGAGCATTTTTGTATATCGCCGATGCTCGCTAAGGTTTTCATTTGTGAAAATCGGGGCAATTCAAGAAAGTGATGGGAACGACACAGCAACGGATAGGGCAGGCGAGGGGCTACATGTTGGGCTGCATCTCAAGTTCCCAGGTCCCACTATTAAGCCACAATAGCGGCAAGAGTGCCCCCCCCCCCCCCCCCCCGCACTGTCAGCATAAAGATCGTTCTCCTCTGCCACAGCAGTAACAGCTGTGGCAGAGAAGAACGATGTTAGCCCATTGAATTCAATGGAGCCGGCAATACAGCAGGTTCCACTGAAAGCAATTGGCTGCCGGCGTGCACGGGATGAATTGTCGGGAAGGGCTTAAATATAGAAGCCCTTCCCTGCAATTCATCCAGAAATGTGTAAAAATAAAAAAAATATACCGTATATACCGGCGTATAAGGCGACGGGGCGTATAAGACGACCCCCCAACTGTCACCTTATACGCCGGGAATACAGCGGAGCAAAAAATAGAAATCATTACTCACTTCCCCCGGCGTTCTGCGGCGCTGCTGTAGGATGTCGCTCCCTCCTGGTCCCCGGCAGAGCATTGCTTTCTGGACGCAGGGCTTGAAATCCCCGCCTCCAGAAAACACATGTGGCTTCAGCCAATCACAGCCAATGACAATGATGTCATTGAATGGCTGTGATTGGCTGACGGCGTGTGTTAGCTAATCACAGTAGCTTTCTGGAGGCGGGGATTTCAAGCCCTGCGTCCAGAAAGCAATGCTCTGCCAGGGACCAGGAGGGAGCGACAGCCTGCAGCAGCGCCGCAGAACGCCGCGGGAGGTGAGTAATGAATTTTTTTTTATAACTTTCTTTTTTTTTGTATTACCGGCATATAAGACGACCCCAGACTTCAGAGCAGATTTTTCGGGGTTCAAAAGTCGTCTTATACACCAGTATATACGGTATATACTTATCTTGTCCCGGCAGACGGAGTTCAGCGCGGCCGGCCTACAGTGGGATTGGCTCAGCGCTGAGTCTGACTCACACCCCCTTCACACCCACTGCCGGCAGCCGCGGCTGAACTCCGTCTGTCGGGACAAGGTAAGTAATAGTATATATATATTTTTTTTTATTTTAACACATTTCTGGATGAATTGCAGGGAAGGGCTTCTATATTTAAGCCCTTCCCGACAATTGATCCCACGCACGCCGGCAGCCCAATGGGCAAACATCGTTACAGCTGTGGCAGAGACGAATGATTTGTCTTCTATATGTTCTCAATGGGGTCGGCGCTGCTGCCGCCGGCCCCATTGAGCGCATATAGAGAAGAGAACAGGAATCGCAGATCGCAGATAGGTGCGATCTGCGATTTCTATGGCCTAAGAAGGACTGTTGGGGTTCTTGAAGCCTAAAATCACTCCTAACGCTCTCCCTATAGCAGCTCCGGCATCAACAGCACTTTCCCTGAACTATGTCAGAATGCATCTGTGGCGAGCCGCAGGAGGGGCCGATTTATATACTCGGGTGACACCTGATCTCGCCAGCCACTCACTGCAGGGGGGTGGTATAGGGCTTGAACGTTGCAGGGGGAAGTTGTAATGCCTTCCCTGTCTTTCTATTGGCCAGAAAAGCGCGCTAACGTCTCAGAGATGAAAGTGAAAGTAACTCGAACATCGCGTGGTACTCGTTTCAAGTGACGAGCATCTCAAACACCCTAATACTCGAATGAGTATCAAGCTCGGACGAGTACGCTCGCTCATCTCTAGTCATGACCAAAAAAAACAAGGCACTTCTTCTGGCATAATTTTATTGTTCAAAATATTTTTATTGGGTTTACACGAGTATAATAACTTGACATATATATCGCTTTATATATTCTTGAACATTTTGTCATAAAATGTCGTTCAAAAAGTAACAAAAAAAAACTATTCTTATGGAATTATTAAAGATAGAAAGTACGGAGTGAAATAGTAAAGTTAACTTGTGACAATTAGCAGAGATAAGAGAGAGCAAAAGGTAGAGAGTTTAGGATAGAATAGAGAGCAGATAGAGGGGGTCAGTGGGACGGGGTGGAGGAGGGGGGTTGGGAGTACTAGTGGTCCCACCAGGGTATCTTGTATTTGAGCAAAGTGAACCGTGGGAATGGTGGAGTCAAGTTGGGACAACTCCCGATTGGAGCCAGATCTTTAGGGCTTTGGAGTTGCGGAATAGTATCCATGCTGACCAGGTTGAATAGTACCTCTCCCTTTTGTTCTCGTCGTGAGCCGTTATTTCCTCCATTTGGGCTATGTGGTCCACAGCTTCCAGCCATTGAATTCTCGAGGGAGGTGAGGAAGACTTCCAGAGCCTCGGAATTATTTGTCTCGTAGCTATTAGGAAAAATCTAAGTGGGCTTTTTTTGTTTATAGCTATGGAGCCAGGGAGTATAGAAAGTAGTGCCGCTTCTGGTGTGAGGTCTACCGAGTCCCTAAAGATTGCGTTATAGAGGTTTATTATATCACTCCAGAGGGGGGAGACCAGGGGGCACTCCCACCAAATATGGAGGAGGCTGCCTCTTTCCCGGGAACAACGCCAGCAGGCATCTGGGGTCTGGGGATATATCCTGGCCAGAGTTGTGGGTGTTCTATACCACTGTGAGAGTAGTTTGTAATTAGTTTCTTGGTGCTTGGACGATGTTGTTAGGGTGTGAGTTAGAGCAAAGGACTTGAGCCACTCTTCGTCTGTAAAAGTTTTCCCCAGCTCTCTCTCCCATTTCCCTACGTACCCGACAACGTCATTGTGAGTCTCTGCTGACACCAGGAGATGGTATATTACTGAGACCCCGGATTTAACCGGCGTGGGAGATATGCAAAGTCGTTCAAATTGGGAAAGGGGAGATCTGAGAGCTTTCATGGGGCTCTGGGTCTGGATAAAGTGTCTTATTTGGAAATATCGTAGCCACGCTCCAGGTTTGGAGGCCCCCTCCCCCAAGATCTCCCTCATAGGCCGAACCCCTGACGTGGAGATGACATCTCTGATCCGCAAAGGAGGAGGAGTCTCCTCTGATGGTCGGGAGACATTCTCATTTAGCAGGGGGAAATCTGGGTTTCCAGATAGAGGAGTGAGAGGGCCCGGTCTAGATATCAGTCCAAGGCGGGTCGCAAAGCTGTTCCAAATGTCCAGAAGCCTACTCGTCAAAGGTGGTATTGATGGGATCCTGCGAGCTGAGGCTAGCGGGAGCCAGAATAGTCCCATTATTTGTGAGGGGATGCTCTCATGTTCAAGTTCGACCCAGAGCTTGGATGATCTATTGTGTATAATGTCTAGGACGCAGTTGCAAATGGATGCCTTATGGTATAAAGCGAAGCTTGGGAGGCCCATTCCTCCATTTCTCTTTTGGCGTATAAGAGTCTTAAGTCTTATCCGAGGTCTAGAGCCCCCCCATACAAAATCCCGTGATATCTGGCTAATCTTGTCGAAATAGGATTTAGGTAATTTTAGTGGAAGGGTTGTGAAGAGATATAAAAGTTTAGGGAGGGAGTCCATTTTTAAAACGTTAATTCTCCCGAACCATGAAATGGTAAGGGGGCGCCATTTTTTAAGGTCCTTCCCTAGTTTTATCAGCATTGGCTTATAATTTAAGTTGAAAAGATTGTTTGGGTCGCTAGCTAGTGCAATCCCCAGGTAATTAATGTGATCGTCTTTCCACTTTAGATTAAAGGAAGTCTTCAGGCTCGAAGCCTCGTCCGGTGGTATTGTTATGTTTAGGATCTCGGACTTGTGTGCATTTATTTTAAAGTTGCTAACCCGTCCAAAGCGCCTAAGCTCTGATAGAGCTACTGGTAAGGCAACTCTCGGGTTGGTGAGGTACATCAGGAGATCATCTGCGAACAAAGCAAGTTTGTGCTCAGATGCATTTGCTTTATAGCCTTGGATGTCGGGATTGCTTCTAAGGGCGTTGGCCAGGGATTCCATCACCAGGACATATAAGAAAGGGGATAAAGGGCACCCTTGTCTTGTTCCATTATTGATTTTTAGAGAGGAGGAAAGAGATCCATTAACTCTGATGTATGCTGTCGGGTGACGATATAGTGCCATGATCCAGGATAAACACCTGGGTCCCACTCCAATTTTCCGAAGGGTCGCTTCCAAGAACCCCCAGTGCACTCTGTCGAACGCCTTTTCTGCATCTACTGACAAGAGGCACAGGGGGCTCCCCGCAAGACGGGCCCTAGAGATCAGGGAGATTGAACGGATCGTATTGTCTTTCGCCTCCCTTCCAGGGACAAAACCTGTCTGTTCTTTATTAATTAGAGCTGGGATAAGCGGTTTCAGACGGGTTGCCAATATTTTAGCAAATATTTTGGTGTCTATGTTTATTAATGAAATAGGGCGGTAATTGCTGCAGGATGAATGGTCTTTCCCTGGTTTAGGGATGACTGTTATTATGGCTTGTAAAGCCTGGTGTGGGAATGGGCAGGATTCCGAGATGGAGTTGAAGGATTTCAATAGGAGGGGGATCAGTAGACTCCCATATGCTTTATAGAATCGAGGGGTGAACCCGTCTGGTCCTGGGCTTTTGCCTAATTTAAGCTCTTTAATTACCTCTTGGATTTCACCCTCTGTGAAGCTTTCCTCGAGCCCTTCTGTGCCCTCCCTTGGTATAGTTCCTGGCGCGTGTCTATCAAGGTAGTCTTCTATGGTAGAGGGGTTTCGCTGGGATTCTGTACCCTGACTTTCCGATAGGTTGTATAAATCGTGGTAGTACGATCTGAAACACTCCAGTATGTCAGCGGTGGAATGTAACTGACCCTTACCAGGGGAGTTTAAGGAGGTTATATGGGGTGTAGATGTCCTGGGATGGAGAGCCCTGGCCAACCACCGGCCGCATTTGTTTCCAAATTCGTAAAAGCCCCCCCTTCTCCTATCTCTAGAGCAAAGTGTGTTTTGGTCCAGGATGGAGAGGATTTTCTTTCGGGTATCTGATATGTCTGCTCTTAGTTCGTCTGTAGGGGTTTTTTTATTCGAAGTTTCAAGAGTGTCGAGTCTAGTTAATAGGAGTCTCAGGTTTTGCGCCCGCTCCTTTTTTAATCTGGCCCCATGGGAAATGAAGATGCCTCTGACTACACACTTAAGTGCTTCCCATTGGATGGGAGAAGGCGTGGAGTCTGCCTCGTGGACACTGGAAAAGTCCTGTATTGCCTGTCTGATTGCCTCTGTGCATGTTGGGTCGTTCAGGAGATTGTCATTGAGACGCCATGTGTTATTCCCTTTTTTCCCCGTAAGACCCTGGAGGACCCCAAACACTGGAGCGTGATCTGACCATAGAAAGACACCAACAGAGCTGTCAGGAGACAGGTCTAGTAGGTCTTGGGAAATGAATAGGTAATCTAGTCTGTTGTAGCTGTTATGTATGGCAGAGTGGTAGCTATAGTCCTTGGTGTTTGGGTGTAAGATTCGCCACATGTCTACAAGTTTCAGCGAGCCTAGGGCCCTTTTAAGTTTTTTCAGTAAGAGTGTAGAGACCCCAGTCCTACCCGCTGACGAGTCCAGTTCCGGGTCGAGGCACAGGTTGAAGTCCCCGCCGAGGATTATTCGGGAACCTGCAGCAAATCTCGAGAGTTTGTCGATGAGCCGGACACCGAAGGATACCTGAGAATGGTTGGGGAAGTAAGCATTGGCAATTGTTAGTACTGTATTGCTGAAAGAAATTTTTAGGAAGATATATCGCCCTTCCACATCAATCTCAGAAGATATAAGTTGATGAGGAAATTGTTTATGAAAAGCAATCGACACCCCACACGCTTTCCTCTCTGGGTGGGAGCTGTGGTACCACGTATTGTAGAATCTGGAGGTACAGTTGGGAGCGCTGCCTGTAAGGAAGTGCGTTTCTTGTAGCATAGCTATCATTACTTTATTTTTGTGCAAATGGTGGAAAATCTGACCTCTTTTAGTTGGGATATTTAGACCCCTAACATTATAGGAGCAGAAAGTAAGCTTATCCATGTTAGTGGCAGCTACCACGGGCCCTAGTGGGACAGGAAGGACGTGAGGGATGGGAGGAGAGAAGGAGGGAGGAGATAGCATTGGTGTTGGGAGGAAAAGAGTGGATAGAAGGTGAAAAGCAGAGAGGAGAAAAGAAATAGAAAAAATATGAGAGAGTTTAACAGGGTCCGGAGCTGTTTCGGACTCTGTTAGGCTAACACTGGATACACACCAGGTACCGGACCACACTATGTGTCGTCCTGCCTATACGGAAGCGGAGGAGGAGATAGCGGGTAGGCGTCCCGACTAGTCCCCACAGAACACAAGTAAATCCCCGAGGGGTGCTTAAACTTAATTCAGGCCTAAGTATTCCCTGTATGAGAAATAGCATTAAGTATTAGGAGGAAGGAGTACAATAAGAGGAGAGAAAGAACATCAACGTGATCTTATTGATAACTAGTTAAACACGGTCTGAAGACCTAGCCATGCGCATGTGTATGTGGTTGCGCCTGACCAAAGGGGAAACGTCCCTTCTTGCACCCTTAAGGCGGGCTAAAGGCGGTCGGGCCCATACATACATCGCGGTCTAGAAAGCTGGGGTTCTCGACGAGCGTCCGGGCATCAGGTCTGCGGTCTGCGAGGTCCCCTCTGTCGTTTTGGACCAGCCGTTTGCCATTCCTCTCTGGCGTCCGGGGTCAGAAGAGAAGGGAAGGATGGCCAGTCGGGCAGGGAGACCATGGGGAGTTTGAATGTCCCTAGAAAATTTGGGAGGTCGCCAAGGGAGCGGAAAACCGCCGATCTGCCCTCGCTCCAGGCCGTGAGCTGGAAGGGGTAACCCCACCGGTAAGGGATCTCTTTGCTCCTCAGGATGTCCAGTAGTGGCTTCAGTGCTTTACGTAGTTGCAATGTTCTTTTGGCTAGGTCTTGGAGTAGCAAGATTGGAGAGCCGTTAAAGGACAGATTTTGTGCACCTCTGGCGCGGGTTAGAATGTCCTCTTTGTCTTTGAAAAAATGGATGCGACATATGACGTCGCGGGGCCGTTTGGGGTCGAGAGGTTTGGGACCCAGGGTTCTGTGGATACGATCTATCTCGATCGGTTTGTCCCGGGGCCTCTGTGTTAAGGATCCAAAGAAGTTCTGAGCCCATTGTTCTAATTGGGCATTTGTGATTTCTTCTGATAGACCCCGGATGCGGATATTATTTCGCCTATGTCTGTTTTCAAGATCGTCGATTTGAGATAGAATGCTGGACAGCTGAGTGGAGTGAGCTGTTATAGCCTGCCTGTGTGATTCGAGCGTGGACAGAGTACGTTCGTGCGCCTCCTCTACAGCGTTTACACGGTGGCCAATTTGTTGAACTTCTTTCTGTATTTGAGTCACGGCCTTTTTATGCGTGGATTCTAGGTGTTGGAATAGATTGTCAATTTCAGACTTGGTGGGGAGGGATTTAAGGTGTGCTTTCCAATCCCAGTCGTTGTCGTCGGGCATTTCATTTAGTGATGGAGAATGTGGGGCCCTTTTGGTTTTAGGCTTGCATGCAGGGGATGAGCTCCACGAGAAAGAGCTATCTGTTTCTGCAGATGGTATTGGGCTCTGGTGCAGGGTGTGTGTGATACCTGGGCTGGAGGGGGGTCCTCTTGTATGATTCCCCTCATGTTCTGTATCCTGTTTGGTGGAGTACTGTGAAGCTGACTCCTCACTGTGTAGCCCTATGTGTGGCATGTGGGGAGAAGCAGATTCCTGCTGAAACGCCATCTTGGAGGGCAGGAGGGGTGAGTTTGTCTCTTCTCTTAAACTCCTTAGGGGTTTATAGACTGTGGGGGGGCTTTCCTCTCCCTTTGCTGGCGATTGTGGCCAGTCTGCAGCCTGTGGCTGAGGGCTTTGCTCGCTTCTGGCATTGTGGGAGCTGCGAGGTAATGTCTCTCTAATGGCGGGCCGGGGGGGGAGGGGGGGCCGCTGCGTACCTGTCAGCTCTGTGGTGTACCGGCGGCGCGAGGTCCTCTCCTCCCCGTCGGCTGTGTGCCCGCTGTGTTCCGCTGCCTCAGGAGAGCGAGCGCGGTGGATATCGGTGTTCCCCGAGGGGGAGGGGGTCCGGCGCTCCTCTCCTCCACGCTCTGCCGGCGCTCTGTCCGCCGCTGCTGCGGCACTGAAGAAGCGGTCTAGGCTGGTCTTTTCTGTCTCTCCCGCTCCGGGGCCCCTGGATTGGGTTCTCCTCTTCCCCATGGTGGCTGGTGGGTCCTCCTTAACGTGTGGGAATCGGCCAAAAAGTTGGATTCTGTGGGGTAGTAGCGGGAGCTGAGCCGAGGTGCGACTTAACCCGCCATCCACAAGCCACGCCTCTTCTGGCATAATTTTAAAGACCAGAATTTTAATTTTCAAATTATATCAGGAGTTGAGTTGCCGATACGGTATTATTTTATAGAACAGCACTAATTTGAAGGCACGGCATAGGATAAAAAGATTTAAAGGGAACCTGTAATCAGCTATAAACACCATAAACTAAGTTATGGTGCTTATAGTTTAGGCAACGTGCAGCCAAGGGCGTCTCTTTAATACACACCCGATCCCCCATTTCTGCGATGTCCCTAGCTAATTCAGCAAACACAGGCTACAAGCATGATTCTTTTCAGGAGACTGTATGTACGCACTCCAATTCATCTCTAAGAGAATGGGCGCACACGGTCTTCTGAAACAAGTCAAGCTTGCTGTATGAACATATTGACTTTGCTGGGGAACACCACAGAAATGGGGGATCGTGTGAGTACAAAAAGAGGACCCTCAGACTCCACATTAGCTAAGCTACCGTGTTTCCCTGATAATAAGCCCTACCCTGATTTTCAGGAGGGGGCTTAAAATTAAGTCCTCCCCAGAAAACAAGCCCTAACAACACTACATTAAAAAAAAACTATATATATATATATATATATATATATATATACTCACCTTGCAGGCGGCACCCCGGTTCCTCACACTGGGCTGTGGCGCTGTGACAGTCTTTCGTAAAGTCCTCAGCACCATGAAAGCAATCTCTGGCTGTCATTACCAAGATGCTTGCCCTCAACCGACAACTACCCCTTACTTATATCTCCCACTCCAACACTACAGATCAGAAATTTTGTTGGGATATGATACTCAGTCTCGACATATCTATTGATCTGCAAATTGTGGATTTACGGTGTCGCAAAGAACTATCTCTCTACTAAAGCCAGATCTTGAAATCGGAAACTGGCATCTCATCTTCTGGGCTTCCTCAGAGGGAATTTTTATCACATTTAACCACTTTACCCAAATTTCTAATTACACTGCCGAGCGATGATTTTGTTTCGGGCTTAACATTAACGTATTCTTATGTATTTCCATCTGCTGAATTCAAAAATCACCGTAAAAATGACTGATTAGCTCTTGCTTTGGAGATACAGTGAAATGTCATTTTTTAGAGTTTACATTTTTATTTTGTGGGAATTTTTTTTTTTGGGGTGGGGGGAGTTGTCACACATCTTAACTGACATAACACAATGTTCTTCGTATGTTTGTAGGTTATAATCATAATAAATGGTGCTATGACTGAGTTTCATATTGTTTCTGTTTTTCCCTTTTTCTGAATTTCTGGTTTTGGAGTGCTTTTGAAATGTGAGGGCTCACACCCACTGGCGTTTTTATTTCTTGCGCTGGGAGAGTGACTGAAAACTCACCTCGCAGCGCAATAAAAATGCTGCAATATTGCAAGTGTTTTCAATGGGCCCAGCGGCAGCAGCACTAACCCCATTGAAAACGTGGAGTATATTGCGGACTTCTGACACAGCTGTTTCCTTCATCCTCGTGGGGGTATTACTTCACAACAGCAACGATCTTCCTCCTGTTTTTGTTGGTCATGCAGTTCACATGAAGGAGACTTATGCAAACATGACAGCCCTCCTCGACGCAACCAAATATGCTGAAGACAAGTGGAAAATCTGTGGTGATCTAAAAGTCATGTACTCATAGGAATACAACTGGGGTACACTAAATACTGTTGCTTTTTATGTATGTGGGACAGTAGGGATAGGAAATCACATTACATTCAAGCCGAGTGGCCTGCAAGAAATCTTGACTCTACCGAGAAAAATGTCGTTGCCGAGGCTCTCATGGACCCAAAAGATGTTCTTCTTCCACCCATTCATATAAAGCTGGGTTTAATGAAAAACATGTTAAAGGTATGAACCAGGAAGGACAGGCATTTAAGTACTTAAGAGACAAATTTTCTAGATTGAATGATGCAAGGGTTAACAAAGGTATTTTTGTTGGGCCACAAATTCGACAACTTGTAAAGAATTCTTCATTTGACCAAGTTTTGGACGGAAAATAAAAGGAAGCTTGGCAAGCCTTAAAGGGAGTTATTCATGGATTCTTAGGCAACAAAAGAGATGATAACTACTCAGTTGGTGACAGTACTTCTGGAAAATACCATCAACTCGGATGCAACATGTTCCTTAAAATCCATTCTCCACTCCCACCTAGACTTTACCCTCCTAGTTGTGGAGCTGTCAGTGATGAGCACAGAGAAAGATTCCACCAGGATGTTTCTATAATGGAGCAAAGATATCAGGGCCGTTGGAATGAAGCAATGCTTGCGGATTACTGCTTGTCCATGTGGGGATGCTCCAGAACTCACAAGAGGCAAGCCAAAAGAAACCGATCTCATGAAGTCACCCCATCATTCTCTTCACACCGAACCACCTGCCAGGAATTCTTCCACCAATTTAGAACTCTTAGAATGTTAAAGGGGTTGTCCCGCGAAAGCAAGTGGGGTTCAGCACTTCTGTATGGCCATATTAATGCACTTTGTAATGTACATCGTGGATTAATTATGAGCCATACAGAAGCTATTCACTTACCTGTTCCGTTGCTAGCGTCCCTGTCGCCATGGTGCCGTCTAATTTCAGCGTCTAATCGCCCGATTAGACGCGCTTGCGCAGTCCGGTCTTCTCCCTGGTGAATGGGGCCGCTCGTGCTGGAGAGCTGGTCCTCGTAGCTCCGCCCCGTCACGTGTGCCGATTCCAGCCAATCAGGAGGCTGGAATCGGCAATGGACCGCACAGAGCCCACGGTGCACCATGGGAGAAGACCCGCGGTGCATCGTGGGTGAAGATCCCGGCGGCCATCTTAGTAAGGTAAGGAAGAAGTCGCCGCAGCGTGGGGATTCGGGTAAGTACTAAACGGGTTTTTTTTTAATACATGCATTGGGTTTGTCTCGCGCCGAACGGGGGGCCTATTGAAAAAAAAAAAAACCCGTTTCGGCGTGGGACAACCCCTTTAAGTTAGAATGTAACTGTCATAAAAAAAAAAATCAAATGCACTTTCAATGTTGTTAGCCTATGTAATTAAAATGTATCATTTTCTCTTAATCCAGTAAAATAACATACTTCCACCTATTGTATATCACAGAAACTAGAGCTAATAAAAAATTTTCTTTGTCATATTTGTTTTTCTCACCCCAAATTAGTAAGATTTGACTCATGATGAATTTAAGGAAATATTCCCAAATATTTTTTTTTTTTGTTGGCCATTGTTATTTTTGATAAGTGATAAATAGAGCCTTAAATCATAAATTTTCTTGCCAAACCATTCTGAATTTGTGTCTTTTTGGGGCCTTTATTTGCCATATCTTGTTCACATGCAAATGTCTCTACTTAGACAAGGAAGGGAGGAATGTATATATTGCCTTAATTAAAATGTGCTTATAATAGGCCGCTTAATTAAAGATTGAGCATTTACTAAAAACAGCTTTTGCCTTGTAAAAGCTAATAGCAATGAAGATTGATATGTGAAGCGTGAACAGTAATCTTTTCCGAAAACTGCATTTCCATCAGGAGTACAGCGACTAGCAGCAAAAATCCAGGATTGATCCAGACTGTGACAACATTAGTGGTCGTCACGTAGTTTGATGTCAACAATGGCTCTTGCTTACTGTAGCCTTTCCCCTTACTATCCCTGTAATGTATGTATTGCATGCATGACTGAAATCTTGTTTTTAACCTGCATTCAGTATGGTCAAGGTCAAAGCTGGTTCTTGTTTTTAATCTTTATTTTGTGCTCTTTTGGGTTAACTTAAAATAGTCCTACATTAAGTTTACCGGTATGTTTTGAGTAGCCAATAATGTTTTAGCACGAGTGACCGACCTTGTGTTAAACTGATGACTTGGTATTATCAAGGTCTATTCTGCTGATGCAACCTTTATGGAATCTGAAATATGTTTGCAGGGCATAGTTAAAACTATGAATTCTAAAGGATAGTCTCATAAGGTAGCCTTTCCATAGTGTACCAGCTGTAATAATTGAAGATAAAATTTGTAGGCCTTTGGTAAGATACTAGAAATGCAGTATAGCAGAACGTCAAATAATTAACACCACAGCACCTCAGCCCCCCAACCTCACCCCTCAAAAAGTAAAAAAAGAAGCCGGATGTGCAGAATGGCATCCAAGTATTTAGTTGTGCTAAATCTTATGTGCGGTGGTTGGTGCAACTAGTGTTTCCTGTTTTAATAGGGTGACCAGATATATCAAATTAAGGTCGGACAGCCCTGCTTTGGGGCCCTGCTTCCCTCTTTCCCCAGGTTCCAAGGCTGGACAGCCATTTGTCCTGCTCTCAGGATGTATGTCCCCTTTTTGTTCCACTTTCGGAAGGCGGGGTCACCATTTAAGTGATTGCCAGCTCCCCAGCTAGAAATCAGTCTATGGTGCTACTACCGGATGCACACACTGATGGCAGTGTGTGCATCCAGGATCTTCGTCCCCTCCTCCACTGACCTCTTCTACTTGTTTCCGCAAGAGGGAAGGAGAGGGGAGGAGGCACTACTCTGAGTGCACACATTTCCGCCCTCAGCATCGCTAAGAAGGGGAGCAGCGGCACTCTGAAGACCAGAACTAGGTAAGTATTTGGATTTCAGGGGGCCTCTATTACTGCTGGGAATACTATGGGGGTCACTGTTACTACTGGGGTCCATATAGTGGACACTATTAGTAATAGTGTCCCTTATATCAGCCCCAGTAGTAATATTATTACTACTGAGGCCACTGTGGGGGACACTATTATGACTGAGACCACTGTGGTGGACACTATTACCACAGAGGCCACTATTACTACTGAGGCCACTGTGGGGGGGGGGGGGGGGTCACAATTACTGCTAGAGTTACTGTGAAGGTCACTATTACTACCAGGGCTAATATGGGGGTCACTATTACTACTGGGGCTAATATAGGGGTCACTATTACTACTGGGGCTAATATAGGGGTCACTATTACTACTAGGGTTAATATAGGGATCAATATTACTACTGGGGACGAAATAGGGGACACTATTACTACTGGAGCTACTGTGGGGGTCACTTACTACTGGGGCTACTGTGGGGGTCACTATTACTACTGGGATTGATATAGGGGACACTATTACTACTGCAGCCACTCTACACCTGGCAGCATACCTCTAGATGACTTAGGGTGTGAGTAAAAAAGCTAGTTTACGAAACCAATGATTTTCAATGGTTTTCTTCTTATTAGCGATGTTTTCACTGATGCGATGTTGCGAGAACAAAACATCGCAGCATGCTCTATGTTTCTGTGATGTGCGATTTTACTTTTTATCTCCCATGTTTCGTAATGGAGCCTCCTTTTTATCGCATTGCAACACACAAACTTTCATTGCAATGCGATTTTAACATTAGAAAGTACTATTCACTTTCAAGATAAAACAGTCGCGTATTTTTACCGAACGATTTTCTCACGGGTGGCAGTAATGCGAAGCCAGACTATTCTAAAAAAAAAAACATCGCTGTTGCTCAAATGTCCTGAGAATAAAGATGCAATTTTGCCACAATTTTCTCATGGCAAAATCATGACCACCCTGTGAAACTAGCCTTAGGGTGTGTTTACACGTGACAAAAATGCTGCACAATGTCCGCAGCAAAAATAACGCAGCATTTTCGCATCCAAAACCAGTCAAAATCCATATTATAGGTGCAGATTTTGACTGGAAATACTTGCAGCTAATTTCATACTATGCAGCTCTCCTCCTCCTTCGAAGGCTTCCCGCTGTCAGCGCTCTCCGGATTCCAATTCCCAGCGGCCTGTAGTGGCCTCACCTGACCATCATAACCTGACCAGGCCACTGGAAACCCGAGGCTTCAAAGCAGATGACGGTGAGCGCTGCATAGTATGAAATCAGCTGTGGGTACGCGGCTAATTTTCCAGTCAAAGTTTGCAGATTTTGACTGTTTTTTGGATGCAGAAATGCTACGGAATTTGCTTCTTGTCTTTTTTAAAACAGCCCTGTACTTTTATAATGACAGAGGTAAAATCATAAGTTGTGATAAACCCCGCCCATGACCACACCCCTATGTCCTGCTTAGACCCTGGGAAAATCTGGTCACCTTATGTTGGAATGTAATTCTTAGGCCTTGTTCAAAGTTGGATTTTATCACCTATACACAGGGGTCCCGTGTCTCCCTCTCCTCCTCACTACAACCTCAATGTTCCTCCCTCAGGCTTCATTCACATGATAGTATATTGGATGCGCTTTCACGGCCGGCCGATATACACTGCCCATCTGATGCATTGGTTCCCGTGGCATAAAAGCGCCCAGCTGAAATACAGCGGTAGCTCCCATAAACTATGGGAGAAGGGAGGTGGGAGGGAGTTTAGCAGCTTCCATAGGCTCTTATATGAGTCTATGGGAGCCGCAGCTGTATTCTGTTCAACTTCTACCCCCTTCCCTCCTCCTCTCCGCCCCTTACTGGCTGTTTGCAATAGGAGGGGGTGGGATGGGGAGGGAGCTAGTTGCTAAGCAGAATATCTCCTGCCCCGTCCCGCCCCTTTACCTTGCCGAAAGCTGGAGAGGGGGTGGAAAGGGGGAGGCAGTTTATGGATGGCATTCCGGGCTCTGCGTTTATTCGCTGGACCTGGGCTATCTGAATGGATGCACAACCGGCAGGTTTGTGCACCCATTCAGGTGATTTTTGATAGTGTGAAATCATGTGAAAGAGCCGTAGATTAAATGGAGCAGCAGCTAAACATGCGAGGTGTTGCTTCATTCATTTCAAAGGGGCTAACAGAAATTACAGAGTACAAGTACTTGGCTATCTCCAGCAGTCTCATTGAAGGTGAATGAAACAGTACCATGCATGCGCGATCGCCTCTCCATTCAATCTCCTCCTCCTGAACCTATAGATAAGTGATGAAAGTCAATTTTGGAAATACCCCTTTAAGTATTAGTATCAGATATTTTTTGTCTACAATGCAGATTTCTGTCTCATATAATGGCACAGATTCTAATGTGGATTTTGGTGCAGAATCTGCCATTGTTAGGCTGTGTGAATGGGGTCTAAGGTAAGAAAATATTGGAAAAAAAGATAGATCCAAGCAAGCAGCCTCTGACTCTCTCTACAGTAGCAGAGTAGTGAGGAGAGTGCTGGCAAATGTAGTGTGAGCTAGCAGCCTTGTAGAGATAGTGACCGTGATGGGTCTGAAGCTCCACCATATTTATAATATTGCAGAGCATGACAACTTTCTACTAGTGAATCAGGTATAAGGAGAAGTCCTCAGCACAAACAGCTGAGCTTTGAAAGGAAAGGCTTCACAATAGTACTATGCATCAGGATGTACCACAAGAGTGTTGGGAAGTTTGGAAGTTATCGTACATTAAAACTTAGGCAGAGAATAAAAGTTGAGATATATTAATTAGTCCAAAATTAAGTTTCAAGGAAAGACAATTTGTATTCACTGGTCTAAATATCTCTTTAAGGTCACATTCACACAAATGTGCTTTTAGCACAGTATAGGCGCCTGAAAAATTGTGTCTATACTGCACTAAAAATCGCGTGATTTACTGGAGCAGCGTGTTGCTTTAAAAAGCGCAGCTGCTCCAGGAGGAGAGAGAGAAGAAGCCCTGCAGTGCTTTGGGAATTCCTCATAGCAGGAAGAGAGTTTGAGGATATGGGGGATTAACCCATAGCCCCACTCTCTCTTTCCCTGTTATGGGTTAATCCCCCATAGCCGCGCACTCTCTCCCTGCTATAGGGATCCCCGAGGGATTTCCCCATAGTGCAAAGAGAGACGGGGCAGGTCACAGGGGAACCCTGAGGGATATCCCCATAGCACAGAGGGAGGAGTGGGGCTAGAGGGTGGATCCCTTTAGCCACGCCCTCCTCTGGGGAAGCCCTTTAACCCCTCTCCCTCTCTCTCCCCGCTATGGGGAAATCCCTTGGGGAACCACATGCTGGGGAGAGAGATGGAGGGAGTCCCCTACTGCCTCCCACTGCTGGGGAATTGCCCAGCAGCAGGGTTGGACGAATTCCCCGCTGCTTACAGCGGGACATTTAAAACTTGCAGCCCAGAAGCACATTTTAAATGTCCTGCTGTAGACTCCTGTTAGTCCCTGCGGGGATTAAGGGAACCCCCGGGGAGGGGAACGGAACCCTCAGGGCTCCCCTCATCCCTGCAGGGACTAACAGGAGTTTACAACAAGACATTTAAAATGTGCTTCTGGGTGTTTTGAATTCCCTCAGACGGCAGAAATCCTCTTCATAACTTGTAATCTTCTTTTTGGAGCATTGGACTCAGCTAAACTCCGGTTCCCATAGACGTCTATGGAGACTCCTGTGCATCAAACACCAAAGATAGGTCAGGTCCTATCTTTTCATGCAGCACTGACCTTAGATGCTGGCATTGTAGCCACACATGTCCTATCTTTATTAGGTGCGAGTTTTTTGCGCGTCTAAAATTCCTTCATGTGAATATTTCCATAGGAAGCCATTGGTTCTGTTACACACAATCTTTTCACGCGCCTATTCTGTGCTAAAACTACGCCCATGTGAATGAGGCCTCATATGACAAGGCATGACTACTTACTTGTCTGCTGAAGATATTGAGTTTACTGGTTTACACTCTTGTTATGGCTGACATGGTAGCGACAGGCATCAGCAATGCCAGAGGCTGTAATATCTGTGTTTTATAGCACTCTGTATGCATTATGTTCTGATTTTCTAAGTCGCTCTAATGTGAGCTCTGTATATTGTGTTCCGCTATTTAACAATGCACTTTCTACTTCTCATCTCCCACAAAGGCAGGGAACCCCATGTGCGAGACGTAACAAGCTGGTCCACATCCATGCATCGCCACCAGCTGTGTTGCTTATGCAGGTTGGGTAAGATGAGTCTCTGCTGACCCATTAAACTCATCTCTGCTCAATGACACGATTAAGACTAATTAGGAATTTTTATTGCTACTGTTCAGAAACACTTTGCTGTGAAGTCTGTAAATGTTTATATATACTGCTCTTAATGTGAAAAAGCTGCTTGGAAGTTTAAACAGGCTTACATAGAAAATCAAGTAGTTGACATAGTTCATATGTTTTAAGAAGACGGTAAACTGAAGAGCCCTAAAGAGGGAGCGATGAGTCAATGCAGACGCTCCTTTACATGAACATTAGAGTTACTTCCAAATAAGGTCACTGCGCCTGATATACATGGTAAAACCCTTAAACATAATTAGTCTATGAAGGCAGTATGTTTGAAAAAACATTTAAAGGCAGTGTTATGTCTGAGCCGGACGCAAAACACCTGGTCGGGATCAGATGGAATTTTTTTGTTCTGGCAGGATGAATATACGCTATCTTTTCCCCATAGGGAGAGCACCTAGATGGTGAGTGAGGAGACTTATAAGGCCATTCATGCTCCTCTGGGTAATATGCAAATAAGGGAGATGGAATAATACCTCCACAGTGCCACCTATTGGAAGGCAGAATTCCTTCAAGTCAATGTTAGACTCTTTATATTAGCCTTGAACCAATGACCAGGAATTGAAAGCAAAGCCAGACTCTATGTACAGATAGCTGTTTCAGGGCCTTTTAAGTCTACTTACTCACCGTCTAAGTGCTCTCCCTAAAGAGAAAAGATAGTGTTTCTGGCTCACATCACAGGCCTCTCGCTAGCCAAGCCAGAAACCTACTGCACACTGATGAGAAGAAAACACCCCAAAACAGCTGTCTGTGTATGGATTCTGGTTTTGCTTTCAATTCCCAGTCATTGTTACAAGACTTGTATAAAGAGTCTAACATTGACTTGAAGGAATGTTGCCTTCCAATAGGTGGCGCTGAAGCTGAATATTCACCCAGTTTACTAACACAGAGAACACAATATATTTATAATGAAACCCAAAAAGTAGGGGAACAGTAAATCTCAACATAAGGCTTCTTTCCCATGAGCGTATATCAGCCAGCCGTTTTCACGGCCAGCCGATATACGCTGTCATCTGATACATTGGATTCCAATGCATCAGATCACATGGCCATATTCCTGAAACGTAAAAGATGTCAGGCCTAAAAGATAGTCCTGTAACTATCTTCTGGGCTGGAATACATCTGCCGCTGCATGGGCTCCTATGAGAGGCGAGGGAGGTGGGAGGGAGTTTAGCAGCGCTAAGCGCCGCCCCTATCCCACCCCCTCCAATTGCAAACAACAAGTGGAGAGGAGAGCAGAGGTGAGCCTGCGGGGGCGAGGGAGGGGAAAGGGGCGACAGCATTGTGACCTCAGTGTATATGCCCCGGGGCCCATGCTATGTGAACAGGTGTACAAACGGTAGATTTGTGCGTCCGTTCATGAGCTTTTAGGCCCCAGTTGGTAGTGTATATCGACTCGCCGTCAAAGCGGCGGCTGATATACCCTCATGGGAAAGAAGCCTAAGGGCTCGTTCACACAGGCGTATTATCACCGCATATTACGCACATGTATATGCCGTGTGTAACAGTCGGTAAATCGAGGCAATGACAGTCAATGGACTTTAATTCACACCAGCGCGTGGACATAGTGTATTGATACGCAGGAAAAATAAACCGCACCATGCTCTATTTCTCTTCGCATCATACGCAGCACTTTTATGGGCTGCATATGAAATGCTGTTCATACACATACATTGCATGTCCGTGACGTGTCATTTCCAGGCATGTGCAGTGCCATACGCGGGCATATGAGCTGTTATGTGTACAGCGCTGTGGGAGTCTCTCAGCATTGTACGCACACGCCCGTGTGAATGAACCCTAAGGGCAAAAACACATGCGTGTATGCGCATCTACGCTCGCCGCTGTGGAGAGTAGTTGCGCATGAACAGGGGTTTTTTTATGTCCCGTTATGCAGCGGTGATAAAAATGCGATAAATTCACGCTCATCTGATGAAGCCCTTATCTAAGGATGATGGCTACCCCATGTCAGGATCCTGGGGTGACCCTGACCCTCTGGTTGGAAACAGGAATAATGGTTGCTATAATGAATAACAATATATACAGAAACAAGCTTACAATAAACCAGATGATACAGCAATGCAGAAATAAGAATTAGTCAGGAGATAGATGTTACCATACTGCAAATAACCTTAAGGGCTCTTTCACACAAGCGGAGGTGATTTTCGGTCAGTCATGTCACAGCCATAGTGCAACCAAAAATCGTGTGAACCAAGTCACGGCTGCATCTCCCGTTTGTGTGCTTGTCCAGATGACCTGGGTCCAGCGAGTATACGCCGAGCTCAGGATACAGTCGGGTGGGGGAAGACAGTTTAGCTGTGCTAAACTGCCTCCCCCTTTCCATCTCCTAGGCGGCTCTCTACCAGGGAATGGGGGCAGGATAGGGCGAAAGCTAATGTGCTAAGCTTTTGCCCCTTGTTGGCTGCCAACAATAGGAGGGGGCAGGACGGGAACTTAGCTACCAACTACCTCCCATTGCAAGCAGCCAGCAAGTGGCATAAAGGAGAAGGGAATGGGGTGGGAGTTTAGCAGACACACTGCGAAACTCCCTCCCACCACCTTTCTCTGGCAGCTACCATAGGCTCCCATAGGAATCCATGGCAGCGGTCGCCGTATCCCGGCCAGAAGATAGTTCCCGAACTATCTTTTTTGGTCAGCGTAAAAACGCCCAACCAGAATGCACACCATATGCGCCATCTTTGCTGGCCACCTGTTTTTAGCCTGACTTGTCTGACAGTGGAACAGAACAGGAGCCGCCGACTGCATCAGAACCACTTTCAAAGAAGAAGCATGACCGGCATCCTCAGTGAGAAGCAGCTGGAATAAACGTGTTCAGACAAGCACTAATAGGCCGGTTGGGACATATGCTGATTGAAAACTATGGGTGATATTGCAAAAAGAATGGGTATCCTGTGATTTTTTGCATCGCATGAGTGAAAAAAATCACAAAGGAGAATGAAACCATTGAAATTTATTGGTTCATAATCATGCATTTTCACTCAGTATCGCGTCGCACAAAGAACACGCGATTTCCACGCCAGTGAAAGGGACCCTAAGGCTGGCTCCAAATAGGCGATTGCAATGACAAAATCACATCTTTATTCACTGCGATTTGTGAGCATCAGCGATGCTTTTTTTTAGAATAATCTCACATCCTATCGCTGCCGCCCGCGATAAAATTGCACGAGAAAATTGCACGCTTTTTTATCGCAAAGGTCAATGCGACTTTGTAATGTTAAAATTGCACTGCAACGTCCTTCAACACTTGTTTTACAGTGAAATGACTTAGCTAAATTAACTAGTTGATTCCCTATTCCAGTGATGGCGAACCTTTTAGAGACCAAGTGCCCAAACTGCAACCCAAAACCCACTTATTTACTGCAAAGTGCCAACATGTCAGGGGGCGGGGCTTATCATGACGTACAATTTTACCCTCGTCTTTCTAAAGAGGACAGGACCGCTTCAAAATAGACCGGGTGCAGATTTTGACTGCTTTTTGGATGCGGAAATACTGCAGAATGTCTTCAGCAGAAATTTCTGTGGAGCATTTCAAAATCTGCACGCTGTCTATTTTGAAACAGCCCTGCCCATTTCTGCCACATGTAAACATACCCCAGCTATAATAGTGACCGCCACGCAGCCCAAGCGATAATAATGACCCCCCCCCCCAGTGGCCCGAGCGATAATAGTGATACCCCCCCCCCCAGTGGCCCCAGCAATAATAGTGACTACCCCCAGCGGCCACAGCGATTATAGTGACCACCTCCAGCAGCCCCAGTGATATTAATGACCCGCCCCCCCACTAATAATAGTGACATCCCACAGCCGCCCCCAGTATAATAGTGACCCGCCTCTAGCGGTAATAGTGACCCCCAACCCCCACAGCGGCCCCCAGTATCACAGTGACCCCCCCTATAGCGGCCCCCAGTATCACAGCGACTCCCCACACACACAGCAGCCCACCAGTAGCACAGTGACACCCCACAGCAGCCCCTCAGTATCACAGTGACACCCCACAATGGCCCCTCCAGTAGCACAATGACCCACACGGCGGCCCCGCAGTAGCACAATGACACCCCACAGCATCCCCTAGTAGCATAGTGACACCCCACAGCAGCCCCCTAGTAGCACAGTGACACCCCACAGCGGCCCCATTACCCCCCAAGACCCACATAGTTACCTCATCCTCCTTGTGGAAGTGCTGCTCCTCCTCTGCCCGGCACGCCCTCCAACAGCTCTGATAGCAGGTGCACAGGTGATGTCAGTGTGCTGCCGGATGCCTCCTTCCCCTGCTCTCGCGGAACCAAGTAGGAGACGTTAGGGGAGGGAGGAGGAGGAGGATCCTGGCTGCACACTGATGTCACAGTGTGGTCTGGATGCATATTAACTTTTTCTTCCCCACTTATGCCCTAATCAGCAATTCCAGCAACCTGATTGGTTGTTTGGGTTGACTGATTCACCAAACAACCAATCAGGTTGCTGGAATTGCTGATTAGTGCAGAAGTGGGGAAGAAAAAGTTAATATGCGGCGGGGATCAGCGCACATAGCAGCACTGCTTAGTGAATGCCGGCAGAGGAGCGTGGTATTCACTAGTGTGGTGAGCGACTGACGGCGATGTGTGCCAGCAGGGAGGGCTCTGCGTGCCGCTTCTGGCATGCGTGCCATAGGTTCACCACCACTGCCCTATTCTAACCCTATCTTCTTATTAAATGAATTCCAGCATCACTACTTTTTGCTAAACGAGTTGTAGTTTGGACAGTTGCTTTGACTTGCAGTTAAGTACTTTTCTGTAGTGCTACACTTCAGGTTACTACACTAATATCACCTATTCTATAGTTGAAGTTTATTACGGAGCTCTGTGATTAACGAGAATTTATTATATGATTCCAGTAAGGTAAAGCAATTCTTACTTTGAATCAGAGCTAGTTAGGCTGTCTAATGTTTCCGTAGTAACAACCTAATGTTTTGCAAGTGACAAAACTTCTATTGTTATTTCATTCTCCAAGTTCATTTGTTATAATAAAAATATATATTTTTGTGACCTTGGTGTCCACATTGTGCGCTGATCCCTGTGTCATCTGGCTCTGCCAAGGCATATACACCATCTAAGGATGCCTGCAAAATCAAACAGAGACTTGTCAGAGATATCTGTGGCATGCACTGAAAGCCTAATGACATGGCACAACTGCTGCAGGGATGCGATGACAGTATGGCACAGTATGTACCAATAATATTTGTTTCAGTGTTATGTAACATGTTAAATGTTAAAGGGGTTGTCCCGCGGCAGCAAGTGGGGTTATACACTTCTGTATGGCCATATTAATGCCCTTTGTAATATACATCGTGCATTAAATATGAGCCATACAGAAGTTATTCACTTACCTGCTCCGTTGCTGGCGTCCCCGTCGCCATGGTGCCGTCTAATTTCAGCGTCTAATCGCCCGATTAGACGCGCTTGCGCAGATGGGTCTTTTCCCTTCGGCTTGGCAGCACCGGCGTTCTGTCTCCGCCCCCTTGTACGCGTCATCGCGTAGCTCCGCCCCGTCACATGTGCCGATTCCAGCCAATCAGGAGGCCGGAATCGGCACACGTCATGGGGCGGAGCTACGCGATGACACGTACAAGGGGGCGGAGCCAGAACGCCGCTGCTGCCGAGCCGAGCCGAAGGGAAAAGACCCATCTGCGCAAGCACGTCTAATCGGGCGATTAGACGCTGAAATTAGACGGCACCATGGCGACGGGGATACCAGCAACGGAGCATGTAAGTGAATAACTTCTGTATGGCTCATATTTAATGCACGATGTATATTACAAAGTGCATTAATATGGCCATACAGAAGTGCATAACCCCACTTGCTATCGCGGGACAACCCCTTTAAGTTAAAGGGCCACTCTGGTGATTTTTATTCTCCATTCATTATGTTACCAGTTATCTGAAATGTCCTGGAGTCTCTCTGCTCGGGTGGGTCATGTGCACAGAACGTCGAAACCCCCATCAAAGATTCTGATGATGATTTCACATCCCTATCACACACAGTTATAATGAAGGAGATGACAGGCCAGTTTCCTGACTGTATATTTATGGTTTATAGCTTATTTAGCTGAATATACAGAGTAGTGATAATCACAGTGTCCTCCAGGCAAGCAGAGATGGTTCAGTCTCTAGTTGCTCATGTGATGCTGTGATGATACATCATTGGATTGATAGTAAAAAATAGTGAAAGAAAAAATACAGACTTATCTCAGCATCAAGATGGTGCCTGGTAAGTATCAGACAGGAAGCTGCACTAAATAGAAGTGACTTAATATGAATAGGAGATTTCCAGAGTGTGACAGATAATCAGGTAAATAAGGAAGATGCATGGCCTTACAAGTCTCCTCACTCACCTCCTAGGTGTCTCCTCACACCTTCTAGGTCTCTTAATAGCCAAGCCAGAAATCTATTGCACGCTGATAAAGGGCAGAAACCACAAAAGTCATTGTTATAAAGACTTGTATAAAGAACTCACATTGATTTGAAGGAATTCTTTCCTCCTACAGGTGGCGCTGCAGAGGTATTGTTCCATCTTCCTTATTTCTATACGTTTCCCAGTGGAGCATGCATGGCCTTATAGGTCTCCTCACTCACCTTCTAGGTGTCTCCCACGTCATAGGTCTCTCACTAGCCAATCCAGAAACCTACTTCACACTGATGAAGGGCAAAACCCCTGAAACAGCTGTCTGTGTATGGAATGCTGCCATTCAATAGGTGGCACTGCAGAGGTATTGTTCCATCTTCCTTTTTTGCATATATTTCCCAGAGGAGAATGCATGGTCTTATAAGTCTCCTCACACACCTTCTAGGTGCTCTCCTTAAGGAGAGATGATACCCATCCCAATCCAGAGAATCAATTGAGAGGGACAGGGATGGAAAAACATGATTTTGCCGCATTGGCCCTAGGTTTGCTACATCTGTAAATTCGATTTTTAGTGTTAGATTGTTCTGTTTATCCTAAAGTTTTATCATTTATATTTAGCCTTGAAAGGAAGATCTACTGCACAATGACCTCTATCTTCCTTAGATGACCTTCATTGGAATCACACATATAATCAAGAGCAGGTAAGTAGAAGATACAGTAGAAGAAATTACATCAAATTGCAGTCAAGGATACAAATAAGAAATATTGAAAAATAATAACACCTTGGCATCAGTTTGAGCCCCATACAGAGGAACAGAATCGGACATTTAATTTGTCATGAATCTGATCAGTTTTTAACAAAACATGCTACAAATGACTTCAGTCGGTGAAATCAAATCATTGTCACCTACTGAAAAATGCCATTCTACAATTCACTACTTCACTGTGTTTCTCATGGCATCTAATACACTTCAAATATTTAATTCTTTTTAGTTAGTTTAGTATTTACACACTGCTTGGCGCGTTCATTATTACCTCTAGTATCCCTATGGCCGGGCTCACACAAACGTATTTGAATTCCGTATTAAGTGCGCAATGTATGTGTGCATATTATGCAGGGAATGGCGTCAATTAAAGAACATTGATTTCCATTGTTCCATTTACACTTGCATATATTTATTGCATATATTATGTACATAAAAAAGAATGCTGCATGTTCTATTTTACTGCGTATTACGCACGCAGTCATATTGTTTTCTATGGGTTCGTTCAGAACTCAGTACTTACATTGCATAGGTGCAGAGTTTTTTATGCATGTTGCTAGGAAACATAGAAGATAGTAAAAAAAAAAAGAAAAAAACAGGAAGTCACGAGCATACATGTGTAAAAATATGACAATGTGTGGGGATACGCAGTTCCCTATGCCTGTAAAACACTGCAATTTTTTCACAGCATATTACCATGTGATCGTGTGACCCTGCCCTAAGGCCGGCTTCACGTAGCCTAAAAAAATTGCACGCGATTTGTCATAGAATCCTAGAATGGTAGAGTTGGAAAGGACCTCCAGGGTCATCGGATCACTAAATCATCCCAGACAGATGTCTGTCCAGCTTCTGTTTGAACACTTCCATTGAAGGAGAACTCACCACCTCCTGTGGCAACCTGTTCCACTCATTGATCACCCTCACTGTCAGAAAGTTTTTTCTAATATCCAATTTGTGTCTCCTCCCTTTCAGTTTCATCCCATTGCAAGACACAAATATTGCACAAATATGAACCCCCATTCTTTTGAATGGTGTTGTATACATGAGTGATTTTTCGAGCATCGCAGTGTGGGAAAAAAATCATGGCATGTCTTATCTTTGGACATTCCCTCAAAACGGCCTGCTGTATTCCCTGGCCTGCCGTATTCAATGGGACAGCAAAAACATTGCACAGCGTATGAGGTGCACGCGATGCGAGGTCTACCATTGAAAACAATTGCAAACGCTTGCCGATTCTTTTAGCCGCGCCAGAGGATCGCTACTTCCCTGAAGTGATGGGAAGCATTTGTATCACAAAAATGCCTTGCATCTGCGGCGACATCACATGTGCACGAGCATGGTATCGGGTAGAGTTTTACAGCCCGATATATTTCACAGCCTGATTCTTCTGAGTTTCATAGCCCAATATTGTACTAGCCCGTGTGAAATAAGCCTTAGGGCTCACACCTACTGGTGTTTTTATTTCTTGCACTGCAAGAGGGAGTGAAAACTCTCATCTCGCAGCACAAGAAAAACGCTGCGATATCGCCAGTGTATTCAATGGGGCCAGCGGCAGCAGTGCTAGCCCCACTGCAAACATATCAATCATCAATGAATAGCTAAGTGCTTTTTAAATCCCCGTCTGCTGAAAGTGCTGGACAGCAGTGCAAGGGAGCCAGCCGGAGGACGCGTCTGAGCGGCGGAGAGGTGAGTAAAGTTATTTTTTTGTTTTTTTGACCAGCTAGGGATGATTTTCAGAGAAGGGCTTATATTTCAAGCCCTTCCCTGAAAATCATGCTGTGGGGGTTGCCAAAAAACCACTGCTTTCAATGGGGCCGGCAGCAGCGCCGACCCCATTGAAAGCAATGGCATAGCATGCTGGACTTCTGCCACAGCTGTGATAGCTGTGGCAGAAGTCGGCGATATTCTCCTATTTTCAGTGTGGCTAGCGCTGCTGCCGCTGGCCCCATGGAATACACTGGCGATATTGCAGCATTTTTCTTGCGCTGCGAGGCAAGTGTTTTCACTCGCTCTTTTGCAACACAAGAAATAAAAACGCCAGTGGGTGTGAGTCCTTAAGGTGATAAGCATCTGCTTTGTATAGCAATGAATATACATACCAAACAAACAGGAACTGCTATATGAAAAGAGTTTGAGCTGGTTTTTGGCTAAGTCTGCATTTACATTGGGGTGTCCCGCACAGATCTGTCCAAAAATCCTGGGCAAAATAGCACAACATGCCACACTATTCCATCCTGGAAAATGTTGAACAGCTAACAGTAATTGTACGGACACCGTTACAGTCAATGCGCTCTGTTCAAAGCCAAAGAAAACATGTTTCATCACCAACACAGACAAGGGTTCTTTACTGTAAGAGCAGTGAGACTTTGGAACTCTCTGCCTGAGGATGTGGTGATGGCAAAATCCATAGAGAAGTTTAAAAGGGGAATTGATACCTTTCTAGAGCAGAAAGATATTACAGGATATAAATCTTAGGTCAATTGTTAATTCGGGTATACAGGCAGGTAGGAACTATTAGGGGTTGATCTAGGGATTAGTCTGATTGCCATTAGGGAGTCGGGAAGGAATTTTCCTCCAAATGGGCTAATTGGCTTCTACCTCTTGGGGTTTTTTACCTTCCTCTGGATCAACATCATAGGAGGATAAACAGGCTGGACTAGATGGACATTGTCTTCATTCAGCCTTACATACTATACTACTATGTATGTTACTATGTTCTGGTTCATCATAGAACTGATCCATTTCCGCAGGAATACAGAAAACCAAATGGAGCCCTTAGTACTTTTACATGGGACAAATATCGGGAGCTTAAGCACCCTACAACTATCCCAAAGACTATTGCTTTTGTGCCTTAATACAGAGCGACAACCATTCAGTGAATAGAGGCGGAGTGCTCTGGAGATCTCTTCAGGCTGCTGTGAACAGGCAGTCATTCAAAGATGAACAACTGCATCTTGCATGAGCTGTAGTTAACAGCATTTTGAAATATGCTTTTCAGCAGCACTTATAGGCGATTCACACAATGAACAGGAGATGACTTATTGCTTTTTATAGGAAAGTGTTGTGGGTGTGCTGTGTAGAGGCCACTATACAGGGAGGGAAGGAGGTGAGCTGTGGTCAGCTTCTTGATATAGCCTCCAGCCATAGTATGAGAATTGGATCTGGGGTGACAACACACCGTCAGCCCTGGCCCGCAATGTTCTCACACCAATGCATGTTCATTGTCATTTTGGCGCTGGGTAGTGACAGTGACACATTTCCTGCTGTGTATGGGCAGATTGGATGCCTGGGAGGTGGGACAGCCCAGACAGACAATTGTCATTAGTCTTTGTATAGTGAGTTCAGCTCATCCTCACAGAGGACTTATGTTATGTTCCTGCTGTCTTCTGTCTGACTCCTCTCTGGTCTGGTCTGACTCCCTATCTGATCACAAGCTTGAAGGCCTGGCCTGTTGCTTGCACTAATGGGTGTACTGTCATCTTATTATCCCCATTGAACACATATCAGAAGGTGAAAGGGAGACATTTTTCCTTGTTACCTCTCTTCATTTTGCAATAGTCTGTAAATGTCTGGAAAGTAAGGAGACCAATTGTTGGCGTTTAGGGAGTGGAGCGTTGTCCCATACTTGTCTGATGTAGGATTCTAGCTGCTTCACACTCTTAGTTCTTCTGCTGGATTTTTCGTATCATAATGCGCCAAATGTTTTCTATTGGTGAAAGGTCTGGACTGCAGGCAAGTCCCAATACTCTGACAAAGCCATGTTTTTCTAATCCTGTACAACCTCTTTAATTTAGTATTCTTATGGAACATTGTTGACTTGATCTCTGATTGAACCCAAAGTGGCTCCATCAGCCATACTGTATGTGTTAGTCAAAGTGTAAAGGTTGGCAATCAAAACATTAACATCCTTGAACATTTAATAAAATATAGAGTGAAATACGGTACTTCTCAAAGTCAAAATTTGGCGATAATAACTTCTAATAGATCCTACATGTTAGAAAGGAATAGTCTTGACTATGGGTTCTTCAAAGTCTAATAGTCCACAAGTTGTCACTGCCTTAATATGGATTGTTAATGACACATGTCACTTCCTTTGGTATTACATACCAGTCAAAATCTCCCTACTAATATCATGTTGACTTCAGCTACACAGCGTGGCCCCTCCAGTGGATTCTTCATTAGCCAATGATTATGGAAATATCTCCAGAATATACTTTGTCCTTCACTCTCTAAATTGGGACCTTCCAGGAGCAAAGCTGACTTTTGGATTTTTCTTTATTGCATAAGAGACTGTTTGATTCCTCCAGGGAGACAGTCAATTAGATTCATTAGGAGTGAACTGTGCCCACTTGGCAAAACCTGTGTTCATGTGCAGGATGGTTCAGGGAAGGATGTAGAATAAATAATTCCATTGTGCTTGCAGAAAGTGCCAAGCACTTGAGTCTCATTGAAGAGCAGTCAGGTTTTGGCACGGAAAGTGCTTATCTTGTGATGAGCGGGATTACGCAGGTCTGTATTTGTCCTTCAGCATACTCATAAACTCCATATTTTCATTAGTGAGGTGCGTTAGAAAATTCTGTTTTATATTATCATTAAGCCATGAAAATGTATCCGATCTCACGTCAATGTTTTCTAAATATGAATCATAATTAGTTAGTAATACAACGTCTTCACCTAAATATAAGGTTAAAGGAGTTTTCTGATAACTACAAACAATGGAGGCAGTAGCGGGGTGCAGTATATATATATGTAAAAAAAAAAAAAAAAAACAGCACTCACTTCCCTTCGCCATGTTGCTTTCCTGACAGGGACATCATCAATGATGTCTTGTACACCTGCTTTTAATGTACACGCCCACTTGACAGGTTTATGGGATGTCACCAGGCCAGGAGACTCGGTCAGGTCACCTTTCAAATGCTGTGGCACAAGAGTGCCAAAACGGTTCTCCAGCAAGCGTGGTAGGCATATTGTTTTAATATGGTTTTGGATATGTGGGGCCCAAAACTATATAAAAATTTAAATTTGCAGAGCCCTTTAAGGAAGTTATAATTATGCTTTTTTGGTGGTCTCATAGTATGTAAATTCCATCAAGAAAAGGAGAAAAAGCTGGCTTCTTAAAAACACTTCCTTCTTCTTTTATTACAAAAAATGCCTTAAAATTATAAATGGTAGGTACCGTGTGACACCATGTCCACGCTCAGACGCGTGGACATGGTGTCACACAGTACTGCGTTCTTCGTATCACACAGTACTGCGTTCTTGGTGTCACACAGTACTGCATTCTTGGTGTCACATGGTACTGCTTTCTTGGTGTTACACGGTACTGCTTTCTTAATTGCAGCTGTGATCAAGAAAGCATTGTATCTTTCGAAATATGTCTGAGCATGGACATGGTGCCACGCGGTACCTACCATTTAAATAAAGAAGTGTTTTTAAGGAGCCGGCTTTTCTACTTTGTTGTTGCTATTCAATCTGTTTGACTCGGGGTCAGCCTGAGGGCCTGAAAACCTTCAAGCCAAACCGGGGTAAATACTAACTACTAAACAGATGAAGATAACATTATGTTATGTGTTTTGGGACATATGTAAGTTCTATTAAGGTTTTGGCTTATTTTTTGGTGCTTCCTGTGTACTTAAAAGGGTATCCTAAAGACTGGACATTTTTTCAAACCTTCATCCATACACTGGATATGTGAAAATTGATAGATTGATGGGGTCCAATTGCTGGGAGAACGGGGTCCTATTTCCCCACTCCTCTTCACTTCTAGGTGGCTTCCTTCACCTGCAGCGATGTCATCGAATGAAGTGCTCTGGAATACCTTTTAAAGGACTTAGGGTAAATTATATAGTGCAAGTAACTCTCTGTAGTCATTTGGGGCCACTGTAGAATTGGTACAGATCAGGTATCTAAACAGAGAGGCTCCTCTGACCAATGCAAAATGTGTAACACTGCCCTCTAACTACCTAGCGTCCTTTGTATCACTGTCCTCTTCGTATATGGTAGAGGGATCTTTTGAGCCCTCCCAGGTTCAAGTGCCTGAATGTGTCTACACTTCTGCACCCATTATAGTTATGTGCTTGTATCCAAAACGCAGCAAGATTCAGTAATCTTGTAGGCCATGGCTCAGTACATGGAATAACATTCATACAGTTAACTGGAATGTCTAATCTTGTGTCAGTAAACAAAATTTAAAGAAAGTCCATTAAAAGTATTTCTGGGACTAAATGAATATTTTGGTCAGGAAATGTAATAAAATATAAAAATAAGCCCTACTCATACCCCTAAATGATCCTCTGGTCCAACGCACAAACCTGGTTCCTGCCACTCCGATCCTAGAAGAAACTGCAGTGTTCTTGTGTTGTTTATTGCACATGTACCTCAGTGGCCAATCGGCTATGAACGGCACATGACCGCTGAAGCTTGTGATTGGCTGAGCAGTCATGTGCATGAGGAACATGAAGCATGTGAACACTGCAGCTTGTTCTAGCATCTCAGTGACGAGACCTTGGGCTCATGTGCTGAACTGGGGAGCCATTTAGGAAGGGGAGTATGGCTTATTTTTTATTTTATTACATTCCCTCCCCCATACAACCTTTTTAGTCTCAGAAAACCCCTTAAATAATTTGAACAAATAAGCTAAATTATATATCGCATTTATGTGGCATTCTGTAAGTTTACATCACCCTATCGACCTTGTGCAAGAAAATGTACATTTTTATTTGTATATGGATTTAGGTCAGATGCCTTTTTTAAAAAAGTAATGTTGCAAATACTAGGTTTATAGAAATGGATTGTTCAAAGAGATTATGCTAACTTTTGGAAACAGTAAGTATTGCTCCCCTAATTTAAAGACAAATGGCAACAATGTTGGCCCCACTACTGTTTAAAAAATTGGGTGGGGCCTATTTTTAGGGGGAGTGGCCTATCCCATTTACTATAATGTATGTCAGAAACTAGTGCATATTATAGCAGAAACCTATGCCAACATTTACCTTAGCTGGTCTGGAGGTGACACCAGATGTGACTAATATACTGTACAGTATTAACAGATGCAAGTATTTGTCACAGGAATGCCAGTGCATAGTTTACAAAGTATGAAACACTCATCTAACTACCCCAATGTTGTTCAGCAGAATAGCACAAGGTTCATATGTTTCCCTCTCCTACAGGCTCTGTTGGCATGCTTAGGACACTCTACAGTCCTCTAGCTCACATATATGAACCATGACTATTACACAGAGTATATCATCTATGTATTCATCAATTAAAACATAGCTATTTTTACTAACGAAAAAATACAGTTGAGGCCTCTTTCACATGAGCGTGAAAATCACACCAAAATGACCGCTCAAAAAAATGGTGGCTAACTGCACAAAAAATAGTGTGAATGGACGATTTCTTGTAATCAAGCCACAAGCTCAATTAGCTGTGAAATTGCCCATTCACACGATCAAGAGCTGCGTATTTCAGGAAAAATGCGCTGGTGTTCGGAATTCCCTCAGTCAGTAGAAATCCTGATAATGACTTCTGATGTCTAAACTACAGACACCTGTCTTCTGTTCTGAACATTGGATGCAGCTAAACTCCCCCCCCCCCCCGTTGTTATCCAGCTCCCATAGAAGTCTATGGAAACTCTTGCGCATCGCACACTAAAGATAGGTCAGGTCCTATCTTTTTATACAGCAGGGAATTTCAGTTGCGGGATTTCAGTCACGCAAGTCCTATTATTTTAGGTGTAATTTTTTTTTTACGCGCTTAAAATTCTTTTGTCTGAAGGTTTTCATAGGAAATAGAGATGAGCGAACGTGTTCTTAACGAGCACTTACGCACCCGGACACCGGCTTTTCCGAGGACTTCAGTGTCCGCGCGTAAAGATTCGGGGGGCGCCGGCGGGCGGGGAGAGGCGCGGCGGCGCGGGCGGCAGCAGCGGGGAACAGGGGGGAGCCCTCTCTCTCTCCCTCTCCCCCCCACTCCCCGCCGCACCCCCCCGCGCTGCCACGGCGACCCCCGAACTTTTTTCGCCCGAGCACGGAATTCCTCGCAAAGTTCGGTGTTCGGGCGAAAAGGGGCGGGGCCGAACACGTTCGCTCATCTCTAATAGGAAACCATTGGATCTAATAGTCGCAATGTTTTTGCACTTGTAACTTAGCTGCACGAACACACTTGTGTGAAAGATGCCTGACTCTACCCCCTCTATAAGGGTTCTTTCACACAAGCATATATTGGCTGCTGTTTCCATGGCCGGCCAATATACGCTACAATGTGAGGTGTAAAAATTTGTGAACGAGCGCACAAATCTAACATTTGTGTACCCATTCAGATGGCATGCACCCCAGCACATACACACCTATGCCGCCATGCTGTTGCCCCTTCCCTCCCCCTTGCCGACTTACCTCCTCTCTCCTCCTATCCGGCTGATTGCAATGGGAGGGGGTGGGGAGAGGGTGGAGCTGAGCGCAGCCTCGTCCTGCCTCCTTTCATTGCTGACTGCGGACAAGGGGCGGAAGCTTAGCCCCACCCCCGTCCCACCCCCTCCCATTGCAATTAGCTGAAGGGGAGTCATGTTGCTAAACTCCCTTCCACCTCCCTTCTCCCGCCGCTGTCATTGGCTCCCATAAGAGCCCATGCAGCGGCCGACGTACTCCGGTCTGAAAGATAGTTCCAGGACTATCTTTTGGGCCCAACATAAAAACATCTAGCGCTATATTGGCCGGGTGCTTTTACATCACACGGATATGGCCATGTGATCTGATGCATTGGAATCCAATGCATCAGATCACAGTGTATATCGGCCTATCGCGGGCTGATATACACTTGTGTGAAAGAGCCCTTACTTTGACATTCTGATCAATAGGATCCACTGCTGGGACTTCTACAGATACCGAGAACTGGGCTCCCAAAAATCATCATATGAATGCAGCAGCAGTGCACATGCTTAACCGCTCTTCAATTTGTACAGGGACCTTTGGCCCTGCCATACTTTGGATCAATGAAGGTCCCAGCGGTCATACCTGGACTGATCACAGAATCCTTCCCTATTCTGTTGGTAAAGGATATCTTTCTATCTTGGCACAATCACTTTAAACATTGTTATTTTTCTTCTAGATACAGATAACATTTTGCAGTTCTCAGTCTGATATATAATCACGGGTAACTCTGGCACATTACATCTACTATATCAGTTTAATGTTACACACAAACGCCAGCTTTCACCAGTGTATAATGACTCTTCATGTGAAAGCAATACTGACATTGATGTAGAGATTGCCATCAAGAAGTGATTGCTCAAGGCAAATCTTTCTAAGTGCCAAGTAGATTCCCCAATATAGCACTCTGGATTAGTTTCCTATCAGTATTCGATTCCTTCTTTAAAATTGTCTCGGTGCCAGGATCCTCTCTGCAGCAACCGTCTGTACATAAAAGAGAAGCTCTGCAATAAAGTGCTAAATACCCTGCTTCACAGGTTTCTCCGCACAAGGCAGGCTATGGCTTTGTGGAAAATCAAATGCTCAAATTTCTCCCCTTGTGAAACAGGCAAGGGATTGTTTTTTTATAAAATGCATATATTTACTCTGTGACCAATTTATTAGCTACACCTGTATACTTCTGTGTTGGTACACATGTCCCTCATGAGTGCATAAAATCATACAGACATGGGAGGAGATCTTGAATATTTAATGATTATCATATCATCTAATATTTTCAATCATATATAGAGAATATATTCATTCCCCCTCGCAGCCCATGTAGCACCAAGTCTAATTTCCCTAACAAGTACAACGTTTCTTAAAGGGATTATACCAGAATAACTTGCTGATCATTGGGGATTTTATCACTAAGACCCCCACCGATCCTGAGAACGAGGGTCCCATGTCCTCATCCACCTCACTATAGGCCTACAGCACCCCCCACGTAGTGAGGAGGAGACTGAATAGAGCAGCAGTTATGCAAACCCACTGCCACTGCGTTCATTTTCAATGGATTGCTGGAGATAGCTGAGAAAAAGTGCTCACGTATGTTCATCAGCCCTATTGAAATGCATGGAGCACGGACTGCACATGCGTGGCCAGCCCTCCAATCAGTGTGACATCACTGTGGGTAACAAATAGAAAGATCAGCAGACTAGCACTCAAATCTAGAGGAATCCTAAGAGAAGGCGACTATAGAGTGATACGTCAGTATGTAAGAATACAAAGGATAGGATTCACCTGGTGTGGTGCACAGCTCTGCTACATGCACGTCACACACACACAGCTCTGCTACATGCACGTCATACACACAGCTTTACTGCATTGCTTTTGCATATGAGCTGCACATGATTTACAATCTTCAGCAGCTCACTGAGGAGATATGTTTGCTTGTAGCTTTCGCATATGAGCTGCATGTGTTTTACAAACTTCAGCTGATGGCTGAGGTGAAATTGTGGCTTGTCGCTGTGTCATGTAAGCTGCATTAGCTTCATGGCGGCATTGAAACCTCTGTGGGACATGTTTGCACGACAGTGACAATTTGTTACGGTTTGTTGTAAAGATAGTGGTGAAGGACTATGCTTCAATGTAGTTGGTCAATATGCACTGCCAGCTATGTATGTGGAGATTTGTGAAGTGTCATTTATTGGAGTCTCCACACAGGTGCCCAGCTACAAACTGACAGACTGAGTACTGCTGTATCCATAGCAACTGAGGCCATGGGGGTTTGTGGGGCATGTAGTCCACCCATAATCCCGGATTCAGCTCAGGGACCATGTGACTGATCACATGACAGTAACATCATCATAAGTCCTGTTAGCACACGAGCTGTGTATGTGTAAATTTGTGAGGTGTCATTTATTGGTGTCCCCACACAGGTGTGCAGATGTCTCACAAGCAGGTACAAACTTCTAGACGGAGTACTGCTGTATCCATAGCAACTGAGGACGCAGGGGTTTGTGGGGGATGTAGTCTGCCCATAATTTCTCATTTAGTGCAGAAGGAGGATAAAGGACCCGTGATCACGTCAAAGTCCTGTGATCAGGGGGCAGAGCTAAGAGCCAGTAACTGGCATCACAGGTGCTGTGAAGCTCTGCATGTAATTCACACATGACACACATGGATTGACGGACAAGTGGTCGTTATAGCAATTTGATTTAACTTTTAAATGGTCTTTGGAATTATGAAGTCAAGCCACTACCATGCACAGCTATCAATGCAGTAAAAAGTGGTGTAAAAAGTAATCTAAACTCTAAAAGGATTGTATGAGATTAAGTGGACCCTCAGACTTCCAGTAAAAAATGCACTATACATGCAGAATGTATAGTTAACATACCCGGTGCCCTTCTTTTCAATGTTGGTGCATTTGTCACCTTTAATGTCCCTTTTTTTAAGTATTTATGACTATTTTCAGATTTCCCTAAGTGAGTGTTAGTAGTCTGAGACACTCTCCCATGCTCTCGGATGGACCAGCACTGTATCCATCCTCTATCTTCCCATGCAGGTCCCTTCTCCAGAGATGAAGGGGAATTGACAAAGAACTCTGTGCATAGGGTAGGCTGAGAATCTTGCGGCGATTATAAATGGATAAACAGGGGAACAGGACAAACCGCATCAGCAAAACTGAAAAGGAGGGCACCAGGCATATTAGCCCATTGAGGACCGGGTTGATTTATACCTTAAGGACCAGACAATTTTTAGGGATTTTACTCATGTGTTGGTTTTTTACTGCCATATCTTTTCCCCTTCAGCTACCAAAATGATTTTTGCTGCGTTTTTTTTTTCTGTGACATATAGGGCTATTTTTTATTTCTTTTCTCGTTTACTTTTTTTCCCCATTTTATTGGTGGTAAAATGCTAAAAAAAAATATTTTTTTAACATTTATAGTTGTTTATTTTTATTAGTATATTTACACTAAAATAAAGCATGAGAAGGGGCTCCTTATTTTGTTTTGGACATTTTGATATATAATATGTATAGTTTTGGATTACAGGGCGCATAGTTTTGGTTGGCGTCGGCTTTGGGTTATTTTCTTTTTTATGTATATATTTTTATTTTATTCTGTAATTTTTTTTACTCACTTCTGTAACTATTTGTTTTACTGTCTTTGTCCTCCATGATGTCACATAAGACCTCGGGGGTCATTCACATTATCTTTTTTTAATTTTATTTCAGACTTTTCCACTGGAGCTGGGGCATCTATAGAAGCAGCATCCACAGAAGCCCCAGTTACAGTGGAAAACATTCCCCTCTAGTAACAATAATTGATCTGCGTCTGCTAGGACCCTGCATTTCTGCTGTCCCAGGGGGCTCCCAGCAGTTATTTGATTGCCGGGTCGCATAGTGGAAGAAACATTTCCACTTTCACTTTTCAGTACATAGCGCTCATTGAGAGCGCTGGGAAAGGAGAAGGCAGAAGCAGTTAAAAAACGCTTCTCCCTTTTCCTCTGCATTCTCAGCTGTGACTGACAGCTGAGAACCCACCTGCTTCTACTTGATTGCAGGAGCAGAGGCGTTAATCACGTGCCATATTTTTGCTATTGGCAGGATTTAAAGCCCAGGACCAAGTGCCCATATATTTACCATGCTTGGTCCATAAGGGGTTAAATGTACATTCTGCATATACAGTATAATTACATTTTTACTGTCAATCGGAACGTTGCTTTTAGAAATTGGCTACTCTCTTCCAGAAACAGCACCACTCATGCCCACAAGCTGTGCCCGGCATTGGAACTCAGCCCCATTAAAAGCGTTCTCCAAGACTTTTATGATTCATGACCCATCCTCAGGATAGGTCATCAATAGTTGATTGCCAGGGGTCTACCACTCAAGATCTCCACCTATCAGTGGATCCCCCATGTCATTACAGACAGTCCTGGAAGCAGATAGTGTTGTCCATTTTGTAGCTCTGTTTGGTATAGCAAGCACAGCTCCTATTGAATTAAATGGGAGCTATTCCTGTAGTACTAAATTGAGCCACAGTAATATGGACAGAGCTATGTGCTTCAAGACCGATCCACACTGACAGTAAGCCCAGAATCAGTTAATTGGTGGGGGTTCTCAAGTGATAGACCCCTGCTGATCAATTACTGATGACCTATCCTGAGAATAAGTAATTAGTAGCAAAAGTTCCAGACTATCCCTATCAAAGAGGAAGGTATTATAAAAGGCACATGTAAGTTGAGAAGCCCTACTATTGATTTTGCGTCTCCTACCCTGTTTCCCCGAAAATAAGCCCTACCCTGATTTTTCAGGATTTTCGGGTAGGCTTGAAATATAATCCCTAGCCTGAAAATAAAGCCGAGCCAAATTGCATTAAAAAAAAAGGAATACATTGCCTAGAAGGCTAGTCCAGACTTCTCCCACTGCTCTCCGTAGCTCCAACACGCTTCTTACAGTCCTCAGCCCCCCACAGAAGATCACTTCTTTGTTATGGGATTCAAAGATCCCACCTCCAGAAAGTGATGGCTCTGATTGGTTCTCGAGCGCTGCTCAGCCACTCAATGCAGTGCTCGATGAACCAATCAGAGCCATCGCTTCCTTGAGGTGGGATTTATAAATTCAGTAACCAGGAAGTGATCTTCTGTGGGCGGCCGAGAACTGCAAGAAGCATGTCAGAGCTCCGGAGAGCAGGAGGAGGGATCTGAACCGAATCTGCTAGGTTAGTATAATAAAATATTCCCTGAAAATAAGACCTAACGCCTCTTTCGGGGCAAAAATTAATTAATATAAGACAGGTCTTATTTTCAGAGAAACGCGGTAGAATTAAGCTTCCAAAATACAGAATATATTCAAAGAGATATATTAAACTAGAAAATGTGATGACAATGAAAAGCAAACCAGAATATGTCTATATACTGTATTCACTGAAATATACAGTATATTCATTGCCATAGCGCTAGAAAACATCTTCCAAGTGAGCACTGCTTCTTTGTCATAGTGCAGAAGCAGCTCTTTATATAAAGGTGCTGTATGTGAATGCTGTATGAATCCCGCGTCGCGCTTTTATTTTATTCTGATGTTGATGTCCTCCAAACAGTGTGCAATCTCCATAAAAAAGGGTGAACATCCAGGGTTAATTAATGTTATGCTGGCTGGGAGAAGACTTATATTCATATGAACCGAAATTCCTGATCCCTTTCACAATTAATATTGATAATAGCCATGTATTGTAGACAGCTATTACAAAGAACAGAGCAGAAATTACAAAGCCTGGTACTTAGCGTTAGGCTAATGCATTACTAGCAGAAAGTCGAGCAGCTGCTGAACCTCGATCATTTTCCACAGTCCACTGCAGCTTGTCTCTACTTTAATGGCAGCTTGCTGAGAATTGTATCCTTTGCGGTTCAATGTTTCACACAAAAACCAGGATACACGGTAATTGCAAATTCTTTCAATTATGTTTTTTTTGTTTTTTTTACATTTGCCATTTATTTTGAAAAAAAAAACATTTCATAGTAATATGCCAGGGCCAAGAAGATGAATTCAGCACACAAAAAGCAATGGCAAAAGCAAACAAACTGCATTGTTAGTGTAGCGGAGTGTTAGCCAACGGTGTCCCAAATATAAGATATAGCTTGAAGCCTTTGAGCCCCGATGCAAAACACCTATCTGCTGACTGTTGATATCAAACAGTAGTTTTATAATAATGATGTTATGCTCTATAATAGCTACATATTTACTGTATTTTTTTGTTGACTAAATATTATATTGTATCTCCACATTGTGGCCTTTATGGTGCATTCACACGACCATATATCGGCTGGGTTTTCACGCCCAGCTGATATACGGCGTCTCTCTCTGTAGGGGGAGGAGGCAGGAAGAGCTGGGAGCAGTGCTCTGAGCTCCTGCCCCCTCTCTGCCTCCTCTCCACCCCCCTGCACTATTTTCAATGAGGAGAGGCGGGGCGGGGGCAGAGATAATTCCCAGAACTTAGCCCCACCCCCGTTCCACCCCCTCTCATTGCAAATAGTGCAGAGGGGCGGAGGGGGGTTGTGGAGGAGGCAGAGAGGGGGCGGGAGCTCAGAGCACTGCTCCCAGCTCTTCCAGCCTCCTCCCCCTGCAGAGAGAGACGCCGTATATTGGCTGGGCATGAAAACCCAGCCGATATACGGTCGTGTGAATGCACCCTTAGTTTGTTTATGGCATTGTGTTGTTTGCCTATTAGTTATATATTATTATCATACATGTAGGAAACGTTAATTTCACATGTAACAGGTGAATATGAATCCAAAGATGCAGAATCTTTACAGCAGGTCAGATGAACCAACAATGCTTTCCTGAATGTACAATAAAGAATAATATGGTAATATACAACAGTATTATTTTGATACAATGCAAACAGTTCACTAACGTTTGATTAACACTATAACTCTGTCCCAACCATGCAAATAGGGTGTCCTTAATATTACACATGCCATATAGAATTATGACAGTCAATAAAAGGTTTAGCCTGGCCAATAGTAAATAGCTCCACAGATGCTGGTTGAAAATAGGAGTCTCCTCTGAGCCTTGAAAGCACTTCAGTTACTTAGATCACTAAATCCACTACCTGAAATATGTAGTTACTGTCCCCTGAACAAATGGTACAGGAAAACCCAGCTATCCAGTAACACTGGGGCAGCTCACTACTCACAAGGCTCTCTGCAAAAACTACTTAGCCACACCATAGCCTGAGAACAAGACCTACCTTTTATACCCAGCCGATCAACAAGCAACTCAGGTTCTGTTTATTCACAGCAGTAAAGTTACAGTGAAAAAAAAAACACAGCCATGTCACCTCTCTGAAGGCTCTAGAAGGTGCATATATAAAGTTCAGCAACAATATACATAGATGCATATTCATAGGTATTTAACCTCTTACACACACTTATGGTATCTGCTTAGCCACACCATAGACTGGGCAAAAGATCTACCTCTTATACACAGCCTATAAACCAATAAACAGGCAGCTCAGGTTCTGTTTATCCACAGCAGTAAAGTTAGAGTAAAAAAACAGTCATGTGACTTCTCTGAAGGTAAATATATAAAATTCAGCAGCAATATACATAGATGTATATGCACAGGTATTTAACCTCTTAGGGCTCAGTCACATGGGTGTTTTAACGTGCCAATTTTTTTGCGCAAAACACATGCGTTCAAAAATTTGCGTGACCGAAGCTGGCGGCACGCTGAAAAAACTCGCTTGGCCGCATTTTTATGCACAAAAAGTGCGCTGCCCGCTATCTGGGACAGCTGCAGCAGAGGATTCCTTAGATGTGAAACCCCTGGATGCTGTCATATCCAGGGGTTTCCCCTTTGGTCAGTGGGGCCGTAAGCAGCAATGGCGGCCCCATTAACATACAGAGAACATCGTGATTCTCTGCTACAGCTGTGACAGCTGTGGCAGAGGATTTCTTCATCTCCGCGGTGACAAGCGGAATCCCCACGGAGATAAAGAAATTCTCTGCCACAGCTGTCACAACTGTGGTAAAGGGCTGCCGTGTTGTCTTATTGAATTTAATTGAGCCGGCGCTACAGCAAGCCCTGCAGTAATTTTTGGGGAAGGGCTTTGAATATAAGCCCTTCCCTAAAAAATCATCCCTAAAATGTGTATTGAATTCAGCCATTGGTTGAATTTAATGAATGGGTGAGTGCTGCCTTTGATTGGCTAAGGCAGGGACCAATCACAGGCAGCACTGAGCTGTCATTCAATATCTGATAGCTGCCTCTGATTGGTCAGAGTGCTCAGCCAATCAGAGGCAGCCCTTTCAGCACGTGGGGATTTTAAATTCACGCCTGCTGAAAGCACTTAAGAGCAGTGCAGGAGAAAACCCAGCTGGACGCTTCTGAGCCCCGGCAGCTGCGGAGAGGTGAGTATATGTTGTTTTTTTTTTTAGTTTTTACACATTTTAGGGATGATTTTCAGGGAAGGTCTTATATTTAAAGCCCTTCCCCGAAAACCACGGCAGGGCTTGCCGGCAGCCCATTGCTTTTAATGGAGCTGACTGTAGTGCCGGCTCCATTGAATTGAATGGGAGAATATGGCGCTCCTCTACCACAGCTGTCACAGCTATGGCAGAGGATCGTGATCTTCACTGTATGTTCTCAATGAGGTCGGCGTTGCTGCTGCCGGCCACATTGAGCACAAGATGAAACCCCTGGATGCGTCAAAAAAGTCCTGATATTTGCGTTTTAAAAAACGGTATCCTATAATTTTCGCCACAGACATTTTTGCGCATGTAAAATTCGCACATGTGACCACTGCCATTGGAAAGCATTGGTTCTATATAGTGCAATCTTTTTTAACATGCGAATAATCGGACGTTAAAACGTCCGTGTAACTGAGCCCTCATACACACTTATGGTATGCTCAAATGGTGGAATTTTGCTGAATCGATGCCAATTCAAACCGCTGTATTGTTTATACCTAAAGGGGTATAATAGACACCACTCAAACCCCCTCCCTGCTTTACAATTGTATCATCTTGCAAGGCGTGTTAATAGGACGAATATTGAATTATAGTGAAATTACCTTCCAATAGGAAACACTACAGAGCCATTTAACCTGGATGATGATAAAGAACAGCAAGTACCATGGACATACAATCGGCTTTCATGCCATATAAAAACTCATATACATATATATATTGGATATAGATTGTAAAAAATGAAGCAATAAGCCGTTAAAAATACTGCCAGTGCCCCTGATTTCAAGCAGAAACATGATCATTTATCATACATTAATGGAAAACAATATCTATAATGAAGTCCTGAGTTGTGAAATAAATAGATTTCTCTATACACACCCATCACATGTTTTCCATTTAAAAGCCTCATTTAATTTATCTTATGTGCAAGTTAATTTCTTCATTTCCAAGCTGCCCGCAATTTACTGAAGTGCAAAATTATTACACAGCCATGGAAAATTGGATTTTTAGACATTTTTCACAGGTGTAGTATTTCATGGTAGTTCGTTGATGCCTTATGAGGTATACTACACTGAGATGGAATAAAGGAAAAGCACTGCAGTATACCCACACAGACAATTGTTCATGCATTGGAATATTCTTTTGTATGTTTTTTTAATCGGACGAATACTCTAAGGCTAACTTCACACGAGCGAGCGCGATATGGAGCCGTAAATCCCACCCCCATATCGCACTCTCCACCATGTGGATTCCCCAGGAATGCGAGGCGTTTACATGTCAAAGCAGCTTTGCATCACTTAGGGGAAGAAGCAATCCTCCGCCGCGGCTGTCACAGCCGTGGTAAAGGATGGCAGAGTTTCCCTCTTGCTTTCAATCGGTCTAAAAATTTTATGCAATTTTAAAATGAAAATCGCTGATTTTTTTGCAATTTTCATGGGCTTTTCTGATTTTCACACGGTAGTTGCTTCTGTTTTGCATCCGTTTTTCATGCCTGTAAAAAAAGTAAATGTACAGACTCAGCACTTCCTAGTTCTCTTTATTGTTTTTTTTAAGGCCCCCATGCTTTAATGCATTAAAACAGAACTAACTCACATCATGCAAGTGCAATCTGCTTATTTTAATGCACCCACTGACTTGAATGGGCGATTTTCGTATGAAAATTGCACCAAAATAGGACGTGCTACAATTCTCATAAATGGTATATTCAAAAACCTATTTCCCCCATCCGAAACAGTCAGACCAAAAATCGGACGGAATTAGAACACATTAATTTCAATATTCAAATGGTCTTTTTAACTCTAATGAACAGCCCAAGTAAAAAAATGCTGCATGTCATATTTTTGTTTGTATTTCTGCCGAAAATGGCCCATTAAAGTCAATAGATACATTCTAAAAACCAGTCCGCACTTGCATGATGTGAGTGCAATCCATTTTTCATGCATGTAACCATGCAGACCATAAAAAATTAAGAGAACCTGGAAGTGCAGAGCCTGTACATTTATGTGGGGGTTCTTATGCGAGGAAAAAACTGATGTAAATCACACTTGAAAATCACAAAAAAGTATGAAAATCACAGGGAAAATCATACCACTCTATCGGGAGCGAAAATAAATCACTCATGTGAATTAATGCTTAGACTTGTTACACATGGATGACTTTAAAGTTGAGCCCAATACCCTATCCATGTGTTATGCGATGTACGGGATAACCGCACATATACATGTGCTATTTTCATCCAAGAATTGGAGAATAGTAGGACATGCTAAGACTTTTTTTAACTCAGACTTACGATCTGAGTAAAAAAAAAAATCCATGTATGTGCAATCCATTTTTCATGCATGTAACCATGCAGACCATAAAAAATTAAGAGAACCTGGAAGTGCCCTATCACCGAGGGAACCACAAAACTAAAATATAACCTTTATTGATATACAAACTAAAATACGTGAAGGCCTTGTTTAGCAACTTTTCATAAAACCTCTATTAAATTGATATACACAAATGGTTCTTTATGTCTCTACTTAGAGGGTATCTATCATAATTTTTGACCTGATCACCACATAATGTTCCACAAATTTAATGAAGTGGTGTCTAAAGCATAGACGTCCTCAAGTAACTAGCAATAGTGAATGGTGTTTTTGCTTGCTTTAATCCTTAGGGAATATATTCCTTCAGAGAATCTTAATGAAACTCTGTGGGGATCTATCACCATTAACAGATATCACTTTTTTCCACAAATGATGCAAAGGGGAATTAGTGATATGTTAATTTCTAGACGGTGAAGAATCCCCTTATTAAAGCCACAACCATTGCTAAAGAACTCGGTATTAACTTTTACCTATACCCGATTATGATTTTTATAAATCATGGCATAGGAAAGTACCAGGTTCAATAAACGGAACCAATATGTTAGTGGTAATAAAAATGGAAGAACAGTCAGCACATATGTATGTTTTATAGTGCTGACTATTTTTCCTTTTATTTAGCGGCGATAATGATACAAGCCGTAACTGCTCTTTTTTCTCACGTGCTCTTAAAGCACTAGGGTGATCTGACAGGTGCATACACAGAGAGTCCCTTAATAAATTACAGGATCTCTGTATGCCCTCTCTATTTTTAGATGTATGTCACCCTAAGAAAATCAGGGATACATTGGAGTCAAATGGCCCAATCAGGAATTGCCATCATTAGTATGACTGCCAAAGTTAACCCTAACCCCAATCTAATAACCCCATCGACGCGTTTCAACAGTATATATGTTCATAACTGTATCATCAGGATGGTTTGTTAAAGTGTCAATATAGTCAGCCGTCTAGGCTTAGATGCAAACAGCCTGACGGCTGTGTTGAAATTTGCTTCTGTTTTGCATCCGTTTTTCATGCCTGTAAAAAAAGTAAATGTACAGACTCAGCACTTCCTAGTTCTCTTTATTGTTTTTTTTAAGGCCCCCATGCTTTAATGCATTAAAACAGAACTAACTCACATCATGCAAGTGCAATCTGCTTATTTTAATGCACCCACTGACTTGAATGGGCGATTTTCGTATGAAAATTGCACCAAAATAGGACGTGCTACAATTCTCATAAATGGTATATTCAAAAACCTATTTCCCCCATCCGAAACAGTCAGACCAAAAATCTGACGGAATTAGAACACATTAATTTCAATATTCAAATGGTCTTTTTAACTCTAAGGAACAGACCAAGTAAAAAAAAAATGCTGCATGTCATATTTTTGTTTGTATTTCTGCCGAAAATGGCCCATTAAAGTCAATAGATACATTCTAAAAACCAGTCCGCACTTGCATGATGTGAGTGCAATCCATTTTTCATGCATGTAACCATGCAGACCATAAAAAATTAAGAGAACCTGGAAGTGCAGAGCCTGTACATTTATGTGGGGGTTGTTATGCGAGGAAAAAACTGATGTAAATCACACTTGAAAATCACAAAAAAGTATGAAAATCACAGGGAAAATCATACCACTCTATCGGGAGCGAAAATAAATCACTCATGTGAATTAATGCTTAGACTTGTTACACATGGATGACTTTAAAGTTGAGCCCAATACCCTATCCATGTGTTATGCGATGTACGGGATAACCGCACATATACATGTGCTATTTTCATCCAAGAATTGGAGAATAGTAGGACATGCTAAGACTTTTTTTAACTCAGACTTACGATCTGAGTAAAAAAAAAAATCCATGTACATAAACCCATTCAAATGAATGGCTGCTATTCCAGTCTGATTTTCAGACTGAGTTTTCGTTCCGAAAATCTGATGGAAATATTGCCCCTGTGCAGGTCGCCTTACTCGGACTATCTGGCTAAGTAAAAAAAGCCTATGTGAATATTCATATTGAAATGAATGTATTTATTTCTGTCCGATTTCTGACAATTTTTTTCGGTCAGAAAATGAGATGGACCTGAACGTTGTGCACAATAATATTCAGAGTTTGGGTCTGGATATTTGCGGCCAGGTCAGGTTATAACTTTATATTACGGATGCTAAAATATGGAGCTGTGTCACTGGCCGTTTGGTTACTTTAACCACAGAGGTTAGGTGGTTTCTAACAACCAACTCTGTTTTTTTGATGCCAAAACACAGCATGCCCAAGTGGAGATGGTTTAAGACTAGAGTTGAGCGAACACACTCTGTCGAGCTTGATGCTCGTTCGAGTATTAGCGTACTCGATGGTGCTCATTACTCGAACGAGCATGAAGCAGTGTTCGACCCCACCCCAGTCTTTGGCTCCTCCCTGCTGTGACGTGCCTATTTTGGCCCCTCCCTGCTGCGACGCAGCGTGCCATTGGCAAATTTTTTGTCAGGCAGGAAGGGGAAAGAGAGAGAGAGAGAGAGAGAGAGAGAGAGAGAGATGAATCTAGAAAAAATTTTTAAAAAAGCTCGGCACCCGGCGCCCCACATACAAAAATGCTTGAGTCTCCCATTGTAGTCAATGAGGTTCGTTACTCAAGTAGAGCTCTCGAATTTTATGAAAAGCTCGACTCGAATAATGCGGACTCGAGCATTTGGGTGCCCATCATCTCTGTTTAAGACATTGTCTACACACTAACCTCAAATTTAACAAAAACTCTTCTGAAAACTCCAGACGTTTGTGTGACCTACTCTATGCTGCAAGTCTGTTTACCGTATACAGTAAGTAATGATTTTATGTAAAAAGGAGGGAGAGAGACTGACGATGGCACTTTTCTTTCACCTTAAAAGCTTTAAAAAAAGATGTGTCTTTGTGGGAAATGAATGTGGCTTAAATGCAACTTCATGTAAAAATGTGCCAAAGTTTTGCTGCAAAAGCTGGAGTTAAACTAAATTAATAGGTGGTAAACTAGACATTCTAGAGTAGTGTTTCTTAACCTTTGAGCCTTAGGGCACCCTTTGGATTTTTTTTTACCTTTTGGACACCCCTAGCAAATATTGTGTTTACAAAAAAAAGTTAAGAACATCTCCCTATGATAGTATAAAGACATCTACAGCTTCACCATCCTTCTCTATTAATCACATCCAGCATTTCAACAAACCTCAAATCTTTATTTCCCTCCTCCCATGTCGCACTGTAGGTGTATGTGTGCCAAGTATATGTATGGTGGTGAAGCATAGGTTGAGAGTTGTAATGGAGGATTAGTGCAGATCTGAGAGGGAGGTTGTGAGTGAATCTTAGAGAAGAAGATGATATCGCTGCCAGCAGCAATATCATCTCCTTCTCTAAGATTCACTCACAACCTCCTTCTCAGATCTGCACTGACCACACTATTCAGGGCTCAGCCCAAATGAAATACTGGTAGGCCTACTTCCCATATGGCACCTCACTTTCATATCATGATGCACATTCCAGCCCCTTGATATGAAAGTGAGATGCCATATGGGAAGTAGGCCTACCAGTATTCCATTTGAGCTGAACCCTGAATAGTGTGGTAGTTCTGTAAAGTCTGCTGAAGTTGTGAGAATGGTCAGTGCAGTATTGGAACCAGTGTTGGGGATAAGCAGCACTTTGTTCAAATTCAGGGAAGTCTCTAGTTGGTCCAGAGACAGATTAGAAAGGATCCATGTTAGATGGGTAGGTGAGACAGCTTTGATGGGGACAAGTTGGACTGCAGGACTGAAAAATGGCCCGGGGTAGTCTTGGGCTAGACTAGACCACATGGACTGGACAGTAAAAGGGCTGATTCAGTAGGAACCTCTTAGCCAGAGTCTTAAGAATGCAGGACTTTACGTAAATATTACAGCATCAGAAATGTGAATTTATAGAAATATATGCACAAGAATTATTCCATCTGAGAAGGTTTTCTCCAAAAATGAATAACATCACTTAGCACTATTTATAATCAAGATATTTGTCTTTCTTGTTAATTGCTTTTCCCGCTGACTTATTTTACTTTCCTCGCTGTTATTAGTCTTATTCTACATTCTCAGCTACCTACAGTATGATTCCTAAAAGATGTCTTTGCATCCCATGTGGTCCTCTTCTGGACACTTCAGTTCACCTGAGTGTGAGTCACCTTTACTCTGTCTTTTCTGTGCTCTTAAGACTTTCATAGAGATATTCAAAGTGAAGCAGCATTTATTCAACTATCATTGTGTGGAGTAATCCTGAACTCACTATGACCTGTAAGTAAAAAAAAGTCTATCCTCCCTACAATCCAAGAGGGACCTTGAAAACCCCCACGCACTTGTAATCTCTTTTCTTTTGCATTGTAAACCATTGATTCATTAAGTCCTGCCAAGCTAGATGTTATTGCTCTTCAACTTTAAAGTTTGAGATGTATTTAACTACTAATAAAACTATTCCAAATAGAGTTTGATTCCATTGTTCATATAGAATGTAAAGGGTCAAGAGTTTAGAAGAAATGTTTATAAGCTATAGAGTATCTACAGGTTTCTATTGGTACCATATAAGCCTATAATGGATGCAGGCAAGGTTTGTCTGCATACAGTATATTGTAAGAAGAGCTTTATGATTGCTTCTACACAAAACATGATCATGTGACAGAGGGCAGAGCAAAAGCAAGAGATTTGTCATGACTTTACTGGTTGGAATCAAAACTTCATAGCTTGAAAAGTTTAAAGGGGTATTCCAAGCTATTACTGTTGATGACCTACCCTTAGAATAGGTCATTAATAGCAGATCATGGATCCACCACTTCGGATTGAGGTTGATCAGCTCATCCTCTTGCCCACTGTCAGTGCAGCAGGCCTGGATCTCATCAACAGCAGTCAGGGCCAGAAATGTAACCAATGGGAGCAATTCCTCCTATTACACTTCTAACCGCAATGAGGAGCCGGAAGTGTAATAGGGGGTATCATTCCCATTGATTTTAATAGGAGCAAAGCATTTTCTACACTCCCAGCCTTGACAACTGATGACAACATCTGGCCTCCTTGTACTGACAGCAGTTGGAAGATCGGCTGATTGTCAAGAATCCCGAGTGGCAGATCTCCGCAATCAACTATCAATGACCTATCTAAAGAGTAGGTCATCAATAGTAAAAGCCCAGACTACCACTTTAATCCTCTTTACTTTTTATATCCAGCAGCTAACATTTTTTTAGGCCTGCCACCTCTACTTCAGAAAGCGAATGAACAAAAGATAAATCTAAATCAAATCAATATTTGGTGCCATTTGCCTTCAAAATGGCATCAATTCTTTTAGGTGTACTTGCACACAGTTTTGAAGGAACAAGGCAGGAAGGCTGTTCCAAACATCTTGGAGAACTAAGCATAGATATTCTATGGATGTAGTTTTGCTCAAATTCATCCGTCTTTTCACATAATCCCAGACAGACTGGATAATGGTGAGATCAGGGCTCTGTGGGGCCATATCATGACTTCCAGGACTCCTAGTTCTTCACGTTGTAGATACATTGGCTGTATGCATATTTTTCTGCTGCAAAAAACATTTGGAGCCAATCAGATGGCTTCTATTTTAAAAAAAAATCTTTACTTTGCAGCATCATTGCCCACCTGCTCTAAAAATGTTGCACAGTACCGTACATAAGAATATATAATCTTCTTGTACTGCACGCTGTTTTCCAGAATTGTAGATGGTTCATAAGTTCCTATAATAAAAATCTGGCATTTTAAGTCACATATTATACTGCCAAAGTGATTTGCAAGCATAAATTTCAGGAGGTAAGATCAATTTGTCAAATGGTTCTAAGAAGCACATATTATATTGTATACATCTGCAATCAGATTTCAGAAAGCTACATAATGAATGCGCAGTATTAAAAGTTATGGCAACCCCAAAAAAAATAAAATGAAAAGATTATATATGACCAAATTACAATGTGGGCCTCATAGTCCTTTCTGTGTATAGAATACAGATCCATTAACAGTGAGAAATATATCATGTACCCGTAAGCTAGAAATAGGCTTTTATTGTAAGTACATGATAAAGTAAAGTCATCGACTTTTTTTGTGTTACAGTCTAGTATTTTCTGTTGCATTCGATTTGACTTTAAAATATTCTATGAAATCAGCGTAATAAGAAGGATTGGTCATCTTATGTGAGAAAGGGTTAATTAGTAGAGATGAGCGAGCACCAAAATGCTCGAGTGCTCATTACTCGAGTCAAGCTTCCCGCGATGCTCGAGGGTTCGTTTTGAGTAACGAACCCCATTAAAGTCAATTGGCAACTCGAGCCTTTTTGTATATCGCCGATGCTCGCTAAGGTTTTCATTTGTGAAAATCTGGGAAATTCACGAAAGTGATGGGAACGACACAGAAACGGATAGGGCAGGCAAGGGGCTACATGTTGGGCTGCATCTCAAGTTCCCTGGTCCCACTATTAAGCCACAATAGCGGCAAGGGTGGCCTCCCCCCCCCCCTCCCTCCGCACTGTCAGCATGAAGATCGTTCTCCTCTGCCACAGCTGTAACAGAGAAGAATGATGGAACGATGTTAGCCCATTGAATTCAATGGAGCCGGCAATACAGCCGGCTCCATTGAACGCAATGGGCTGCCGGCGAGCGCGGGAGTGAGACCCCCCCCCCCCCCCCCCGCACTGTCAGCATAAAGATCGTTCTCCTCTGCCACAGCTGTAACAACTGTGGCAGAGAAGAACAATGTTAGCCCATTGAGTCGGCAATACAGTCGGCTCCATTGAAAGCAATCGGCTGCCGGCGAGTGCGGGATGAATTTTCAGGAAGGGCTTAAAAATATAAGCCCTTACCTGAAAATCATCCTAAAATGTGTAAAAAAAAAATGTATACTCACCTTTCCGCTGAAGCCGGAGTTCAGCCACGTCTGGCCGGCAGTTCTCCTGAACTGCTCTGAGTAGTATTCAGCAGCCGGGTATTTAAAATCCCTGCCTGCTGAATGAGCTGCCTCTGATTGGTCAAAGCCTCACCAATCAGAGGCAGCTCTCACTCACACCCATTCATGAATTCATGAATGGGTGAGTAAGTGCTGCCTCTGATTGACAGCTGAGAGCTGCCCCTGATTGGTCCCTGCGCTGAGCCAATCAGAGGCAACACTCACCCATTCATGAATTCATCAATGGGTGTGAGTGAGAGCTGCCTCTGATTGGCTGAGCACCTCAGCCAATCACATTCAGCTCTTTCAGCAGGTGGGGATTTTAAATCCCCCGCTGGTGATAGATCAGCAGTTCAGCACCACAGTGCAGGGGACAGCAGGAGAAGACGCGGCTGTGCCCCGGCAGCTGAAGGGAGGGAGTATCTATTTTTTTGTTTTTTAAATCACTTTTAATTCATTTCCAGGGAATGGCTTATATGTAAAGCCCTTCCCTGAAAAAGAATTCAGGTGTGCCAGCAGACCATTGTCTTCAATGGAGTTGCCGGCAGCAGCAGCGGCTCTATTGAAGAGAATGCCTGCATTTTCATTCTTTTTTACACTAAAATGTTTCTTTTTCAGGGAAGGGCTTATATGTAAAGTCCTTCCCTGAAAAGGAATGCAGGGAGCCAGCAGGCCATTGTTTTCAATGGAGCCGCCGGCAGCATTGAAAACAATGCGTGCATTCCCTATGGTGCACGCATGTCCTATCTTTGCAGGCACGCACCTGCAAAGTACGGACATGTGCACACACCATAGGGAATGCAGTGCTGTAAATACAAGCGTGTTTTAGTGCGTGCGTACGCTCGTCTGAACGCAGCCTTAGGATGATTTTCAGGTAAGGGCTTATATTTTTAAGCCCTTCCCGAAAATTCATCCTGAGATCGCCGGCAGCCCATTACTTTCAATGGAGCCGGCTGTATTGCCGGCTCCATTGAATTCAATGGTCAGTGCTCGTTTAATCGAGACGAGCACCGTGTGGTGCTCGTCTCGAGTAACGGGCATCTCGAGAACCCTAATACTCGAACGAGCATCAAGCTCGGACGAGTATGCTCGCTCATCTCTATTAATTAGTTTTCAATAATGACGATTTAAATATTCACGCATTACATAATGAGTAGGGGTAGTATAGAATAGTATGCAAGTTACCGGTGCCTAATTACTGAACCTTATGTAGGTTGGAAGGTTATAATACAGTCCAATTTCTGTTATGTGTATGACAATTCAATAACTATGAAAACACATTCAGCTGGGTTCAGAAGTATTTGGACAGTGACTTAATTTCCATTATACTGAATCTGCACAACAATATGGATTTGAAACATAGCCCACAAGATCTGAAGTGTAGACTTTCAGCTTTAATTCAAGGGGTTAACAAAAATATTCTATGAACCATTTAGGAAATACAACTATTTTTAAATACAATTGCAATTAAAAGTATTCAACGCTCATTGCAAATTAGGTTTATTTGCCAAATTTGCAAACTTACAGGTGTTTAAAAAAAAAATTTGAAAGAAAGAAAGAGAGGAAGAAGACAACAATTAATTAAAGGGAATCTGTCACCGACTTTTAGCCCTATAAGTTAAGCTTATGGGCTGAAAGCAGGTGACTGGCTGAGTCACAGATGTAAATGTTATAGTTACCTCCCCTGTTGTTCTGCTGGTTATTAGCGCTGAAACTGCCGCTAAATTCATTGAGTGGCGCACTAAGTAGTCCGACTGTTCTAATTTTAGAATGGGTGGACTACTTAGCGGCACCGCTCAATGCACTGCAGTGGTGACTTTCAGTGATGACACTGGGGGAATAATGAGAGAGGTAACTATAACACTTTCATTCCAAGACTCAGCAGGCTACCTACCTTCAACCCATAAGCTTAGCCTATAGAGCTAAAAGTAGGTGATATAGTATCTTTAAATAGCTCAACACAACTAATATAACAAGTGGTTTCTCTAAATTCAACACAAAATTCCACCTTTAATGACTACTGCAGTCTTAAGAGTTAGTCAACCCCTGAATCCCTCATAAAAGTAAACATTTGTAAATCAGGTATTGTCTCAAGCACACTTGATGCAACTAATCAAGGGCTTCATTAGTTGCATCAGGTGTGCTTCAGATAAAATATATCAAATACTTGGACTGACTAGGGCTTTGTTCACTGTGATGGTTGATTGCATGTTAGAAATATGGCTAAGTTAAGAGAATGGTTCAAAAAGTTGAGAGAAGAGATCATTTTGTCGCACAAACAAGGAAAAGGATGCAAAGAGATAGCATAAGCACTGAAATGCTGATAGAGATACAGCTGGAGGCACAGTTCACAAGTTCAAAGTTAAAGGAACACTAGCTACACTGTCCGGATGTGGCAGAAATACGAAGATATCACTAGCTGCCACCAGTGACTTCGAAAAGAACTGTAGCAAGATTTATTGAAATAGGCACTGAGGTTTCCATTTGCACAGTTAGCCTGTACTAAATGTTGCAGGTCTTCATTCCTGAACTCCAAAATGTACATCTTTACTGACCCAACAGAACAAGAAAAATCAGCCCCAATATGTTCAAAACCATATAAATAAGCCACAGAAGTTTGGGGATTCTGTTCTGTGGAGCGATGGAACAAAACAGGAACTTTTTGGGCCTATGGATTATTAGTATGTCAGGAAAAGGAAAAATGAATAATATGCTGAAAAGTACACCCTGCCTACAGTGACGTATGGTGGTGGCTCAGTGATGCTCTGAGGCTTTTTTGCTCCCTCTGGCACTGGAAACCTGCAGCGTGTAGAGGGCACAATGGATTCAGTCAAGTATCAAGAAATCTTAGAAGAAAATGTGCCTTCTGTGGCGAATCAGAATCTAGGATATCACCGGACCTTCCAATAGTACAATGATCCCAAGCATACCTCAAGGTGCACCACCAAGACTTGATTCCAGAAGTCCTGGAAAAGTCTGGATTGGCCATGATAGTTGCCTCACTTGAACACCATAAAAAATTGTAGTGGCATTTGAAGAAGGTGATTACAGCACAAAAACCCAAGAATATTAGTAAACGGGAGGCTATGACTCATGAGGAATTCACTAAGATTCCTCAGAGATACAATCATATGACCTCACAAACTAATTTCCTTTCCTCGGGTTTACAGTAGGCCAATTTCAAAGAATGGCATTTGGCTTATCAGTATGATTTTAGACTGTAAGGGAAACTAGAGTAACTGGGTGAGATCTACAAAAAGACAGAAAAAAATATACAAATTTTAGGCAAATATTGCCTTTGGTTGGATAAACATCCAGGATCCTATGCAATGGTGCTAACCACTGAGCAACCACGCAATGTTGTATGCACTGACTATACATGACAACACAGGGAGTGCTTTCAGGTCCTTATTGTAGACCCATATGCACTCCGTGTGCTCTGAATGGCCCTTCAAAGAAACAATGCTTCTAGAAGTGAATAACTCTATAATACAGCATGGAACATGTCATGATTGTTTTCCTTTACAGGTTTGCACAGAATCTGTAAGGAAAACTCTTTATGTGCTTCCATGTGAAATCAGAGCAACATACAGGTTCAGTAAAGACTCATTATAGGTTATGTCCACTATGTTCTTTATTAGCAAAAGAAATGCTGTAAGTGCGAATGGCCATTACTGCTCATTAAGTATAAATTTAGACGTCTCAGGAGGAAATGTTCAAAACGGTTATTAGTGATGTAGACTGAGAAACGTCACTTTGATATAAAAACTTTGAATGGATTCCAAGGTGTCAGTGAGATGTACAGCTTGATGGGGTATAACAGAGCTTTATTCTTGCTGTGCTATAAAATTGCAGATGAAGACAATTTTGGACACGCTATCAAACTTAAAATGACTCTTGACAACGTAATATTTGACAGAAGGAATAGCAGCAGTTATAGTGGTTTCAACGTTGACATCTTTAACTGCAGATCAAACACATTTAGCATCAAACATACAAGCCTATATTTAATATTGCAGATTTACCACCTGAAACAGTTGCAGAAGTGACATAGAACTACTTTGTACATGGAAGATTGTTACCCTTGTGAACAGAAGCTTTATAAAACGTCATTTCTTTGTGTATTTTATTTCTTTGTTTTGTCCTGGATACAACATATCCTAATAGAATGGTTCCTGTCTATCTCTCCCTACCACCTCCACCAGTTTCCCTAACTTTTGATTTTCGCTCCCCGTAACCTTGTGGTCTCTTTTCCTTTCTTCCTCTTAACTCTCCTTCAGTCTCTTTCCCTTAACTTCAGCTGACCTCCCATTCTGTCTTCCCTTCTAATCTCTTCATCTTATCTCCCATTCTCTTCTCTTTTCTTCACTCCTTCCTCCATCTCTTATCTTTCCTTCCTTTTCTCTCCCTTCCCCTTTTCCATTTTATTTCTTTCCCATGCTCTCTCTTCCATTTCCATATCTTCTCTTCCTGTATTTTCTTTCCTGATTTTCTTTTTCCATCCAACCTAGTTCTCTTCTCTTCCCTTCCCTTCATCGTGCCTTCCATTCTCTCTTTTCTTTATCTTACCTCTTATTCTCTCTTTCCTTACCTTCCCTTCATCTTATCTTCCATCTTCTCTTCTCTTCCCTTCTACCTCCTAATTTTATCTTCCCTTACTTTTCACTTCCTTCCCCTTTTCCACTCTCTTCCTTCCCCGTTCTCTCTCTTCCCTTCCCATATCTTCTCCTTGTATTTCTCGCCTGCTTTTCTTTTCTCATCCCTTACTAATTACTTCCTCTTATCTCTATCATCTTCCTTATCTTTTTAACACTTATTTTTTTATACTTACCTTGCTTTCCCATATCTTTTCTTCCGGTATTTTCTCTCCTGTTTTCCTTTTTTCATCCAACCTAGTTCTCTTCTCTTCCCTTCATCTTACCTCCCATTCTCTCTTTTCTTCATCTTAGCTCCTATTCTGTCTTCCTTTTCCTTCCCTTCATCTTGCCTTCCATCTTTTTTCTCTTTTCTCATTGATTCTCCCGCCTAATCTTATCTTACCTTCCTTTTCACTCCCTTCCCCTTTTCCACTCTATTCCTTCACCTTTCTCTCTCTTCCCTTGCAACTTTTTCTCCTATTGCATTTTCTCTCCTGCTTTTCTTTGTCATCCATTCCTAATTACCTTTTCTTATCTGTCTACTTTATTATTTTGTAATACTTATCTTTTTATACCTTCCCTTCCCTTCTTTTCCCATATCTTCTCTTCCTACATTTTCTCCCCTGCTTTTTTTCCCCATCCCTTCCTACTTCTATTCCTTTATCCCCCCTTTTTCATTCTTCCCTCTCTAACACCTTCCTTTTCTTTACATTTTCATCCTTTTCCATCTCTTCCCTTCCATTCCTTTCCTTATGCGCTTCTTTTCTTTGTTAATTTTTTTTCCACAGCAAAAGTGACAGCTAAAGCGTTTAACAATGTAATTTTTCGGAGAAAGCTTTATTTACCATTATAGTGGTCAGCATTAAACGTGTTAGAACAGATTTCCGCCTGATATATGAATTAGAATAAATAGCCTTACTTTACCCAATCACACATCTTCGGTAAATCACATTTTTTCCTTTTACTGCTTCTGTCAACACAGTCTAACATGGATAAATACAAAACCATGTATTTACAGATAATCACTTCTATTCCTGAAATTTCTCTGCATTTAATAAATTGAAAAGAGGGCTACATAGAGGGGAAAATGAATTTTACGTGCAGTCCATTTATCTTCCAGCCTCTCAACAGCGATTTATGTGTGACTACTCACCCTGTGCAATATATCATAACCAAACACTGAGGAAATTAAAAGTAAAAACAACTTAAAGGGGAAATATTGCCATGTTTTATGCAAATTAGTTATCTACTAACTACCAACTGTAACTATTGCTGCAACACAGAATAAGCAACAGCCCACATTAAAAAGGCATCACCATTTCTGCTAATAATGGTTTTACATTTTACTTTCTGTATCAGTTCTGTGTGTTTGATTTTCAAGATGTCTGCTTGCCGTCATTCAATATGAACTTACATTGTTTAATTTTAAGGGATAAAAAAAATCTTTTCTGGTCCGACACTCATTTCATTAGTTAGCATTACAGTTAAGACATGTGCACATGGTATTTTCTACATTGGAAAAATCCAACGTGGATGCATTACATAATCTGTGGCAGATGTCCGAGTCTGAGCCTCTGATTTCTCTTTTTACAGATGCTGCTGATCCATTCAATGGAGTTAATTCACATATGTATAACCCAATATGGATTCTACATCATTGAATGCTATGCCACTTTTCTTTCTTTTGTGCCATATGACCTACTGAATGGATTCCCTGCTGATCAGCTGATTGAGGTGACAACAGCACTCAAGTAAGCATCGTAGCCACTTCAGTTCATGACAGATACAGCGCCATACACTGTATAGTGGCAGTGCCTAGTATAGAGCGCGCAATCCCATTCACTTGAGTAGGACTGAGCGCTTTCAGGCCAATGAAAGTGACTTCATAAGCCTAAGAAGAAACCAGAGGACCACAGCCTCTTCAATCAGTTGAAGAAGATAGGTCATCAATAGTTTAGTCCCAGAAAACCTCCCTAGACAAGTTGGCTATATGAACTTTATTTGAAGTCAAAGAGATTTTTCCATCACAATATTTCTGCCACAGTTTGACAGTATTCACATGTCAGTGCTTATTCTTTTCAAGTATCCTTCTTGTTCTACAATTTGTCAGTAGCTTCTCACTTGCTTTCATCCTCCTGTTCACGTCATGGCACTGCAATTGTCATATGTAGACAGGTCATTGTGTCCCTATGAATCCACATATTCATCTCCTGCTGTCAGAAAGTCTGGCCATGATATGATGAAACCTCAAATTCGACTCAGATGTATTACAAGCATCATGAGGACTATCATAAAGGTATAAAGGGGTAGATAGGTCATGGCCATTGCTGGGCCCTAAGTCATCAAGGAGTCCAAAGGAAACTGTCAAATAAAGGAATACAAATTTGAGTGTTATTATCTGTATGGTGACATCACTGTGTGTATTATCCCTCTACTGTGACATCACCGTTCATTACTTCTGTGCTGCGTTATCACTGTGGGTAGTATCTTTGTGACATTGCTGTGGTCCATATCATCAGCAATATAACCTTTTTATGAATACAGCAGAGATAGCTTTTAATATTTAACTAGGCTATAGGCACTTTTTGAGACTCAGAAGTTGTTTGCAACATACTTTGTCAGTCAGCATGATGCAGATGGGGAAAGGCCAGCATGGCCCACCCATTTTACTCAAAGCTCCATTCCAGCTTCTATCTGAGTCATACTTCATAGTATGTTTATTCTAAGTGTGATTGTTCTCAATCAGAGAAACCAAGTAATCTGAGCTGAGACATAAATACTTCAGTCCACTGAGTATTTATGTCTCAGCTCAGTTTGTCTGTTGTTTTAAGTTTTGAGTGCAAAACAGACTCAGATTTCTGCATGTGAACATTTGTATTTCAATCAAGAGGGGTGTCCTCTCCGCATTTGTATATTAAATATGTGACCCATCCAAACCAGTTCCATTTTAGCCTGAGGAAGGATCAATAGAGGATTCGAAAGCTTGCTGTAACATCAAGTATTTTTATTAGCCATTAAGAGGTATCTTATCTACGAGATTACTTGGTTTCTCTCAGTGAGAACAATCACACTTTACTCTACTGGCTAACACAGTACCAAACCTTTTTTTCGTTTTATGCTTATTCTGAACAAACGGAAAGCAAAACGAAAAGTGCGCAACGATTTGCATTTAGACATAATGATTATCGTACACTTTGGTTGGCTTGAGCGAATTTTGAGCGACAATCGTTACATGTAAATGAGCTTTTAGTGAGAGATCGTGTTAACCCTTTGCAATCCAATTTTAGATTCAGGGTTTCCTAGGGGGCTTTCTCTTTCTGTCATTATACAATGGCGCCATCTGCTGGCTAGAGCCAGTACTGCGGTATGGGAAATGCTGGAGAGGCCCCCAACAACAGAGTGCCCAGTAATCTACAGTAAGAATACCCTGCCGGACGTCTTCTGACATTGGAGCTGTACAGCCTTCAATGAGAATGTCTTTAGACGTCAGACAATGGATTGGAAAGGGTTAATGTATATTCAGTTTTTGTTTTTAAATATTATTTTATGCCTACATGAAAATTATCGGTGGCTCGTTCACTTTTCGTTATGTTTAAACACACCCAGCTCAGTGTTTCACGTAGAATATTTCACGTAGAATATTAAGTACTGATCGAGAAGTGAACAATTCTCAACGATGATCGGCCTGTCTAAACATTCTGCATGGGCACAAACAACAGCAAACAAATTAGCAGTGATGTCGCTCGCTCGTGCGCTCATTCAAACGAGAATCGTTGGGGTAAAAGGAGCAATAGACATTAGCTGATTTCAGCCAATCTCTAGTTGCGAATGATAACAGAAAGGGACCATTCTCTATTCTAATGAGCAGATTGATCCCGCACTCCAAGAAAAAGATTAATGTAAATAAAAAGAATAAAATATGAATTTCAATAAAGGAAGAAGTGGACTCACCTGGTGTGGAGAGCCCGTTGAAGTAACAGGCCCCAACACCGAAGGTCCAGGAACACCTCCAAGAAGTAGCCACAGGCAACCAATTCCCAGCAGGTCTGTGAGAAGTAGGGAGAGCGACAACAAAGAAACTAAGAGCATCACAACCTTGATTGTAGAAATAAAGGATAAGAAACAATAAAAGAGTCCTTCAGAAGCACAGGAGTCTTTTATTGCTTCTGATCCTCTACTTTAATGCGACACAAACAAAGGAGTTAGATTTTATACCAGATTTGGGGTTATTTCAGGAGCTTGCAGAAACTCACACTGACCATTAGCTATTTTTCCCACCCATTACATTTCCCATTACTAGTTTTCCATTCCCTTGAGACATTGTAATGGGCTGCGCCTGACTGTTGTTAGACATATCAGTACTAGGAAATGGAAATAGCTCTTCTTCTTGTTGCAAAGTTCCGTTATTGAACTAAAAACCAATAAGTAATGCTGATCAACAATAAGGCATCTGTCTTCCTGCATAGGTTTCCTTCTTATCTCTCTAATGCTATGCTGTAAGAGATTGTGTTCTTAGTTGAACTAGATCAATGTAACAAATGTTAATCCATATGTCTACACCATGAGAGCTGAATAATTAGCTTCTAAATTACATACAGTGAAAACATTCCCCTACTGTGCACACTTCCCGAAACTAACAACTTTTTAAACAGGCTGTCCTATTGGAATAACCCATCTCCAGGGTGTAACAATAAAGGCACAGAAGATGCGATTGCACCCGAGCCCGGGAGCACTAAGGGGACCTACCAGGTCTCTCTTCCCCATGTAAGGACAGCAGTACAGTAAATGAAGCATCACTATTTGGGGGTCCTGTTACAGGGTTTGCTTTGGGGCCCAGTAGCTTCAAGTTATGTCGCTGCCCACTGGTGTAACTATAGGGGATGCAGTTGCACCCAGGCCCAGGAGCCTTAGGGAACCCATAAGGCACTTCTTTTCCATATAGGGAGCCTAGCACTATGAATAAAGCATTATAGTTGGGGGCCCTGTTACAGATTTTGCATTGGGGCCCAGGAGCTTTAAGTTACGCCTCTGCGTTAAGGGATTAAGAGAAGTTCGGGGGCCCAAGATAAACTTTTGCACCCGGGCCCATGAGCCTTTAGCTACGCCCTTGCCTCTGCCCAGTTCTATATTGTTTTGTTAGGGTACATTGAAATTATAGAGAGGGCAAGTCCTCCACTTGGCACACTTTTCGTGAGTCACAGCAGATAAGTACTGTAAAAAGCATCTCCTGCTATGGCAGACTTAGTGCAAGTATAAATTACATAGTTGAAGGGGTGCCACGTAATCGTGAGTTCACATACAGTGAAATTGCTGTGGAATTTCGGCTGCAGAAAGCAAGTACATTACAATGTTAGGCCAGGCTCACACAGCCGGATTTGAATTGAGGATTCGCCATCAGCATCCGTGCGGACTTTCCGCTGTAAAACACGGGCATTAAAAGGCATGTATTTTTTAATTTTTCTTCACACTCATGGATACATATTGTGTATTCCGTGAGCAGCATGCTCTATTTTACCGTGGAATCCACATAGATGGCCTCCATTGATGTCAACGGAGGCATTCAACCCACAGCCCATACACAATTTACATTGCATATGGGCTGCAGGTATCTGTATTATAACTAAGCAACGTCGCTGGAAATACAAACAAACAAAAAAAACGGAACTGCACATGACCGCCTGCGAGCCTCCGCAGTCATACGCAATAAAGTTAGGCCCAGTGTCTGCAGGCAGATTTGATTTGCGAAATCCGCATGGGAGATCTACAAATCAAGATGCTCATAGGGAAGCATGGGCATCTGCAAATGAATTAAAGCATGCAGATTTATTTTGCGGACCTTTTGGTCCGGAAAACAAATTGCAGGGTGCTCCAATTCACTGCAGTTCCCCCACGGACAGCTTCCATTGAAGTCAAAGTAACCGTCCAATCCACGACACTGCGGATGGGCCATAAATCCCATAGAGAAAGCAGGAGATTAAAAAAAAACAAAAAACTGTACTTCGCATGTCTGACGGCGAATCGTAATGACCATGCACAGTACAGCGAACCCGAGAGTAGCGAGGTCCACGTGGATGCTGCAGCCTGCAAGACGCAGGTACGCAAAGGTCACGGGCTGCAGGCACGGGCAAATTCCATGCGGGATTCTCCACACTAAATCCAACCCGCCCGTGGACATAAGCCCTTAAGTGAGGTACGTAGTGTCACTAAGCGGACTCACAGCCAGAATACAGAGTTCAACCCAGTGCTGTCAATGTGCCAAGCAGCACATGCGCAGTACAGGGGATGATGCGCAGTCGCCATAGCGATGATGCAACTCCTGCGGCCATTCCACAATAATGATTGTGGAATTGCCGCTGCACGGACGGATTCCATTGATTTCAATAGAAGCCGGCCGTGCGTATCCTGTGGCAAATCCCAGCATGCTGCGATTTCTTTCCCACTAATGGAAAATCACAAATGATTTCTGCTCGTAGGCAGCAAATCGTGTTTTTCCATAGCATGCTATGGGCTGGATTTGCTGCAAAATCTGGAGGCAGAATCCTGTTCTGGATTTCGAAATGCAAATCCGCCCGTGTGCAGGAGGTCTTACTTTGTAATGTGTGATCAAACCCAATTATTTTATTTCCACACCCAACTTTTTACAGGTAGACATTTTGGGGGGGAAGGTATTATCTGACTTTCCCTAGTATTGTGGTGTCAAGAAGTTGGCGCAAGTTCCATTTTTGCCAACAGTTTCAACTTTCTGACATTTTACATCACCTCTGTCAGTTTCCTGAAAAATGGGAGTTGCTTGGTGGGGGCGGGGCCTCCCATGGCCCTGAAACATTCAGTGTAATTGGGACAGGTTTTGATTAGCCCTGTAATGTTTTGTACATTTTATTGTGTTTAAAAGTAAGCTTATGATACGTCTATTGGGATTTAAAGGGTCTTAGGCCAATTTTAGTGTTTATGTCCTGGGACTGTGATTATTGTATTGCAAAGCATATTGTTTGTACATTTATGCTATTACTGATTTTAAAAATTGTTCATTTGTTTTATTCCAATAAAATGTTTTTGTAGCGCCAGGTGCAGGGTGAGGCGGCGCAATGTTGCAGGGTGTGAGCTAGGGGGGTGGTTCCACCTGTTACTAAGACACTTCCAAGCTAATGAAGAGACAGAAGTAGGGGTAAGTCACACAGTAAATATTAGTCTGGGCAGAAGGGAAAGCTCTATACCCCCAAGGGCTGCTGGGAAGCTTAGGGAATGTTACAAAGCCGAACATCAAACTTAGCAATAAACCAATCAGCGTACCTGTGCAAGAAAATGCTTATTACTGAAGATTGTGCATCATCCACCTAGGAAGCCCAGCGTGGGATGTTTCACCAATGGAAAGAGTATACCATTGTTGCTGGTACCTATAGTATGAGGTTCATTCAAGTTCTAAGGTCTCCTCCTTTTTCTAGGTACAACCACAGAGAGCATCCTTCTATAATACAGCAGACGCATCACATGCCTTGTGACAATTACGAAATGAAGGCACCATTCACACTGTCATCACATGTGAAAAATACCTAACACATTGCCACACGTCCAGCCTTGGCATCCGACTTGGAGGAAACTTTCCGCATCTTCAGGTCTTTAAGCAGGATGCTTTGTACAGATCCTTCAGAAATTGTGCAAAATCTTGCACAGTCAATCGGAGCTCCTCCATAACCATGTACTCTACTTGCGCATGTTGTCAGACCTACTGGTGTGTGGCAAGGCTCCTTTGATTCATTCACACATGATGTTCAGCTTTCTTTGAACTGTCCCCAAATAATGGCTGCATCCTCTAAAATGTGACCCACATTTATATCTGCTCCTTTTCCCGAGCAAGAAATTAGAAGACCTTAGAACTTAAATGCACCTCATACTTGTTAATATAAAAAGTTTCTTTAAGCAAGAGCAACTATATGATCTATCCATAGGGATTAGAGTTGAGCGAACATACTCTGCCGAGCTTGATGTTCATTCGAGTATTAGCGTACTCGATGGTGCTCGTTACTTAAACGAGCATCAAGCCGTGTTCGACCCTGCCCCAGTTTTTGGCTCCTTCCCCCTGTGATGTGCCTGTTTTGGCCCCTCCCCGCCGCGACACAGCGCGCATCTCCCATTGTAGTGAAAGGGGTTCGATACTCGAGTAGAGCTTTCGAATTTTACGAAAAGCTCGACTCGAATAACGCGGACTCGAGCATTTGGGTGCTCGCTCATCTCTAATGGTGATATATTGATCCACTACCAAAGCCTGCAACTGGACTTTCACCCAGTGTTTCTCAGTAATGGTCCAAAGGAGCTGGGTGGAGTGCGGTCTCCCTTGCAGTAAGTCTAGCCAAGAACCTAACAAAGGACTTCCCTGCTTGGGAGCTTTCTTCACAATTTATGGCAGAAACTGAGATGAATTATATGGCAAATTTATGCCAGCTTTTAAGCTGGCGTAGATTTATCTGTCTGGCAAAGGGGCAGTCAGAGATGTACCTAATTTATTAAGAGGCATGGGTCTCTTAACAAATTTGGCATATTTCAATCCAGCTCACCTTACATCATGCAAAATGTGGGTCTTGATATGCTTCTCTCTTTTAAGGGATTCTGTCATCAAGTTCATGAAGTTTGAGTTGGAGCTGCGGGTGTAGAGAGGTCAGCATAGCCAACCTCCATAACTCAAAGCTCAGCTCCAAGTCAAACTTTATGAACCTGGTGACAGTATCTATTTAAGTTTTGAGGCGTGGGGTGATGATGTAACTGAAAAAGTGTTGCTTTCCAAACAAACTTCAAATGTATCAGCTAAAATCATCACCACAATGACTGGATACTTTAGAAAGAACTTTAGTATATCATTATTTCTTGCTCAGAATTCAACATAAAAGTTCAGAACAATAATTTGCAGCTCACTGGAATATTCTTTCTATTGTAGAGAGATTTTTTTTCTGAATCACTCACACGTCAAGATAAAAAGATAGATATTATTTTGCATCATTTGACTATTAGCATTCTGTATATGTATAAAAAAATAAATGGCCAGCACTTAGTTGTGGAAATATGTTTAAGACAGTCGTAGGGTCTAATTTGCTATTTAATTTGTCATCAGAACATTTAGCTACTTTACATAAAGCTACTTTAATACAAAGGCCTATAAACCTGCTCATTAATGCAAAGATCTAATTATCCAATCATACTGATGTGTCGTTCCTTACTTTTTATTATGGCTTAACATATCCTGAGATGACCAGCCTTGAAAAGAAACATGATTTTGCAGTACTCTGCCGAGAGATGTCTGTGCTATATTTCTATATGTGCGAGCACCCAGTGGTTGTGATGTGAGTTGTGACCTGTCAAAAGTTTTGCTAGCATATCAAAATATTGTATTGGAATTGGAGTCCTTAAATGGACTGTGCAAAATTATAAAATTATTCTCTATTCACAGGATAGGAGATAATTTTATGCTAGGTGGGGGTTCGACTGCTGGAACCCTCACCGATTCAGAAAATGGGATTCCGGTCAGTCCTCGAGTGAAAGGAGCAGAGGTGGCACAGGGATTATCAAGTTCAAGTGCTTTAGCAATCTTTGGCACGGTCATTGAAGTGAATGAAGCAGTGCCTGTGCAACCTCCACTCTATTTACTCGGGGACTGTTAAATGCTACAAAGCAGGCTTTGGTGAAAACCATGAAAGTACTGCTGGCTGGAAGAACTTTGTTAATACAGATACCTCCGCTCTGCTCTCAACCTTGTGGGAGGCCTCTTCTCAATCACAATTTTTTATATTGAACCATTCAAGGATTTGTACCCATGACTTAATGAGAAGAGATCTTCTTTGATTTGCTCTTTGTTCTGCTGATGTTCCATTTTCAATAAACTTGGTTGCATGTACTATCTGGAATCTACATTAGTTTCTCAATAAGACATCACAAGCTGGAACACAGGCGAATGCCCGAAGGGTAACCTTTCCACCTAAGGAAAATGTATGGACTCTGGTTAGACCCAGAACTATTCCTGCTGCATGTCCACCTCAGGTAGGCCCATCACTGAGATTTAGGTTCTCCAGTTCCAGAAATCCAGCAAATCTTGGCCATTAGATCCACACCTCTTCTTTCTACATCTGTATGGACTTTTGTTGGACCCAGACCTTTGCCCACTGCATTTTCACCTCAGGTAGGCCCACCACTGAGAGCTAGGTTCTTCAGCTCTAGAAATCCAACAAACCATGGCCATTAGATCCACACCTTTTCTTTCTACATCTGTCTGTCAGTGACTCAAAGTACCATATAAAACCCACAGTAAGGGACAAAAGGTGCAGCTTTCCTAATCAATATTTGTGAGGTGGTTTAAGCATCTCAGTAGTTGTTAATCTTTCCCGGCATATAGGTCAAAGGTATCTATGGGCCCCCATTTAGCCAAGGTTAAAAAGCTTTTAATGATATCTGCATCATAGTGCTGCCGTGGATTTCTTCTTATGAGCTTGTAGTGGGCGGTGGGACCAGGCGGATGTAGGCTGGGGGTGATTGCCATTCTTATGTTCACCCGACCAGATAATCATCTTTCCTCATGCAGCAGCATCTTGTGGAGCTACATGAATCATTATTCTTCTGGCTCTGTCTCCTCATTCTAAGGCAACGCTATCAGCCCAACCACTCCCCAAGAAAGTGTTTTTTTTCTGCTACTGTATTTATGTTCTGGGGCTGTACTTATCTTATGAGCTTGGTTTTGATGTTGTTTCTATGTACTGAGGTTGGTTAATGCTGTATTTATGTTATGAGCTTGGTTCTGTGTTTATATTATGGGGTTGATTCTGATGCTGTATGTGTGTTATGAGCTTGATTCCAGGGCTGTATTTATGTTAAGAGCTTGGTTCTGGTGCTGTGTTTGTATTATGGGATTGCTTGTGATGCTGTATGTGTGTTTTGAGCTTGATTCTGGGGCTGTTTTATGTTAAGAGCTTGGTTCTAGTACAGTATTCATTCACTGAGTAGTTCTGGTGTCGGTATACTGCTATCTGCACAATCAGAGTACAGACAGCCTATCTATCAGGGCAATGATGGGAGGGACAAAAAGATTTTCATGCAGGATGCCACCTAACCTAAGGTCTATACTGACTGCAACGCTCAGATGTCTCTATGTCGGGGTGTCATCACCGCTGCAGCAGGAAATAGAGTGCAGCGGGAGACTGGCCTCTGACAGAAGAGGAGCAGTGTTGAATCGAGTTAGTGTGGCATTTTGTAAGTTTTGTTACTACCCTGAGTTGATTTTAAAAAGAACTTCTGCCTGGATAACCCTTTAAATTGTCTTCAAAGATGATAATAAAAGATGCTATCCCACAAATTGTTGATGCTTAGTCAATGTAGTCTCTGTTAAGATTATCATTAGCCGAGCTAGTGGAGGCTCCTAGCTGATAAAGCCTCTGGGGTAAATGCCCCATTTTCCCTCCCAATAATCATGTTATAAGTTTGTTGTGTTTGGGCATTATAGTAATTGCCTAAAATGAAGTAAACTGTTGATGCCTTTTGATAAAGAAGACGGAGTCTTACTGTTTCTCAATATATTTTAGCTCTGGCAAAGTGTATAGAATAAATGAGATTTGGTCGGTCTTAGCCTCTAGTTTGCATAATACAGAAACCACAACTGATCCCTTTGCAATTTCCCTTGCCCAGAGAGTTAAAAGAAAAGTAAAATCATTTTGAATTAGCAGCTAATGAAAAACAGAAAGCTTAATCAGTTCTAAAACTGTGCTTCAGCAAGTGCAGCTGACAAGCACTAAGCCATGTGTCAAGTGGGTCTTGTTGTCCTTGGAAAGCTGCTAATTGTTGCCTGATTGACAGCTCTAATACGTAAGAGTAATCACATCCTGCTAAACATTGTACAAAAATACACACACTTATTCTATTCACCTCACCTTGGTAACTTCTGACAATGAGATTTTATTATCAACAGAGCTCTCAGTTTTAATGAAGTGTTGCTTTTAAGACACAATTGTTGAGGCTGCGCCTAGATACAACAGATAGCGGTGCTGCCAATGGTGGATTTCATCTGTTGCTAAAGACTAAAATGGTGCCCATACAACACTAGCATCATATACACTGAAAGAGATGGAGGAAAAGGAATCATTATATATGTTCTGGCCAGCTGACAGGAAAGGTTCATCAATTCATGCTGCTTGTTCCAAATTTTGCCCCTCCCATCAGCATGGTGCATCTGACCAGGTGTTTTTTCCCCACTACTTAGTGATCCCATTTTTGTGCTCTTTTGCCCATTGGAGTTTTGACTTTCTGTCTCTTACAGGTCCACTCCAGTGAAAACACATTTTTCTATCCCCCCCCCCCCTTACCTGATTGCCTGTCACACTCTGTATATACCAACCACTCCCTTGCAGTGTAGCCCTCTTATCTATACCATGATGCATCTACACTGCAATACCAGTTCTTTCTGCAGGGGGACACAGTTTAATTATCATTAACTCCTATAATCTTCTAAATAAGCTACAGACCATAGATATACAGTCAGGAGGATGAGCTGTTATCTCCTCTAACATAGCTGTGTAACAGAAGCTGTGTGATTATCATCAGTAACTGTGATATGAGTGTCTGTGTTCCCCTCTAAGCAGTTTTTGTGGTAGGATTCATGGAACAGCATGACACAGAATGAGAAATTGACTAGTTTCAGACAGCATAAACTGAAGTAGATCTGAGTTGGTCAGAATTGGAATCATATGGCCAATTGTGGAAAAAGAGATTGGGAGATGCAGACAGAAAATATTAAGTAGCCAAGGTAACACTGACCCACTTATATATATACTGGGGGAGTGGGGGGGGGGGGGAGGGGGTCTAGCACCGATAACCAGGCATTGTTGGAAGTCACTCAAGTCACTGTATTCTTCCATTCTAATTTCTGATCCACAGAAATCTTGTTTACTTGATACTGCCTCTGGGATCATGGATCTATTTTCCATACATTGAATAATAAAGGCTATTCAGGGTACAACCCATTTGTTTGAGGATTCAGGTCAAGGGTCTCTCATATTAGCTGCATTTTTTGAATGGATTGATTTTGAAGAATCTAGTAAGGGGCCACAGGAAGAAATCCAGAGGGGTCAAGTCTGAGGAATGTCCAAACCGAACTGCTAAGCAACATCAACAAATTTGGTACCAGCATGATGGTGTTCCACCTTCTCTCCCATTCAAAGGTTATGCTTGAACTGTGTTATGCTAGTAGTGATGTTAACTATTGGTCTGTGTTACATTGCATTTATGTAATTTGTTAACATGCATTTCTTTAAGGGCATATTTACACTTGTGCCCATACTTGATTTCCAATCAATTTCCATTTTCATATGCTGGACCCAAATGGTGCCAGACAGACCCCATTGACTATAATAGGGCTCATCCAGCTTCCCATATTTTAACCAACATTTTCCTGAATGAACATGCCCTTAGATACTACACCTGTGTATCTGTGCCTTTAATACAGTGCTGCACTTTAAGTTGTTAGTATGTGGGTTGGCTGGGACTCTGGTCAGGTGCAGTAGAATGCTGCTGGATGGACTCCATACTAGATGGGGCCAATTGATATAAGGAGGTGGCTAGAGTGCTTCATGATGAATCTGTTAGCGATAGTATTGGGCAGAGTGTTACAAGTGACAAGAGTTGCTGTTCTGAGCATTAGTGAGCAGTGAGAAAATCCTGTGGTTGGCATTGAGCGATACTGACCCTGAGATCCAGCTGATCACCTTCAGATGACCCCTCACAGTGTCTTGGAGTTGCTTTGGACTGCTATGTAGTCTGGTCCACTGAGAGGAACATGCTGGCCCGAACATGTCAGCTGCATTTCAAGAACATCACAATAATCAACTCTTTTATCACCGTGGACACGCTAAAAATGCTCACTGTTGCCCTCATCCACTCCCGCCTCGATTATTGAAACTCGTTGCTTATCGGCCTCCCCTGCACCAGACTCTACCCTCTCCGATCCATCATGAATGCGGCAGCCAGGCTCATCTTCCTGTCCAGCCGCTACTCAGATGCCTCTGCCCTGTGCCAGTTACTGCACTGGCTGCCCATTAAATACAGAATTCAATTTAAACTCGCTACCTTCATTCACAAAGCCCTCCATAGCGCAGCGCCCCCCTATATTGCCTCCCTCATCTCAATCCATCACCAAGCCCGCACTCTCCGCTCTGCTTACGAAACCAGACTGAGTGCCCCTTTAATTCGAACCTCTCATTCCCACCTCCAAGATTTCTCCAGAGCAGCACCAGTCCTCTGGAACGCGCTACCAAAGACTATCCGGGCAATCCAGGACTCGCAGAACTTCAGGCATACTCTAAAAACGCACCTCTTCAGGGGCATACCGCATTCCCTAAATAAAACCCCTCTGTACTCCACCTGATAACATGTTCCTGACCTATTGACTGCAATCCCTGCTAGACCACCATCAACTGCCCCTGCAGTCATACCGATTCTGCCGTAAAACGGCTGAATGTCTGACCATTGTTTACGTGTATAGCATCCCTTACTCTCCACTCCGCCATACCGGGCATATCTCCAGCCCCTTTACTTTCTGTATCCCCCCTTTTATGTGTAGTATGTAAGCTCGTTGGAGCAGGACCCTCACCCCTATTGTTTCCATCAACTGAATACTATGTAACCGTGGTTCTGTAATTTTTGTACTTTTGTCTCTCTGTATTCCTTCTGTCTTTGTAAGCGCTGCGGAATATGTTGACGCTATACAAATAAAGATTATTATTATTATTAGATTTTCATGACTGGAGAAGGCCTGAGAATATCCTTAGCACTGAAACACTTGTGAATACCACATCCCTGGGTAGGTTCTGACCATCCATTAAAATATGGATAACCCCAACCTGAAATGGGCTTTAACTCACCAGGGGACTCGTAGCAGCCACATGGGCCGTCTCTATGCAGTGCATACCCTTCCACCAGAAGGTTTGTGCACTTTTATGGTTTTCTGTCTAAAGGGTTACTCTAATGAATGGCACATCATAGCCAGGGGAGCTAATGTCAGGAGGAATGATGAAGGTCAGTGGGAGCGAAGCAGAGCATTATCTTCAGAATAAGTATATCAAAAAAGTCTGTTATTTGTCAATATGGAGGAGAATCAATGAACTTTTATATTCTCGTGAAATAATATGGTATTCAGTTCTATATTGAATCTGGAAGACTCTTAATTTCTAGAGGACCCCTGGATGAAAGTGGAGGACCTTTGAATATATTGGCAGCAATATGGATCAAAGTAATATTCAGACCTTCAAAAGTATTACAGAAATCATTAATCGATAAGCATGCATGTAAAGAAAAGGTTGTTTAACACTATGTAAAATAACATGGCATTCAATTAGTTAATGCTAATTTTAGAGATTCTATATTGTGCTCATTTTCACTGTGGAGCCATTTTTCATTTTTATGAGGATAGCCCTTCCATAATTTTTTTGTTTTACGGCTTTATTTATTTACTATATGTAGTTAAACTAAGCTTGTTAAAGTTAATTATCTTTGTATCCATACATGAATAAATCAAATGAAAGCTGGTAACTTTGACATTAGAGAAGGTATACACATGTGTACTTGTATTATATAAAAGGGGATACAGCAAAGAAACAGGAATCATCTTCTGATGGGCGAGATGTTACTACTACAGGCTGCTGTTGCTGGTGAATGAGGCTCCAGTAATTTTTTTTTTTCAACAAGTTGTTCAGTCTTTCACCTATTTTGTGATGGCTGATTTATACGAACAGTATGCAGCTGTGAAATCTTATTTCCTTTTTCACAAAAAAAAAAATTGTAAAAAAAAATGGTAAGGAGTGAGATCCGATGAATACGGAGGGTGAGGCACACAGAGCTGGGTGTTTAGGAATTTTTTCCTAAAAATGGCATGACACTAGAGATGAGCGAGCGTACTCGCTTAGTCAAACTACTCGAGCGAGTAGTGCCTTATGCGAGTACCTGCCTGCTCGTCTCTAAAGATTCGGGTGCCGGCGGGGGGCAGGGAGCGGCGGGGGAGAGCGGGTAGGAACGGGGGGGGGGAGATCTCTCCCTCCCGCTCCTCCCTGCTCACTCCTGCAACTCACCGCTCTCCCCCGCCGGCACCCGAATGTTTAGAGACGAGCAGACAGGTACTCGCATAAGGCACTACTCGCTCAAGTAGTTTGCCTTAGCGAGTATGCTCGCTCATCTCTACATGACACCCTTGCCTCACCCTCCGTATTCACCAGATCTCGATCTGTGTGACTTTTTTTTATGAATGCGTTAGGCTGGTTTTACATGGGCGAGAAAATTGTGCAACTTTCGCACAATATGGAAGTAAGTGAAAACGCTGAATTATGAAACCAATTATTTTCAATGGTTTCTTTTACATTTGCATTTACATGAAAACGCCTCGCATCCACGGGTCTTTCACAAGTGTGATATTGGGCTGTGAAACTAGCCTTAAGCAGTTAAAAGGAAACAATGTTTCACAGCCGCACGTTGTTTGTAGGAATCAGTCATCACAAAACAGGCAAAAACTGAACAACTTTTTGAAAAATAATCACTGAAGCTGAACGCAACCTTCCCCAACAATGTTGGTATACCACCTCAGAAGGGTTCCACAGACATTCACCTACCATCGGCCTGTACTAGTAATGCCCCTCCTACCAGAAGACGATTACTATTTCTTTTGTGTACCCCTCGTATATACAGCTGACATAATTCATTTACAATTGTTTCATTTCTGTGAACCGAGAGCAAGGCAGGTGGTTTGGTCTCCGCAACCAGAAAGGACGCACACGGGGTGGTCAAGTTAAGAAAAATGTATTTACTACAGGTTAATAAAGGCAAGTTAATGGTAAAAGAACAGGAATAAGGACAAGCACAATACACAGCATAGTTGGAACAATTCAAGTTAGATTTCACAATATATTCCACGTTTACTATGTCCACCTCCACAGCACGGACACCGAAAGAACAATAGTCCCAAAACTATCCCTAACTGACCCTAACTTCACATTTGGGTGCGCACCCCTCTTACCAGTGGTCCGGGTGGACTGCTTACAGTGTGTAGAAGCGTGCGTTGGGGACCAATGTCGTTCTTTCCTTGTATAGCGAAGCGTCCTCTCCTCACGGTTATCACAACATCCGAGGCAATAAGATTCTTCTCAGCAGGCAGCAAAACAAAATGGAGGCAATGAAATCCAACAGCAAGTAGCTCAGCACACTGACAGTCCTGCAGAATCCATACACCGGGTGTGATATAAGCCAGGGGTTGTGCAGTTACCGTCCGGTACTCAACAGCACTGCCAGTCTTTAACTTTGGTGGCAATGTCCACAGCCACAATGTCAGTATTACTGGTTAGCCACTGGGCACAGTCCTTTCAGCATGGCTCCACTGAACATACGGTCTCTTTATACTCTGTCTGCCTCTGGACTGAATTACACACAGGTTAGCTGCACAGGAAAGTCCTCTAAGATCTCCACACACTCTCCATGCAGCACAGACACTTGGTTCTCTCTCTGCAAAGATGGCTGCTGCTCTCTGTGTGTTGTCACATCCTGCTTCCTTCTCATACTGTGTCTGCAGACAGGCAGGCTGACCTCATAGGGGTGTGTCCCTCCAGCATCACATTCCCATTGCAGGGGTTGCTGTCTTAAAGGACCAGAATCACAGAAACACATATACACTCAACTTTAACACAGTTTAAACAAATGGAACTTGGCACATCATTGGGCTGTATATTAGGACAAGTATATGCACAGAAGCAGCACTCCTATTGCCATAAGGCTGGGACACAGTCTGTATATTACATATTCCCCCCCACTTTAAGATTGGCAGTCCCTGCCAATGACTGAATATCCAGAGGGTTGTACTTTTATGCGCAAAGTGGTAGTGTACCGTTGTATGGCAGGCCAAACAAACTCATCCTGCAAATACCGAACAGGGGGGGTGCCAGCATTTGTCCTAGTGGTCCGTCTGAGGACCTGTGAAATACTCTGGGGCACTTCAGCCATGGGCTGAGAAGTACTAGCAGACTCCGCACCAGTGGGGGCACAGGCTGGAGGCTCAGTAGTCACCGGTGGAACATCCTCAGGAGCAAGGATCGGCCAGCAATCATCCTCATCGTCATAGGCCCATTCCACACCACCAGTCTCTGACTGTGGGAGCTCGTTGACGTTGGCAGTTCTGGTACAATTTGTTTCTTCAGAATGACATAGGCGCAGCATATTTCTGTGAAGTACTCGAACACAATCAGCTCCTTCCTTCTGGACTTGGTACACTGGCCCATTGGCATACTTGCGGCAAACAACACGATATGGCACAGCTTCCCATCTGCTTTCCAGTTTCCCTTGGGGCTTCTTGACACGCACCAGAACCAGGTCGCCTGGCTGCAATGGTGCTTCTTGCACTGGGGTCTTATCAGAATGAGAATGTTCTCGTAGACGCTGCCGCACCAATCGATGGATCGTCTCAAGTCTCTGCCGATGTGCTCGTACCCAGGAGTTTGGATCCCTTGGAGGGAACCCATCCACATCAGTCAGCTGTAATTCTCCCATACTTCACCCAGAACGCCCAAAGAAGAGAGTTTAAGGGGAGTACCCTGTTGTAGAATGGACCTGATTATTATAGGCCCAGACCATCTCAGACCAGAACTGAGGCCATTGTAACTTCTTGTCTTCCTCCAGCGTCTGCAGCATCTGTAGCAGAGTTCTGTTGAATCTTTCACAGGCCCCGTTCCCTTGGGGATGGTATGGCGTTGTGTGCGACTTCTTTATTCCATAGATACGTTGAACTTCCTTCATTACATGGCCCTCAAAGCAGGCTCCCTGATCGGAGTGGATGCGTTGAGGACACCTATACACTCGAATGAAATCTTGACACAGAGCCCGAGCTGCTGACTCAGCTGTCTGGTCCTTGGTGGCAGTTACCACTGCAAATTTGGTGAAGTGGTCCACCATTACGAGGCAATACTGATGCCCGCTGTTGGATGGGCCCACCATTAGATAGTCTATCATGACGATTTCCAAAGGTTCTTGGGTCACTATGGTTTGCAGGGGAGCCCTCTCTTCTATTGCCTTATGGATCTCACAAGTTCGACAGCTGCGGCATACTTCTTCAACCATTTGACGGAGACCATGGCAGTAAATCAGACGCTGTAACCAATGAAAGGTCTTCTCGTGACCAAAGTGACCATTCTTGTTATGAGCCTCCATCGCCAATGAGCGAGCCAGTTCACTAGGCACCACAATTTGGTATCGAACATCGATTTCAGAAGGTAGATAAACCTTTCGGCATAGAACTCCACTTTTCATCTCCAACTTCTCCCACTGATTCAGAACCGATGATATCTCCCGTGTCAGTCGTTCTCTTTCCTCTCTGCAGGGCTTCTTGCCTTCCTCAACAAACTTGATCATCCGTGCCAGCCCCTCATGGGCCTGCTGCATCTGTGCCCATTCCTGTCTTGAGGGACCACAGAAAGGAGCCACTTCAGTCCCTTCCATTTCACACTGATTAGCGGTGGCCAGGGCCTGTGAAAATCTGCTGAAGTCAGGCACCTCCACATGCTCTAACTCGTGATTCACATCTCCCGTGGGGGTCTGGGTAGTTACCCTAGAAAGTCCATCAGCATTCCGGTTCTCTGTCTTGGACCGATACTTAATGTGATAATTGAACTTAGACATTAGGGCTATCCACCTCTGCTCTAAAGCCCCAAGTTTGGCATTTTCCAGATGAGCTAATGGGTTGTTGTCAGTCAGTACTAAAACTTCAGCCCCAGTCAAGTATTCAGAGAATTTCTCAGTCATGGCCCATACTAGTGCCAACAGCTCCAACTTAAATGAACTATAATTCTCAGGATTTCTTTCAGAATCCCGCAAAGACCGGCTGGCGTATGCTATAACCCGCTCCTGGCCATCCTGAACCTGGGAAAGCACTGCTCCGAGACCATACAGGCTCGCATCCGTATATAGCTGGAACGGTAAGTGGTAATCAGCGTACGCCAAGATTGGGGTCGTTGTCAGAGCATCCTTCAATTCCCGGAAGGCTTTTTCCTGTTCAGTTCCCCATTTCACAGGCCGGTTCTTCGGACCACCGGATGTGCCCCGTAGGAGGGCATTTAGTGGTGCTGCTACCCTGGCAAAATCCTTAATAAACCGTCGATAGTAACCGGCTACTCCAAGAAACGCCCTCACTTCTCGCAGGGTAGTTGGTGTCGGCCAATCCTGAATAGCCGCTATCTTGTCCCTCGACGGTCTCACCCCTTCTCCTGATACGCGATGACCCAAGTAATCAATTTCAGATTGGAACAACCGACATTTGCTGGGTTTTAATTTTAGCCCGTGTTCCCGCAATCGTCGAAATACTTGACCCAGTTGGTAGAGATGGTCTTCAAAGGTTGCAGAATACACAATAATGTCATCCAAGTAGATGAGAGTGAACTCAAAGTTGAAGTCACCGAGACATTTCTCCATCAATCTCTGGAACGTTCCGGGTGCATTTGTCAGCCCGAAGGGCATCCGGTTAAATTCATATAGTCCCATGGGCAAGATGAAAGCTGTCTTCTCCTTGTCTTTCTCAGCCATCGGCACCTGCCAATACCCACTAGCCAGATCTAATGAGGAGAAGTACCGAGCTCTCCCTAGCGCATCTGTGTTACGTTCTTTACTTCTTCCGGAGTTACATAGATGTTAGCCAGCATCCTTCCTGGTGTCAGATCTACACTCTGGTCCTGGGTGTTTACACATCGGAGTGGTACTCTCCCATTGCGAACTATTGCCAAGGAACGGGCTACTAGCGGATCAACACCTCCTTCGGCTGCCGGCAGTGGTTCTACCAAGACAGCTATGCCTTCTAATTTCCGACAGGTGCCTACAGGCATGGACACTATCATCTCCCGACGGGGTGGCAGTGTAACTTTTGTATGCATAGGGACAGAAATGCGTGCCAGAGGACGCTGTGCATCCGAGCTTTCCTGTAAACCACATATCCGGATCAGCCGCTGGAACGCTGCTCGAGTAGGCCGATGGGTGGTAGTTTGTTTCCAATAACCATGACCTTTCTTTTCAAAGAGGATCTGATCCAATTCTTTTAGCACATTCATCCCCAAAATGACAGGGGCCTTTACTTCATGTGGCTCCTGTACCACCACAATGCCTTTCTTACCTAGATCTTGACCACATAACCGGACATTCATCCAGGTCACTCCCACTACTGGGACTGGTAACTGGTTGGCTGCGACCACTCGTACGAATGTATGGGGATCATATTTCACATGTTGTCGGAAGTACCGTTCATAACAATCTCTACTCAGAGTCGTTACTTGAGAACCCGTGTCAATCATCCCGATAACCGGAAAACCTTCTAATTCCATTTGGATGACAGGACTTGCAGCAATTAGGTCATCATCAGGGCATTTTCCCCACATAATCTCCTTCTCAGTCTCCCCTACTCCGTGCCCTACAGCAGCAGGGGACCTTAGTTTAACGGCAGTCTCTCATAAGGTTGTCACTGTTCTGGACATCTGGCAGCAACGTGGCCCATCCGTCCACACTCCCAGCAACGTATTTCCCGTCGTTCTGGACATCGATTTGGGCCCCTTCGGTAAGCCCCTTCGATTTCTCCTGAGCGCTGTACTAAATTATTGGGACCCCTTCGGTAGGTCCTGTTCTCATCCCTCCAGCGGGGTTGTGGGTGGTTCTGACCTTCTTGGTGTGGACGGCCCACTCCTTCATCTCTAGTTCTCTGGAAGTCTGCAATTCTCATAGAGTTTTCATCACAACAGGTTTGCAAGCGTTCCATTTGCTCTTGCAATTTCTGCATTACTGTTAGAATTTCTTTAGCTGGCACTCTTTCTACTGTTTCTAGGCTGGAGCTAGCCCCCTGCGACAAAGTGACTCCAACTGCGGTCTGGGGCTTTGGGACAATACTATTGGCACATGAGATGGCCTCTACCTGCACGTCATGAAATTTAGCATTAGTCTCTCGTCGTATAAAGTCCTGCATAGCAACAGTCAAACTGCCGTCGCGGATCCCCAGAACAAACTGGTCACGGAGAGTCCGATCAGGGTTACAGAAGGCCTGTGAGCCTCTTTCCTTTCCTTGAATATCTCGGATCAGTTCTTGTAGGGCATTTGCATATTGGGGTAGACTTTCATTCTCCTGTTGCACTCTCTGGAAGAATCGAGCCTGCAGGGATCCCAGCAATGCTGTTACTCCATAGATGGTTTCTAGAATCTGTACCACTTGCTCAAATGTCTGCCTTTGATCGAATGGCCTTAATATCACTGTGGTCTTAGCATCACCTTGTAACGTCAATATTGCTAGCTCTACTAGTACTTCTGGTGCGGTCTGGTACATTCGCTGGACCATTCTTATCTGCTCCACCCACATACTCACAGACATATTATTGCCATCAAATTTAACTAACTGACTCACTATAGCTCCTGCTGGCATTCCTCCTCTGGCACCATCCCCTCTAACTGGTGCGTTGCCGTCCATTCTGGAAAGCGGATCCTGCCGACTAACGCCAATTTGTGAACCGAGAGCAAGGCAGGTGGTTTGGTCTCCGCAACCAGAAAGGACGCACACGGGGTGGTCAAGTTAAGAAAAATGTATTTACTACAGGTTAATAAAGGCAAGTTAATGGTAAAAGAACAGGAATAAGGACAAGCACAATACACAGTATAGTTGGAACAATTCAAGTTAGATTTCACAATACATTCCACGTTTACTATGTCCACCTCCACAGCACGGACACCGAAAGAACAATAGTCCCAAAACTATCTCTAACTGACCCTAACTTCACATTTGGGTGCGCACCCCTCTTACCAGTGGTCCGGGTGGACTGCTTACAGTGTGTAGAAGCGTGCGTTGGGGACCAATGTCGTTCTTTCCTTGTATAGCGAAGCGTCCTCTCCTCACAGTTATCACAACATCCGAGGCAATAAGATTCTTCTCAGCAGGCAGGAAAACAAAATGGAGGCAATGAAATCCAACAGCAAGTAGCTCAGCACACTGACAGTCCTGCAGAATCCATACACCCCGGTGTGATATAAGCCAGGGGTTGTGCAGTTACCGTCCGGTACTCAACAGCACAGCCAGTCTATAACTTTGGTGGCAATGTCCACAGCCACAATGTCAGTATTACTGGTTAGCCACTGGGCACAGTCCTTTCAGCATGGCTCCACTGAACATACTGTCTCTTTACACTCTGTCTGCCTCTGGACTGAATTACACACAGGTTAGCTGCACAGGAAAGTCCTCTAAGATCTCCACACACTCTCCATGCAGCACAGACACTTGGTTCTCTCTCTGCAAAGATGGCTGCTGCTCTCTGTGTGTGTCGTCACATCCTGCTTCCTTCTCATACTGGGTCTGCAGACAGGCAGGCTGACCTCATAGGAGTGTGTCCCTCCAGCATCACATTCCCATTGCAGGGGTTGCTGTCTTAAAGGACCAGAATCACAGAAACACATATACACTCAACTTTAACACAGTATAAACAAATGAAACTTGGCACATCATTGGGCTGTATATTAGGACAAGTATATGCACAGAAGCAGCACTCCTATTGCCATAAGGCTGGGACACAGTCTGTATATTACATTTCTATTTTAGATGCTTTGGAACAACCGGAAGTGAGCATAGACTTTAACAACTATACAACAACCCTGCCAAGAAAAGGAAGTTCATGTGCTCCTCCTCTAGGGCTCCATAGTTTCTCACGTATGACTGCCTTCTGTTTGTTCATTTTCCTATGAGCTATATCTATATCTCTTGGATCATATCCTAGAAAAATAAAATTATAGTGTCATGGGGGACGACCACTGATACATATTATTATGCAGTATTGTGATAATTGGATTAACAACCAAATATTATAAAAAGCATCATTTAATTTTGGGGATTTTTAGATCAAAATCTGTGTTTCAATAAGATTACCGTATATTCCGGCGTATAAGGTGACTGGGCATATAAGACGACCCCCTAACCATCGCTTTATACGCCAGGAATACGGTGTGAGAGAAAAAAAAAAACAGTACTCACCTCCCGCGGCGTTCTGTGGTGCTGCTGCAGGCTGTCGCTTTCTCCTCATCGCCGACAGAGCATTGCTATCTGGATGCGGGGCTTCAATGCCCCGTATCCAGACAGCTAATGCTGTGATTGGCTAACTCAGGTAGTGTCAGCCAATGAAAGCTGGCGCTGCGTTAGCCAATCACAGCCATTCAATGACATCATTGAATGGCGGTGATTGGCTAACTCAGGCAGCGTCAGCCAATCACAGCCATTCAATGATGTCATTGAATGGCTCTAATTGGCTGACGCCGCGTGAGTTAGCCAATCCCAGCATTAGCTTTCTGGAGGCGGGGATTTCAAGCCCCGCATCCAGAAAGCATTGCTCTGTCGGTGACGAGGAGGGAGCAACAGCCTGCAGCAGCACCGCAGAACGCCGTGAGAGGTGAGTACTGCTTTTTTTTTTTGGACACCCTTTTTTTTGTATACCCGGCGTATAAGATGACCCTTGACTGCAGAGCAGATTTTTCGTGGTTAAAAGGTCATATTATATGCCGGAATATACAGTATATTGTAGGTTTTATTTAAGAATATAGGTAGCACACTGTACATACTGTCTCAGTTGTTCTACAGTAGAATGATAAAATTGGACAATTTAAAAGCCCTTGAGCAAAGCCTGGTCATCGTTGATAGATGAGCTGGAGCCACTATTTCAAAAGATACCAACCTTGTGGAATATTCTCATGCAGCAGTGTAAAGAGTATACAGAGAAGTTCCAGCACCATTGCTGTCTAAGAAAAAACAGAAAGATAAGACTTCAGTGGTCAAACAAGGACACAAATTGGATAACTGACTAGTGGAAAAAAACGCCTAGTCAGATGAATCCAGATTTCTGTTGCACCATGCTGATGGGAGGTCAGAATTTGTCACAAGCAGCATGAATCGATGAACCCTTCCTGAAACCTAATCAGAGCATGTCAGTACCATCTAATATGCAATGATTACAAGAATCTTCCTGTCTACATGGGCCAATATTCCTGCAGAACAATTTCAACACTTAGTGGAATCTATACCATGACAAATTATTGCAGTTCTGAAGGCTAGTAATGGCCCAACACACTGCTAGAAGGATGCCTTTAAATAGGTGGCCTTTTAAAGTATAAAGAGCAGTTAACAGCAGGAAGATATGCGCCGGAGGATAAACATCTATCTTTTTCCACAGAAGAAGCAGCTATGACCTGCTCTCTTCTTACTGTAAGATACAAATGGTTATCCTTTGATAAGTAGTAGGCTAACACAAACAACACTACATAGATAATCACCTTGTACTGCATTTATCTCTAACATAGCTCTTCTTGGTTCTTATCTGCCTTAAGGCTCTACTTTTTATTTTTCTCTTTGCTAGAAACAAATCATTATCTATGATTGCATGCCTACAGTCCAGACTCTATCTATCTGAGCACCTGCTTGGCCATCTTATACAGTATGAAGGCTTAAACAGACAACCATGATTACCTCATGTTTTGTGGCTGTGAAAATCATGGCTGCAAAATGTGACTAGATGAAACCATTGATTTCAATAGGTTAATTTTTGACTAGCGCGATTATCGTGCTACTATGCACAAGAAAAGATAGGACTTGTCCTATCTTTGTCGGAAGTATGTTTTATTAAAGATAGGTCCTTCCTAGTATCCTAAAGTTTCCACGCTGTCCAATAAACCAAATAATAGTGTGACACTTTTTGTTCTGTAGAGAAAACTTTTCAGCATTTATTTTTCTCATCACAGGCAAGATTACACTGAAAAGTGACACCTATATAAATAAAATATCCAGCATACACAGTAGGTAATGGTTACAGCTCACCTCCTCTCCTCTTTGTACAATGACCGCTGCACAAGGTCTTCACACCACTACACTCCTGTTAAATGGCCATGCTTTTATCATGCTAAAAGAAAATCTGACAAAAATGAACCATTTGAGATTCATTTCGATCGTTAATGTGACCCATTATCTGTACAGTTCCACTGGAAAACAAACGTTTAGGCGTCATGTCCACGGGGAAAATCAGGCCCGCTACAGATTCTCCATGAAGAATCCGTAGCGGGTCCCTCCTGCCCCGCGGACATGAGGCATTAAAATAAGAATAAACTCACCTGCTGCGGACCGTGCAGGTCTTCCCTTCTTCGCGGCCGGATCTTCTTTCTTCGGCCCGGCGGATGTGCTCGGCACGCCGGCTGCGTGCCGCGTGCATGCGCCAGGCACATCCGCCGGGCTAAAGAAAGAAGATCCTGCAGCGAAGGAAGGAAGATCTGCATCGCCCGGAGCAGGTGAGTTTAATTCAGTCGCGGGTCTCCTGCGGATCCAGACGGCTTCAATAGAAGCCTGCGGGAGCCGTCCCCGCGGGAGATCCGCACCTAAATGGAGCATGTCCATTTTTTTTCATGCTCCAGAAATTTTTTAATTCACTTTTATTGACTATCCGCAGGTATATATCTATCCGCGGGTGGTCAATGCATCCCTATGGGGCACGGATCCGCATGCGGGTGATCCGCTGCGTATTTTAATTGTTCTTTTCCCTGTGAACATGAGGCCTTAGGGTGGAAAAATTGAAATAAAGCTAAAAATAATTTGGTTGTATAAATATGCATACTAAAACTAATACTTTGTAGATGGAACCTTTGACTTTATGACAACATTCAGTCCTTTTGGGTAGGCATCTATCAGCATGCCACATCTTGTCTTGGCAATCTTTGCCTTGCAAAATCTGTCAGAATATGAGGGCATCTCATGTGTTCAATTCATCTCAATGACATCCAGTAGGATTCAGGTCTGGGCTCTCACTGGGGCATTTCTGTCGAACCCATTGTTTTGTTGATTTTTAGCAGAGGCCTGAAGGTTTTGTGCTAAAATGGACTGATATTTGGAAATGTACATACTTTCCTTCAGCCTGACCAAAGCCCCAGTTCCAGCAGCAGAAAATCATCGCCAAAGAATAATGCTGCCTCCATCACGCTTCACTGTTGGTATAGTGTTCTTTTGGTGATGTGTAGTGTTGGCTTTACGCCAAACATACCATTTGGAATTATGGCCAAAAAGTTCAGCCTTGGTCTCATCATGACAAATTCTCTCACACTCTTTTGGACGACCTGATGTAGGTTTTGGAAAAAGATAGCCAGTATTTGATGTTTTTCTTTGTTAGAAAGGGCTTCTGTCTTGCCACTCTCCCCCACAGCCCAGACATATAAAGAATGCAGGTTGTCACATGACTACACAACCAGTGCTTGACAGAAATTCCTGCAGCTCTTTTAATATTGCTGTATTGCCTCCTAGGCAAATTTTTTTTTAGTCTTTTTATCAATTTTTGTGGGACGTCCAGTCTTTGGTAATGTCACTATTGTGCAAAAATTAATCCCCTCATTGATGACCGTCTTCGCTGTGATCCCTGGGTACATGTAATGCCTTGGAAATTTTTTGTGAAAGAGAATGTGATAAAATACTGGTGGTGAAGGCGCAACAATCTAAGCTAGTTGAAAGCTAAAGTTCCAAGATGTGATAGTAAAAGCACTTCTTATTTAACAACATAGAGAACCAGCAAGTTAATATGCACTTTGGGGTCAAGCCCCTTCGTCAGCTCGGCTGGATTAAACACGACAGGGGGTTACACAATTCCAAAAGTTTTAGAGTCTAGATCACGTGAGGTAATTATCCCCCTCTACTCTTCCTTAGTCAGACCTGATCTGGAATACCAGTTCTGGGCACCCCTCTTTAAAAAAGACATGGATAAACTGGAGCAAGTTCAGAGAAAAGTTACCAAGATGGTGAGCAGACTACAAAACATGTCCTATGAAGAAAGGTTAAAGGATCTGGGAATGTTTAGCTTGCAAAAATGAAGGCTGATAGGAGATTTAATAGCTGTCTACAAATATCTGAAGTGCTGTCACAGTTATGGTTGCCACCTTTGTCACGAAAAAATACCGGCCATGGCAAAAAGGGGTGTGTTGGGGGTGTGACCTGGGGCGTGGCTTATCACTGCATTTTTTTCCTCCTTTATCTCCTGGATCCCGTCCAGTGGCTGTGCGCATGTGCGGTATCCCATCAAGTGTGTTCTCAAGAGTAGATGACGTTTAGTGTGATTCACACATCATCTACTTGCGAGAACACGCTGCAGACGCCCGCATCGCATACAATCTACACATATATAATTATATACATGAGATACCCAGGTTACCCCAGCATGCTCCATATCACTATATACAGGACATATACCTCCTCTGTATATAGTGATGCTGATGTAAGGTAGATATGTCATGTATGTAATTATATGTACAGCTGGTATAATGTATACCACCTAAACATACAAGATTACATGCAGTACATGGTGCATACCTTGTACTGCATGTACTGCTCCACCGCTCTCCTCCTCGGGTCCCAACACTGTCACTGCAGGCCGGACTTCCATCCTGACCCCCACACATCACACACACAACTCCACTACATCCATCCTGATCCCCAGACATGACACACACACAGGTCTGCTCCATCCATCTTGATCCCCAGAGATCACACACACAGCTACACTACATCCATCCTGATCCCCAGACATGACACACACACAGGTCCGCTCCATCCATCCTGATCCCCAGACATCACACACACAGCTCCGTTCCATCCATCCTGATCCCCAGACATCACACACACAGGTCCGCTCCATTCATTCTGATCCCCAGACATCACACACACAGCTCCGCTCCATCCATCCTGATCCCCAGACATCACACACACAGCTCCGCTCCATCCATCCTGATCCCCAGACATCACACACACAGCTCCGCTCCATCCATCCTGATCCCCAGACATCACACACACAGCTCCGCTCCATCCATCCTGATTCCCAGACATCACACACACAGCTCCGCTCCATCCATCCTGATCCCCAGACATCACACACACACCTCTGCTCCATCCATCCTAATCCCCAGACATCACACACACAGCTCCGCTCCATCCATCCTGATCCACAGAAATCACACACACAGCTCCGCTCCATCTATCCTGATCCCCACACATCACACACACAGCTCTACTACATCCATCCTGATCCCCACACATCACACAAACAGCTCTACTGCATCCATCCTGATCCCCAAACATCACACACGCAGCTCCACTACATCCAGCCTGACCCCCACACGCATAACACACACAACTCCACTCACTCACTCACTCACTCAATCCATCCATCCAGAACCCCACAGCTCCAACACACACAGCTTCATTACATTCATCCTGACACACACACAACTACACTACATTCATCCTGACACACACACATCACACACACAGCTGCAGAATCCTACATCTACTTAGCCCCTGTGGTCATGTGATTCCCTGACTCTTCCCACACAGGGTATCACATGACATGACAGCATCGGTGGGCCCTGGAAGCTGTCGGCTCTGCAGGTCTGTGTTTCTCCTGCCAGGGGAGAGTTAACCGGTGCTAGGGGGCAGTGCAGGCTCTGAAAATACCGTCCAGTAAAAAAATAGGGCTGGTAAAAAAAATGTCGGCACCGGCCGGACAGAAAAAATACCGGCCAGGCCGGTGGTTTACCGGCTGGGTGTCAACACTAGTCACAGTGCGGAGGGATCAGCCCTATTCTCATTTGTACAAGGAGAGACTAGAAGCAATGGGATGAAACTGAAAGGCAGGAGACACAAATTAGATATTAGAAAAAGCTTTTTGACAGTGAGGGTGATCAATGAGTGGAACACGTTGCCACGGGAGGTGGTGAGTTCTTCTTCAATGGAAGTGTTCAAACAGAGGCTGGACAAATATCTGTCTGGGATGATTTAGTGAATCCTGCACTGAGCTGGGGATTGGACCAGATGACCCTGGAGATCCCTTCTAAATCTACCATTCTATGATTCTATGAAATGTTGCATGATATATGCAAAACATGTAAGGCTACCTCAGTTCATTGAGATGTCCATTTCCTGCTGGACCGTTTCTTCAACTGAAGTAAAATTAAATGCTTATTTAACATAATGTAATGAACGCTGATATTAATTTCTTAGGATGTCAATAAACTGGATAATACCAGAGAGAGCAGGGCGAAAGACAAAAACTCATATTAGTCTTCTGATTACTAGACCTTTGTTTAAAAACTTCTTTATTTTTAACCTAAGTTCTCAATTAATTTCCTGCGCCTTCCTTTCATGGACACATGTTGTTTCATGATTATGTGGAGGACGTATTTTTACAATGTGACCAGTGGACTTCATATATGTATATGACTCCTTTTCAATTTTTTGACCAGAGCGGCCCATTTTAATACCTCCACATTGTTCACTCAGTATCAGTGTATGGCTCTTTGTGTCTAAATGGGTTAGAGGATTCTGAGTGCCCACCCTTTACTTGCAGGACATTTATGCTTTTATTTGCATTGTAGATTTCGTTTTTATCATTGTGCACACATGACATATCATCAATAAGGTCAACTTATAAGTCACATCTAAAGTTGACTCTAAAATAAGACCTCATTCACACAAGCGCTGTCCGCGCACAGTATAGCCGCAAGAAAAAAAATCACAGCTATACTGCTCTAAAATCGCATGAATGGGTTAATTCCTGCTACTTGAAGTAACCTAATCACACGATACGGGGTGCGTGGATCATGCTTTCCAGCTCCCATAAGAGTCTATGGAAAGAACACACCAAAGATAGGTCAGATCCTATCTTTGCACGCACCATGGAGTTTAGATGCGACCTGCAGTCGCATGTCCTACCTTTGTTTTGAACATTTTTTATTTTGCGGTAGAAAACATTGGGCATACAAAACAATTATGCTATATGGACATGACAAGTGAAACAACAATCTCAATATCACACAAGGCTCAACATTTCCCATTCCACCACCTATCTTTGTTAGGTGCGCAAATTTAGGGCACCTAACAATCGTTCATGTGAACGCTTCAACAGGAACCTATTGGTTCCTATAGAAGCGCTTCCTGTATGCTTCCTCTAATGTGCGCGGACAGAGCTCGTGTGAATAAGGCCTAAGGCTGTACTCTGTTGGACTTTGATAATCCTGCTTTCAGTTACTTCATGTCTCTCTTTATTCATACGAGTTGAGAAGGTTTAATACTGTGCTATCATGACAGCTTTGACGCTTGTTCTTGTTATCATCAGCAGAAATTCTCGTGCTGTATTGTCATCTTCTGTCTTCTAGTTTGTTTTTGTTCAATTGCTTTGCCGTTGTCTCACAGCTGATCCATTAGGTGGGTCAACTGAACACATTGCTTCAGTCCAGGCTCATTTAAAAAGGAGTTCTTCATTGGCTAACCTTCATATTGTCCAGGCTTCTGCAGTGTGGTGCTAGTTATAATGTAAGCTATGTGCATTTAAATCAAATATTCCTTGTTTGCTTCTTGCATCTTGTTCTTAGCCTAGCTTTGTGATGATTCATTGTATTCTTCTAGTGTTTTCTTCTAGCTTAGCTTTGTCTCTTATCACTATAGTTTTCTAGTCTAGTTGTTGCTCTTAGACTTGTAGTTTGTTATTTTTTCCTTGTTTGTATCTGCTCTGTGTCGCTCTCAGTTTGGTTTTCCTAGTTTTCAGTTAGTTGCTCAGCTTTTGGTGTTTGTCAGGGACAGTGTTTCAGATAGGATTTCCATAAGGAATATTTTAGGGTTACTCAATAGGATTTCCATAAGAGATATTTAAGGTTACTCAGGAAGAGTGGTGTCTGATGTTAGAGTCAAGGACGGATTATTGAGAAACTTAAGTAGAACTAATGTTATGTATTGTCAGGCTGTTACTTCTGTTTCCAACAACCAGCTTCTCTGGTATCTGTTTACCATCATTATCAGCTCTTTGTACCATGATCTGATTACTGGAATCACTTTGCTCTTATCTATTAGTGAGTACTATTTTTCATTACCTGATAGTATTAATATATGCTTCAAATATTTGCTTATTTAACTGTCAAGTTATTACACATTTCAGCCCTAAGTCTTGAGGGTATCTGAATACTGGGAGCACCCGATAAAGGCAATTGCTATAGTGAAGTCTAGTTCTGCCATTTTGTGTCCAGCCAGTATCACTACAGATCTCAAGACAGCCTTAGAAGGTTGCATTATGAGGGTTCCTCATGCCCCAGACCCAAAGTACCAGTAAGTATTGCTTCAGTGGCTCTGAAAATGCGAATCATGGCTAGTGGGACAACAAATACCTGGAAATTCTCAGTCCAGTCTCATGAACAAAGATTTGGAGGAGGAGGGATAATTAATTGTACAATACCCATTGGCCATTCAAAGCTTTTTTAATAGTTTTTGACTCAAGAATTTCTTCAAATCAGTTTTTGATATTTTTAGAATAAATACATGAACATACAGTGACTATTTTTGCCGCAACTCTTGTGAGAAATGTGTCCCATATAAAGCAATTTTCTAGATTATCTACAGCCGTGTGATGCCTGTCATTTAATGTAGCTCAACATCCTCAGTCTCCTCTGCATAGCATAGCTACGGGGGCTGTCAGGTCATGTGCCTCTGGTGCTGTCTTACATTCTACAGCAATAGAGCTTTATTGAAGAGGAGTGCTGTTGTATTCTAAATGTATTAAAAGTCCTAAAACTGATGTTTTCTTCAACAAGAACCAATTATAAATACTGCCTAATAAACATTTTCCAAGGTTAATTTTCTCTAAGGTATATTTCACCCAGTGCCATTCTCATTAGGGCTCAAGAGCGAATATAAGAGGCTTTGCACATATTAGAACATGGCAACAGTAGATGCTATTGGAAAATCAAGATGGAACAAGCACCATATGGAAGGTTCCTGGTAGAATTAGAGTTAGAATGAAGGACTTGAGCCCAGAAATCCAGACGGCATTGAAACCAGCCAGGACTATAAGGGCCAACTATTCACTGCCCATATCATTTAGCAGCATAATAGGAACTGAATGTTTGATTGATAGCTTCTACGCTATGACACTTTAAGTGCCGTAAACTATTTGACAATATATTGTGGACCATAATAGAAATTCCTATAAGATTAAGGTATCACAAGACATCGATTAATGAGTCTTGGCTATGTTGTGGCATAAAGTAACCATTACAGCTTAACCTAATCTATGTTCCCATAGGATTTAGTCTGCATTGTAGCAAAATAGTAGGCTGGTCTGCCAACATTGTACACTGGCACACCAATCTGTCTATAGTGTTTGGTTCCAGCTTGATAGAGGAAAGTTAAAAACCCAGAAAGTGATTGTATGTCAGGTAAATGTCTTGTAAAACTAAATGAGATGCTCAATGCAGAGGGTGAGTACAAACACCATGTAAAGCAGCACAGTGACAGTCTTATCAATGGGAAGCATGCCTCGTTGGTGTGGCTCCCACTAATTAGAACAGTAATTAGTGAGTGACAGCAATGGCACACACAAATAATTTTTGGGTCACTGCTTTGGCTTAGACTTATATACAGCGATGTGAAGCAGTGATCCAAAGATGATAGCATGTGCCAATTCACAAACTGTAACTGGGCAGTCTTCTTCTGTTTTGCACGAAAGGCAAATAGAAATGATTATTTAAATATCTGAAAGTTTTCTGATTGTAGAGGAATCTATTTGTGTTTTTGTGATGTAACACATTGAAAGATTTAAGGGTTCTGGATGTGTACAGTATGAAATATTTAAAGGGGCTGCCAAATTGTAAAGATAAGCCATTGTATAGATGGCTTATCCTCAGGAGAGGTCATCAATCGTAGATTGGCAGGAGTCTGTTGTCCAGGACCCCTGTCGATCAGCTGTTCTCTTGGCCAGTGTGCTTACACATTGAACAGACAGCTCAATTCTCTCTTCAGTGGTCAGGCTTGGTATTACAAGCAAAGTTCCCATTCACTTCAATAGAAACTTTGGCTGTAATACCAAGCCTGACCACTGCAGTGGGAACTGAACTGTCTGCTTCCTGTCGAAATCTGTTCAGTGCATGAGTGCACTGACCCAGACTGCAGCTGATTGGTGGGGGGTCCTTGGCAATAGACCCTCTCCTGACAATAGACCATCCATAGTTTACAGCTGGACAATCATTTTAAGATTACAAGGTGTATGTGTAAGTGACCTGTATGGGCAGGCCGAGAACCCCTGTGTTATTTAAATTCATTAGGAGGGATATTGCTGAAAATCTGCCATGTTGTTATGCTGCTTGAAAAGGAGTTTTGGAGACAAAACTTATTGGTGTAGCAGTCTAGCAAGAATAGAAAACAGGAAGTGTACTTTAAGCATGCACCAAGTAGTGAGGATGCAAGAGCTGAGTTATGAGAGCTCCTATCTGTGTGCATGGAAGTGTATGCTGTCCAGAGGAAGAACAAGGAGTGAGCCAACTTGTATTGCTCAGGAAAGAGTGAATTTAAGCTGCCTACCTTGAATGCATCTCTGGTTGTTCTGTCTCCATCATGCCTCCAACTTCGGTCAGCTGCAATCAACAGGACTGTGACTGTTTTGAGACAAAGATCAAACTAATTCCTTCCTGTTTATAAAACAAAGAAATGTGGCTCTATGGCACCTCTCTACCCATCAGGCACTCTGTCCTCGTCACACCTGCAACCGTTAGGCTTTTATCAGTATGTAGCTCCCCCGAAGGAAAGTATAACAGGGTGCAGTACTAGGTGGCCCATCCAAAGAATCGAAAGAGGTTATTTCATATGTTCTAAATAACTGGAGAAGAATCATTGATCCAGGGATTTATTTTTATTGCCAGATTTGGAATCAAGAAGTAATTGTTTTTCCTTATTCAAAACTATTGGCTACTACTCCATAAGTCTCAAGCTCACAGTAAAATCCTAAATTTGGACATTTTGTTTTCCAATATTGCATAGACAAATGCTATGGAAATTTTCTTAATTGGTTCAAAAAGACTGAAATCACCCGGGCTCACTGCGATCCTTTAATGGGTTTAGCACCTTGCAAATCACTATAGGATATTGCATCATTTGCAGATCAGTTGGAAGTCTTTTTGTTGGAACTCTCATTCATCACTAGAATTACATCAAAGTGGCTCCTTCAGATTTTTACCAGCTTTCTGCCACACATGGACCTGGTTGATGTTGAAGCACAACTGTATTCACTTTAATGTGATTGGGCTTCAGTTTTCTTTATAGCACCAGCATGGAAGTGGAATTTTGCAGAGAAGATATTCAATATATATGTCACATCCACCCAAGATATGCTGGATCCGTAACCCGCAGATCTCACACAAATGCACACAAACTGTGTCAAAACAACAGTAAACCAAAATACGGGAACTCTATCTAAACAAACACACTGATGGGACCTGCCTAAACGCAGGCAATTCAAGGACGCACTTGATCTCGTACATCGGCCCCTAGTTAACCCTATGTGGGACAGGAGAATAACATAAAAAACAATATAGAAATGAAAACAATCACAGACTTAGCTTTGAGATGCAGCAGGTTAATGAGAGATCAAGAAGCAAGCTCTGACTGTCACCACAGTTAGAGCTAGGCTGAAGATTCAACAGCAATTCAGCTCAGCATCAGCCCAAGCTAACTAGCCCTGACAATTACCCACAGGTGAGACTAAGGACGTCTCACCCTATACCACACCCACTAGAGCCAGAATATGGAGAACCACCTGCAAAACCTGCATTAACAAGGCAGCAATCCCAGAACCGCCGCTACAGTATAAAGGCCCATTGCTGTTGTGAATGATGGTGTTTGCTGTGCTTAGCAAGTGGTGGCATATCCTGTTGAAAACTCCTTTAACACGTGAGATTGTTTGTAGTCTCTTTTGACTGCATCTTCATTTTTAGACTCAGCTTTACACAAGTAGACACTTGAATTAAGTCGGGTTCTTGCATACATAGCCAGCCAGCCATTTTTTCCTCCATACTGTAGTGAAACATTGGAAAGCTACTGGCAAAAGAACGTATAGTTGAGTATGAGACAGTTCAAGGTATCTGTCTCATCAATTTTGAAGCCGGATGCACCTCTGAAATGCAGTATTTTTCTTCCCGGACCAGAGAGGAAAGAATACCAAAATGGCATCAGTTGTCTACAACTTTCATGTGAAAACACTGACCAGACACAACGTATATATCTGATCCCAGCCTTAGGGCTACTTCACGTCACGGTATGCATATATACATTCGCCCATAGGCAGCATATATTTGCATGAATGAATTTGGAACCAATCGAGTCCTGATCCTAGTGTATTTAAAGCCATCCACATGATGGGTGGGGCTGCCTGTATGTAAAAAAAAATGCTGAAGCAATGATAAGCAACTGAAGAAATCTTCGGAATGACAATAAAATTCCTAATTACAGGTGGGTGTTGTAAGCGGGGTAGCTCCCCCCTCCTCCCTTTTTTACAGCTGCCATAGAAGTCCGTGGGAGCATGCTGCGCATTGCAGCAGAAGATAGATCAAGACTTTTCACATGCCATTCACATGCCATATAAAAAAGACGGCTGAAAAAGATCGGTCAGGTCCATTCATCTGAATGAAGCAATTGAAATCCAATAGATCGCATGGTCCTGTTTTTTGTGCGATTTTTTTTTTTTTTTTTTTTTAAATGGGCTGAAATACCTGCATAAATACGATCATCTGAATAAGCCCTCAAAGACAGTTTCACACGGATGTTTTCGTGTATAGGTATATTTCACATGTGCAATACACAAACAGTATAACCCATTGATGTCAATGGGTTCTTTTACATGTAGGATTTTTTTGTGCACATTTTGGTTGCATATTTGCACACCAAAGGGCCTCTTAGAAGTCTTGCAAGAACATGTGCAAGACTGAGGGGAAAAGGACACATTTGGACCTCATTAGGCTAAATAGCCTTTTAAATCAGCGCAGGCGGTGTTTCATGCGTACATATGAACAGGTCCTGCGTACACAAAAGAGTACAGTGCAATGTACCGATATGGGGGCAAATCAACCTCGTTCACTTCACAAATGCATTGTGCTGAGGCAAGCGTATTTGCGCATACGCTCGGCTGAAGTCACCCTAAGGCTTCTTTCTCACGAGCGTATATCAGCCGGCCGTTTCCACGGCCGGCTAATATATGCTATGTTAGGAGAGAGAAAATTGGTGAACGGGCGCACAAATCAAACGCACATGTGCCAAGACTACCATGCTGTCTCCCCTTTTCCTCCCTCCCCATCGCAGGCTCACCTTTCTTCTTCTCCCCGCTCGTTCTTTGCAATAGGAGGCGGGGGCGGGGCAGAGCTAAGCGCCAGCCCGTCCCGCCTTCTCCCATTGATGGCTATGGACAAGAGGTGGAGAGAGGGTGGAATCTCAGCTCCGCCTTGTCCTGCTCCTTTCCACAGACAGCAATGGGAGAAGATGGGACAGGCCGACACTTAGCTCCGCCCCTGCCCCACCCCCTCCCATTGCAGAGAACCAGTGGGGAGAAGAGGACAGGTGAGCCTACATGGGGGGGAGGAGAGCAGAGGGAGGATGTTTAGCAGCCACGCTGCTAAACTCCCTCCCACCTGCGGCCGCCCCGATGGGCTCCCATAGGAGCGCATGCAGCGGCTGATGTATTTCTGCCCAAGAGGACTATATTTTGGGCCCAATATAAAAATGCCCGGTGCTATATTGGGCTGGCAGGGTGCTTTTACGTCTCAGGAATACAGCCATGTGATCTGATGCATTGGAATCTAATGCATCAGATCATAGCGTATATCAGCCAGCCGTGAAAACGGCGGCTGATATACGCTTGTGGGAAAGAAGCCTAAAGGTGAACAAAACATTGAGCCATGGACGGTTGTCCACCAGGACCCTATGCCAGTCATCCTCTGCTCAGCATGAATGCCCCCGATGTAATCTGCCACTTTTAACGTGTATGATCTAACATTGCATGTAATGGGATAAGCAGAATATTGTTCTGTTAGGTAAAACTTTAAGTAAAACAGTACAAATAGCTGCCGGCTGTATATTTTACTGCGCTATTTAAGGTAATAAGAAACACAACTTGCAGATAGACACGGATCAGATTAATACATGTCAGAAACATAATGAAGTTTCTACCGCTCAAACACAAATTCTGCATATTGAAGTGAAAGGTGCTTGGGGTATTTGACGCTGCTTTTCAGATGTATTTCACGCACCTTGCTTCCCATTAAAATATATTAAGAGCAAATTTCATGTGCTCCTGGCAATCATTTGAGAGTGTGGCTGATACCTGCATGTGATCTGCCTAGATCTGCGGCTCAGCATTTAATAGGAACATTTAACACCTTGCAAGCAAGAAGAGTCGCTCATGCTACCATTACCTCCCATCCATGAGGTCTACTGTTAATTTGCTCTGTTAGTTACATAAAATTACTATGTAGCTAGTGATGGATCTTTCCAAATAGTTCAGATCATATTAGAATTACTTATCTGGTATTTATAATTCAAGGCCTAGCAAGGTTCATATAAAGTGACATGGTTTTAAACATGCAGAGAATTAGCTTGCGGACATTAATCTATTTAGCTATAGCTCATTACCACATTTATTTCAGTAGACAATTAGTGTGAAGGAAACAGGGTTAATTACCATGAAGTCAATTCTGTCCGAAAGCCTGGATGGAAAACAGTTATAAAAGTACTGCCGGAGTAATAAGGGTGGCCATACAGATTTAGGCAAAACTGGGAAAAAAAAGTGAAGAATCGTGCACGTGTTCTCTTTTCTGATCTCACTTGTAATATTCTTACTAAAAAAAATAGTAAGGGGGACAAACCGTAATAATAATAGAGGGATCAGCCCTATTTTCATTTGCACAAGGAAAAACTAGAAGCAATGGGATGAAACTGAAAGGGAGGAGACACAGATTAGATATTAGGAAAAACTTTCTGACAGTGAGGGTGATCATTGAGTGGAACAGGTTACCACGGGAGGTGGTGAGTTCTCCTGCAATAGAAGTGTTCAAACAAAGGCCGGACAAATATCTGTCTGGGATGATTTAGTGATCCTGCACTGAGCAGGGGGTTGGACCAGATGACCCTGGAGGTCCCTTCCAACTCTACTATTCTATGATTCTATAATGATAAAAACCCTACGAGGATATTAACTCATATGTCAATATTTGTATTTTGTCTGGCATTTGTTAAAAATTTTCCCTATTTCAATAAAAATCTATTGTTCAAAAAAATAGCGCAGTAACATCAGTTATTTCAAGAAGAAGAGAATAACTTTGAAAGTCCAATTTTCAAAAACCAATCCCTGCGCTTATAGCGCCGTGCGACGCACGGGTACATTGTCTAGTTTCTAATGAATTGCCTAATAAATCGTGCTCATTTGCACTTGCAAAAAAATGCAACCAAGGTCCCATTCATTGAAATGGGCAATTAGTCTAATTAGTTCAATTCGTGAACTTTCCCTTCCCAGAAAAATGGAGCGTGCTGCGTAGTTTATTATTAATGCTTGCAGAAAATACGCTTATGTGAACGAACCCTTTGCAAGCAATGTGTTCTGTTCACTGTGTATCGCTCATACAAATTTTGCGTGTGTAATACACTGTGCAAAAACATTCTGCGTCGGCGAAAATACGTGACACTCAATAGGAGTTAACGGGGGGGGGGGGGGGTGCAAATGTGCGCCACAAGATTTTTAACTCCGGTGACTAATTAGGCTGGCCCGCATGCTCATTAGACTGTCCCACCTGTTCAAACATGGCATGCCTGTGTCCCGCACTGATGTGAACAGGGTTGGCAGTGAGGCAAAGTTCAGAAAGGAGCATGGATCCACTCACCAGAGGACATGACCAAGCTCCACTCAGAGTGCAATCATGTCCTCCTCTCACAAGCATGAATACGCTTACGCCTGTGTGAAGGAGCCCCTACTGATGCATACAACCACTCCTCTTGTTTGGATTTACTCTTGGCTTTTGTTTCAAACACAGTTCTCTTTTTTTAGTTTTCCTGATTTTTCTATACAATACGCAGAAAGTTAAAGCAGGACCTATTTTATATGTGCACACAAAATGCACGCGCAAAAAACGCTTATGAAAACAAACCCATTGACATCAATGGGTTCTATTCTCTGCGCATTGTGTCTGAAGAAGCCCTTATGATGCATCTTTGCCCCCCATAATATTGCCATCCACAGCATCTTCATAACATTGTTATTCGCAATGCCCCATCATAACAGTGCCACTCCAGCCATGGCATCTACATTAACCCCGGTGAGCAAAGTGAGTATAAAAACTATAGCCCTGGACCCTTTAACACCTGGCGTAGGAGCGCCATAACTGAGCTTATGGTGCTCATAGGTGGCAACGAGTTCCCTTTAAAGATGCCCCTATGAAAATTGGTTGTTTCAATACTATCCAGAAAAAAAAAAATTAACTTATTGGAGATGAGTCCAAGATTTATCGCAAGTGGCATTGGGCACATAGGCGTTTGCAGCCAAGGCATAGGCAGTGAAGTAAGGTATATATTCTTGCATTCATATGTGACAACAGGGGTCATGAGTGACCCCAAATAAATCGAGAGGTGATCAAATGTGCATATTACCTCTCCATCCCCTTCTATGGGACTGCTGGAGATAGCCAAGTACAACTTCTGCCATCCCATTGATGGGTAGTGCGCACATGTGACCACCGTTCCATTCTTTTGGGGTCTTTTGAGAACCTTGTTCTCGTGATATGTTAAGGTCCTTGCTATTGATCACTTATCTTATTGATAAGTTCTTATCGTGGGACCCTTCAAATTTGACGTTACATGCCTGACATTGGAGTTGGTTCATAATTTTGGAGAGAACCAGGAAATAACTCATATACACCTCAGTACTTGGTAACAATTAACCCCCTTTTGTGGGACTTTGTTTCAATATCTGAGGACAAGGTTTGAAAATGTTGGCTTACCTTCTAGAATGATTGAGCGCCGCTTCTACCCTCTCATTTAATTAAAACCTTCATGCATCGTGCAATTCAAGTGTAAAGCCTGCTTCAAGCTGCTGTAGTATAAAGTTGTTTGCAGCAGTTGTATGATGAAGGTAAAGCATAAACAACCTTATTAAGGATCTCAAGATAGATGTTAATTGTCGGGCTATGTTATCGTCGCGTTCGGTTGCCTAGCAACCTCTTTAGGTTCTTGAAATTCTCACTGTACAAAGTCCCAAACTATCTTAAAAAAAAAAAGCGAAGGAAAGTACTGTAATTGGCTTTGGGTCAAAACGTAGAGAGATTAACAATTGAAGCACTAATTCTAATTCTGACTATTTCTATTTCTTTTGAGCGCATCTTTTAAGTCGAGCAGCAGTACATTTACTCTAATTATCAACATTTACTTTCACCCATGAAATAAAGGCTTCTGCCATTCCTATCAGCTCTTAAGATTCCGATTTGTGTCTGGACAAATGAAGTATTCAGCCTCCTATTAGTCATGCATACATTCAATAAATATTTATGAACGTTTTTCCCTAAAATAAATGAAAAAAAATACCTGTAAATATAAATCCTCTTGTGTAAAGTCTATTAATATTCTATTCAGGCTGCTCTCAGTCTAACTGATGCTGGAGTTCCAAAGTAATATCAGTTATTCATATAGAATAAAAATGGTAATTATAATAATATAATAATGACTGTTAATAAAAATAATAAAATAATCTTAAAAATAATAGCAGTAACAATGCTGTAATAATAAGTAAGCTTACTAATAATTGTGAGCCCCTATGGGGAGCGATGACAATCTGGGGGAGCGCTGTGGAATATCTATGTGCTATGTAAATGAATCAAACAAATAGACAATTTACATGGAAGCGGTTTTAATACCAGAGGTAATGCAACCCTTCAGTTTGGGGACAAAAGTCTGTCCGGGGGACTGGGGGTATATTACTTGCAGTTACTCTTCTCCACTTCCAGTTGACCATTTCACCATTTTTGGGCCCCATTTTCGGTTGTCTGAGATGGCTACAACTATTTTCGAACTACCTAATGCACAGTGTGCACTGCTCTCTGATTGGCTAGTGCTCATCACATGAGCAGCTCTGGCCATCAGACAGAACAACTGCAGGGAATGCACCCCCCTAATCCTCTGGTTTTAGGACAGAATTTTGTCCTGAAACTGGAAAGCTATTTTAAAGAGGTTGTCCGAGGAGGTACAGTGCTGCGCAAAAGTTTTAGGTTGGTGTGTAAAAAATGCTGCAAAAATGTAAAAATGTTCTGAAGTCATAAAAGGGTTCTCCAAAAGATGGTCTGTAAATGGCGTAAATGCATCAAAGTTCACAAAGTCTCTCTATTACACAGTGTAAAGTCCCAGCTGTTCCTAAAGGATTAAATTTACAATTTCCTGTTGGATTAGGACTAGCAGACCTGCATAGTCCCTACAATCTCTCCATGTGTATGTACACAGTTGTGTTCTACTAAGGCGCGGTCTCACTTACGGAACACATGGAATGCTCTGAACTGTAGCGTGAATGTGGAGCCTCTCAACAACTGTAGGCGATTCTTAATCCAAAGAATTGTATGATGGTGCTTTAGTCTCTGTAGCAGTTTCACCTTCCTCCTCATTCAGTTCTGAGGAAGTTCTATTAATGCAACCACCACATGTGTCATGTAGTGAGGGCCGAGATTTGGCCACACACTTTATTATAGTCCATATAACAGAATCACAAGTAGTTAGCACTGTTTAAACTTATAGTTCATTTAGCCCATTACCGTAAGGTGCTTTCTATCACTCCAAACTCTTAGGTGCAGCCACATTACTTATCCAGGTCATAAAGGCTGTTTAGTCACAAAAGGAAGAAAGTTTCGGAGGTTCAGGCCCGGAACTAGTTTACTGTCAGCTGTGTCTATAGAAAGGTGGAAGGCCCACTCCTTTTATGGTGCAAATATGGCAAGGTGCTGAGCCTTAGGCCCATTGGGTCAATGACATAAGTCACCCTTAGGGGTACAGGCAGCATTATCCTGGAGAGTCACCTGTGCTTATCACTATCCCACTTCAGGTCATGAGGATACAAGAGGAAGAGAGAACACACCCATTGACCCCTGCTATCTCTTCAGTCCTCCAGGTTCTATAAACTATTTCTAGTAAAGAAACAGGTACACCATAGCAGGCAAAAATATCATATGAGACCACATTACCTTACAATACCAAACAGATGACAATGATACTCATTTTCATATGTTGGTTGAAATACGGTCCTTAACTAAAACAGGCACAGCTGTGTGGAAAGATTAAAACTAGGTGAGGAACATCCAAGCTCTGCTATAAAGGTGATGTTTAGGAAGGTTATTTTCATTTCCCAGGTCATACACCATTTACAAGCTTCCTCCCTATTAGTAGTGAGGCTTTCTACAGCCTGAGTTCTTACAAGATACAGGCCATATCTTTTATTTTTGCTTCTTACAATGCCTTTGGTTAGCAGCTGAAGGAAAGTTAGCAAAGGATCTACCAAAATTCTTCCACATAACACCTGACCCAACGGGCCAATACGTAACCCGATAATGAATTGGTCTCTCAAAATCTGGTCTGTATGTGCATAGTATCTAACCATATGGATCTCTCTTCCTGAGGCTGGGCAGGATCTCTTGGAGGGCATTGGTATATTAAGGGATACCTTTTCCCTGCCATTGGAACTTAGTTCTGAAGTTCCCTGCACTAGTAATATCTAGAGATGAGCGAACACCAAAATGTTCGGGTGTTCGTTATTCGGAACGAACTTCCCGTGATGCTCGAGGGTTCGTTTCGAACAACGAACCCCATTAAAGTCAATGGGCGACCAGAACATTTTTGTATTTCGCCGATGCTCGCTAAGGTTTTCATGTGTGAAAATCTGGGCAATTCAGGAAAGTGATGGGAATGACACAGTGACGGATAGGGCAGGCGAGGGGCTACGTGTTGGGCTGCATCTCAAGTTCACAGGTCCCACTATTAAGCCACAATACCGGCAAGAGTGGGCCCCCCCCCCCCTCCCAACAACTTTTACTTCTGAAAAGCCCTCATTAGCATGGCATACCTTTGCTAAGCACCACACTACCTCCAACAAAGCACAATCACTGCCTGCATGACACTCCACTGACACTTCTCCTGGGTTACATGCTGCCCAACCGCCCCCCCTCCCCCCCCACAGCGCACACCAAAGTGTCCCTGGGCAGCCTTCAGCTGCCCTCATGCCACACCACGCTCATGTCTATTTAGAATTGCGTCTGCCATGACGAGGGACCGCAGGCACACACTGCAGAGGTTGGCACGGCTAGGCAGCGACCCTCTTTAAAAGTGGCGGAGCGATAGCCCACAATGCTGTACAGAAGCAATGAGAAATAGAATCCTGTGCCACCACCATCAGGAGCTGCACACGTGGGCATAGCAATGGGGAACCTATGTGCCACACACTATTCATTCTGTCAAGGTGTCTGCATGCCCCAGTCAGACCGGGCTTTTTAATTCATAGACACAGGCAGGTACAACTCCCTATTGTGAAGTCCCTGTCGACCCACAGCATGGGTGGCTCCCTGGAACCCACCGGCGGTACACAGAAATATCCCATTGCATTGCCCAACACAGCTGAGGTAGTAATGTTGTGCTTAACCCTTTCCAATCCAATTTGTATATGGTTTTCCTAGGGGGCTTACTCTTTTTCTGCCGTTATACAACGGCGCTATATGCTGGCTAAAGCCAGTACTGCATGAGCTGACGCGTAGGATAGGCTCCGACAGCAGAGAGGCTGGCAATATACAGTAAGAGAACCCCGACGGACGTCTACCAACAACGGAGCTGTACAGCCTTAAACCCTAATATCTTCACAGGTCACACAGTGGACTGGAAAGGGTTAATGCAGGTGGGCTTCGGCCCACACTGCATGCCCCAGTCAGACTGGGGTTCTTTACAAGTGGACACATGTAGGTTAAACTCCCTGTGGACCCACTGCCTGGGTGGGTGCCAGGAAGCCACCGGCGGTACATAGAAATATCCCATTGCATTGCCCAACACAGCTGAGGTAGTAATGTCGTGCGTAATACAGGTGGGCTTCGGCCCACACTGCATGCCCCAGTCTGACGGGTTCTTTAGAAGTGTACAGATGTATTAAAAACTCAGTGTGCACCTACAGCATGGGTGGCTCCCTGGAACCCACCGGCGGTACACAAAAATATCCCATTGCATTGCCCAACACAGCTGAGGTAGTAATGTCGTGCTTAATGCAGGTGGGCTTCGGCCCACACTGCATGCCCCAGTCAGACTGGGGTTCTTTACAAGTGGACACATGTAGGTTAAACTCCCTGTGGACCCACTGCCTGGGTGGGTGCCAGGAAGCCACCGGCGGTACATAGAAATATCCCATTGCATTGCCCAACACAGCTGAGGTAGTAATGTCGTGCGTAATACAGGTGGGCTTCGGCCCACACTGCATGCCCCAGTCAGACGGGTTCTTTAGAAGTGTACAGATGTATTAAAAACTCAGTGTGCACCTACAGCATGGGTGGCTCCCTGGAACCCACCGGCGGTGCATAAAAATATCCCATTGCATTGCCCAACACAGCTGAGGTAACGTCAGCTGTAATGCAGGTGGCCTAAAAATTAATTTGATTACACTGTAGGCGAGGGCCCACAAAAATTGCTGTATCAACAGTACTAATGTACATCCCAAAAATTGGCCATGGCCAGCCAAGAGGGCAGGTGAAACCCATTAATCGCTTTGGTTAATGTGGCTTAAGTGGTAACTAGGCCTGGAGGCAGCCCAGTGTAACGAAAAATTGGTTCAAGTTAAAGTTCCAATGCTTTTAAGCGCATTGAAACTTATAAAAATTGTTCTGAAAAATTATTTGAGTGAGCCTTGTGGCCCTAAGAAAAATTGCCCGTTCAGCGTGATTACGTGAGGTTTCAGGAGGAGGAGCAGGAGGCGGAGGAGGAGGAATATTAGACACAGATTGATGAAGCAGAAATGTCCCCGTTTTGGATGGTGAGAGAGAACGTAGCTTCCATCCGCGGGTGCAGCCTACGTATTGCTTAGGTATCGCTGCTGTCCGCTGGTGGAGAACAGAAGTCTGGGGAAATCCAGCCTTTGTTCATCTTGATGAGTGTTAGCCTGTCGGCACTGTCGGTTGACAAGCGGCTACGCTTATCTGTGATGATTCCCCCAGCCGCACTAAACACCCTCTCCGACAAGACGCTAGCCGCAGGACAAGCAAGCACCTCCAGGGCATACAGCGCTAGTTCAGGCCACATGTCCAGCTTCGACACCTAGTAGTTGTAGGGGGCAGAGGCGTCACCAAGGATGGTTGTGCGATCCGCTACGTACTCCCTCACCATCCTTTTACAGTGCTCCCGCCGACTCAGCCGTGACTGGGGAGCGGTGACACAGTCTTGGTGGGGAGCCATTAAGCTGGCCAGGCCCTTAAAGACTGTTGCACTGCCTGGGATGTACATGCTGCTCGATCTACGCACATCCCCTGCTACCTTGCCCTCGGTACTGCGCCTTCTGCCACTAGCGCTGTCGGCTGGGAATTTTACCATCAGCTTGTCCGCAAGGGTCCTGTGGTATAGCAACACTCTCGAACCCCTTTCCTCTTCGGGAATCAGAGTGGGCAGGTTCTCCTTATACCGTGGATCGAGCAGTGTGTACACCCAGTAATCCGTAGTGGCCAGAATGCGTGCAACGCGAGGGTCACGAGAAAGGCATCCTAACATGAAGTCAGCCATGTGTGCCAGGGTACCTGTACGCAACACATGGCTGTCTTCACTAGGAAGATCACTTTCAGGATCCTCCTCCTCCTCCTCCTCCTCCTCAGGCCATACACGCTGAAAGGATGACAGGCAATCAGCCGGTGTACCGTCAGCAGCGGCCCAAGCTGTCTCTTCCCCCTCCTCCTCATCCTCCTCATGCTCCTCCTCCTCCTCCTGTACGCGCTGAGAAATAGACAGGAGGGTGCCCTGACTATCCAGCGGCATACTGTCTTCCCCCGCCCCCGTTTCCGAGCGCAAAGCAGCTGCCTTTATGGTTTGCAGGGAATTTCTCAAGATGCATAGCAGAGGAATGGTGACGCTAATGATTGTAGCATCGCCGCTCACCACCTGGGTAGACTCCTCAAAATTACCAAGGACATGGCAGATGTCTGCCAACCAGGCCCACTCTTCTGAAAGGAATTGAGGAGGCTGACTCCCACTGCGCCGCCCATGTTGGAGTTGGTATTCCACTATTGCTCTACGCTGCTCATAGAGCCTAGCCAACATGTGGAGCGTAGAGTTCCACCGTGTGGGCACGTCGCACAGCAGTCGGTGCACTGGCAGCTTAAAGTGATGTTGCAGGGTGCGCAGGGTGGCAGCGTCCGTGTGGGACTTGCGGAAATGTGCGCAGAGCCGGCGCGCCTTTACGAGCAGGTCTGACAAGCGTGGGTAGCTTTTCAGAAACCGCTGAACCACCAAATTAAAGACGTGGGCCAGGCATGGCACGTGCGTGAGGCTGCCAAGCTGCAGAGCCGCCACCAGGTTACGCCCGTTGTCACACACGACCATGCCCGGTTGGAGGCTCAGCGGCGCAAGCCAGCGGTCGGTCTGCTGTGTCAGACCCTGCAGCAGTTCGTGGGCCGTGTGCCTCTTATCACCTAAGCTGAGTAGTTTCCGCACGGCCTGCTGACGCTTGCCCACCGCTGTGCTGCCACACCGCGCGACACCGACTGCTGGCGACATGCTGCTGCTAACACATCTTGATTGCGAGACAGAGGAGGAGGAGGAGGAGGGTGCTTTAGTGGAGGAAGCATACACCTCCGCAGATACCACCACCGAGCTGGGGCCCGCAATTCTGGGGGTGGGTAGGACGTGAGCGGTCCCAGGCTCTGACTCTGTCCCAGCCTCCACTAAATTCACCCAATGTGCCGTCAGGGAGATGTAGTGGCCCTGCCCGCCTGTGCTTGTCCACGTGTCCGTAGTTAAGTGGACCGTGGCAGTAACCGCGTTGGTGAGGGCGCGCACAATGTTGCGGGAGACGTGGTCGTGCAGGGCTGGGACGGCACATCGGGAAAAGTAGTGGCGACTGGGAACTGAGTAGCGCGGGGCCGCCGCCTCCATGATACTTTTGAAGGACTCAGTTTCCACAACCCTATACGGCAGCATCTCAAGGCTGATGAATTTTGCTATGCGGACGGTTAACGTTTGAGCGTGCGGGTGCGTGGCGGCGTACTTGCGCTTGCGCTCGAACACTTGCGCAAGCGACGGCTGAACGGTGCGCTGAACTACACTGCTGGATGGGGCCGAGGACAGCGGAGATGAGGGTGTGGGTGCAGGCCATGAGGCGGTAGTGCCTGTGTCCTGAGAGGGGGGTTGCATCTCAGTGGCAGGTTGGGGCACAGGGGGAGAGGCAGGGGTGCAAACCGGAGGCGGTGAACGGCCTTCGTCCCACCTTGTGGGGTGCTTGGCCATCATATGTCTGCGCATGGTGGTGGTGGTGAGGCTGTTGGTGTTGGCTCCCCGGCTGAGCTTTGCGCAACAAAGGTTGCACACCACTGTTCATCTGTCGTCAGGCGTCTCTGTGAAAAACTGCCAGACCTTAGAGCACCTCGGCCTCTGCAGGGTGGCATGGCGCGAGGGGGCGCTTTGGGAAACACTTGGTGGATTATTCGGTCTGGCCCTGCCTCTACCCCTGGACACCGCACTGCCTCTTGCAACCTGCCCTGCTGATGCCCTTGACTCCCCCTCTGAAGACCTGTCCTCCTGAGTAAGCGTTGCACACCAGGTGGGGTCAGTCACCTCATCGTCCTGCTGCTCTTCCTCCGAATCCTCTGTGCGCTGCTCCCTTGGACTTACTGCCCTTACTACTACCTCACTGCAAGACAACTGTGTCTGATCGTCATCATCCTCCTCACCCACAGAAAGTTGTTGAGACAGTTGGCGGAAGTCCCCAGCCTCTTCCCTCGGACCCCGGGAACTTTCGAATGGTTGGGCATCAGTGACGATAAACTCCTCTGGTGGGAGAGGAACCGCTGCTGCCCAATCTAAGCAGGGGCCCAAGAACAGTTCCTGGGAGTGTTCCCGCTCCTGAGCAGGTGTCATTGTAGTGGAGTGAGGAGGCTGGGAGGAAGGAGGAGCAGCAGACAGAGGATTCGGATTTGCAGCAGTGGACGGCGCAGAACTGCGTGTTGACGATAGGTTGCTCGAAGCACTTTCTGCCATCCAGGACAGGACCTGCTCACACTGCTCATTTTCTAATAACCGTCTCCCGCGTGGACCCATTAATTGGGCGATGAATGTGGGGACGCCAGAAACGTGCCTCTCTCCTAATCGCGCAGCAGTCGGCTGCGACACACCGGGATCAGGAGCTCGGGCTGTGCCCACACCCTGACTTGGCCCTCCGCGTCCTCGGCCGCGTCCACGTCCTCTAGGCCTACCCCTACCCCTCAGCATGCTGTATTACCAGTGATTTGATTTAACAGGCAGGAAATAAATTGGCGCAAGACTGCAGGCCAAATATAATTTTTGCCCTTTTGGGAAAACGAAAGGCCCCACTGCCTCTAGTGAATGAATAATCTAAGTTTAATAACTGTGCTGTGTCCCTGCTTATGTGTCACAGAACGTGAGGGTAGCAGAGTTATTATAACTCTGGCAGAGCAGGTATTTTTTTTCCCAATTAAGGAAAGCAAATGGCGAAGCCAGCAGTAAAGCGTAGCTGGGTGCGTATGATTTAGCAATGTTTTTCACGCAGCTCACACGTGTCCACAGGCGTTAGGACAGACAGAGGCTGGACAAATAGATTTGTTTTCACTTGTTTTTCCACCAAAAGGCAGCACTGCGTATATTCAATGAACATGAGAAGTTTAATAACTGTGCTGTGTCCCTGCTAATGTGTCACAGAACGTGAGGGTAGCAGAGTTATTATAACTCTGGCAGAGCAGGTATTTTTTTTCCCAATTAAGGAAAGCAAATGGCGAAGCCAGCAGTAAAGCGTAGCTGGGTGCGTATGATTTAGCAATGTTTTTCACGCAGCTCACACGTGTCCACAGGCGTTAGGACGGACAGAGGCTGGACAAATAGATTTGTTTTCAGTTTTTTCCCACCAAAAGGCAGCACTGCGTATATTCAATGAACATGAGAAGTGTAATAACTGTGCTGTGTCCCTGCTTATGTGTCACAGAACGTGAGGGTAGCAGAGTTATTATAACTCTGGCAGAGCAGGTATTTTTTTTCCCAATTAAGGAAAGCAAATGGCGAAGCCAGCAGTAAAGCGTAGCTGGGTGCGTATGATTTAGCAATGTTTTTCACGCAGCTCACACGTGTCCACCGCCCGTAAGGACGGACAGAGGCTGGACAAATAGATTTGTTTCCACTTGTTTTTCCACCAAAAGGCAGCACTGCGTATATTCTATGAATAATAACTGTGTTGTGGCCCTGCCTATACAATTCTTTCCCTGCAGTATCAATGGAGGGTGGAATGCTCTGCAGAGGCGATTTTGAGAAGCCCAAAAAAAATGCAGCACAGCTAACAGCAGCCTGGACAGTACTGCACACGGATAAATATGGCCCTAGAAAGGACCGTTGAGGTTCTTGAAGGCTACACGCACTCCTAACACTCTCCCTGCCTATGCAGCACTTCTGTCCCTAATGCCAGGTGCAACGCTCTGCAGAGCCGATTTTGAGAAAAAAAAAAATTCCACTGCTAACAGCAGCCAACACACAGCTATCAGTGGCCCTAATAAGGACCTTTGGGGGGTCTTGAAGCCTACACTAACTACCAATTCTTTCCCTACAGCAGCTCCGGTATAAACAGCACTGTCCCTCATCTAACTCACACCGCATCTGAGGCGAGCCGCGGGAGGGGCCGACTTTTATATTAGGCGAACACCTGATCTCGCCAGCCACTCACAGCAGGGGGGTGGTATAGGGCTTAAACGTTGCAGGGGGAAGTTGTAATGCCTTCCCTGTCTTTCAATTGGCCAGAAAAGCGCGCTAACGTCTCAGGGAAGGAAGTGAAAGTAACCAGAACACCGCATGGTGTTCGTTACGAATAACGAACATCCCGAACACCCTAATATTCGCACGAATATCAAGCTCGGACGAACGCGTTCGCTCATCTCTAGTAATATCCTTGTATATATCTTCAAAGAGCTTAATAATTTTCTCAACTGACTCAGGCTACAGTAGCACATTTTTTGGGCATTCCATTCTTGTGCACTTAAGGCTAGTTCTGTCTGCAGCTCAGGGATTATGTTATACAGGCGACTAATACTCTGCAACCTAGCTATCCAATTCATTAACATTATATTGTGCCCATCAAATTTAGTGAGGTGACTTAACATGACTCCCACTGGTAGCAAAATATCACTACCAGTGGCCATATTTACCTATATACTAATACAAAGATATACAAGGGTAGATACAAACACCACTTCTAAACAGCATACAGACAACTTTTATACGGAGGAACATTGTACAAGTGCAAGATACTGAAGAGCAACCACTCACACACCTACCACATACTGGGAGGGGAACATCTTAGAATTATACTAGCACATAGATAATGCATGCAAAAGGTGCCAATTCCCATTGATTTGTAAAGTACACCATGCAGGCTTGCAACCAATTAATAACGCCACCTATGATTCAGCCTGGCAGGTTGCCCTGCACCTCAAAGTTAACCACACCTAACCAACACCCCAGGCTCCCCCAGCATCTAAAGCCAGACAGCTTACTGCAAAAAAACAACAATACATACCGATGAATATGAGCTATTAGTTAATATTTTGGTCAAAATATGTAAGCTTGCAAGTCCATAAGAGTCCTCTTTATCTTGTGAGCCCCTATAATAATATTTACAGACATATCACTGCAAAAGGAAACAATCAACTCAAATATCACTGCCAATGGCCATATTTAACCATATACTATTACAAAAATATACAAGGGCAAGTATAAAATCACATCCCTCAGCAAGCAAACAGGCAGATTGCTATATGAAGGGGCATTCTACATATGCAAGATACTGATAAACCCACATTCACACATCCACCACATATTGGGAGGGGGGACAGCTTAGTATTATACCGTACTTGCACATAGATAAGGCATACAAAGAGTGTCAAGTCCCATTGATACATGTAGTGCACCATGCAGGCTTGCAACCTATTATTGACGCCACATACAATTCAGCCGGCAGGTTACCCTGCCCCTCAAATTTAGAGAGGTGACTTAACATGACTCCCACTGGTAGCCTCCTTGCAGGTGTTAGCCCACTAGTTGAGGTAAGTGCTGCTGCGATTTTTTCACTTTGGACCTCCATCTATATTATCATATCCTGCTGACTAATTGGCCAAATAATTGGACAAGCACATTTAAAAATGCATTATTACTATTATATGTCATAAAACATGACTATGATGATAGAGCAATGCTACATCTATATAAGAAGTGTAATCTCCGACTGCCTGTTTAATTAAGTAAAGCAATCATTTAGATTTGTTCACTAACTTCTTGATAATTCTACACAGAATTAAGTTATTTTTACATTACACGTATCAGCGTGTACTGATTTGTATATAGCAATTGGTGCATGAAGGGGACAAGAAACCAGCGAGCTAGTCATTTTATTTACTTTTGGAGCCATAGGATGCCAAAAGACCCTTGTCCTTTCTGCCAACTATGTGAATAATGTGCCCCCTGGCTGAGAGGACAGATGGATTGATGCTAGCCAGCTGGAGCTGACTGGACAGCGGGAAGACAGTCACAGGTGGGCAGAGGTTGGATGAGCCACAATGAGGTTGGGCACAACATCTGCTCACTAACCTGTGGAAATTAAGTTTTGTCCAAGGTAACATATGTTATGGGAACCGATGACTCAGACATAGCCTGAAGGCTTTGCCAGTGGATGCCAACTTTTAGGATCACAGGCAACTCTACAGCACAAATAACTTTCATCCATCTCTATGTATTTTATTTGTGCTATTGCAATATCAATGTTTCATAGGGACCTACAGTATAAATATGTAGCTATACTTAGCCTCTTACATAGGAAATATAAATTCAACTTCATGATAAATAATGGGAAATTCTCAGAATCTCTTTGATATAGGAAACACTGTACAGCAATAGATGCTTGGGCATAGTGTACCATAAGTGTGCAATATAATTATGGCGCAAATGGTTTGCAGTAGAGTACATGCCATATCCAACTTTTTCTGTAGTTTATCTCAACATCCCAAAATATTTCTTATTTTCCTGCTTAAAGGTGGAAAACAGGTCTTTAATTATGATAGAGGTAGCAAGGATAGAGACATGGAGATCCCTGGGCACAACTGGGTTGGTCTGTTTGTCCTGTACTTACTGCATGGCCCTTAAGCTATCAACGTGATTTGTCATTTCTTAGAGTCCTATATCTAAAAATGTCCCCATATAACATGACAACATTTAGTAATAATAGAATGTAGAAAAATGAAACCACTTACTTGGAAACTCTCTCCGGCTTACACAGCCTTTTCTTAAGTACCAGAGAATAATCTGCTGCTTTCCAAGGTATGACAGATACCGAGGCTTCAGGGAGTTGAGGGTTTTGCCTTGTACAATAGTATGCAGATATGTGTATGTATGTGAGTAAGCATCATATATGTATGTTTTATTAATATGGTGTAGAGCAAGCAAGGCGCACAATTGCATTAAGTAGGACAGTCTCACATCCGACAGGACGAGACGTGGATTACAAGGACTAGAAAGGGAACAAAGAGACACGATGCACACTAGAACAACAGATAAGGAAGGGATGGGATCTATCCCTGATGTTTAAAAGATCAACCTGCCTAAAAAGTGGAGTATCTGCACTTAACCCTTTGCAATCCAATTTTGGATTCAGGGTTTCCTAGGGGGTTTTCTCTTTCTGCCATTATACAATGGCGCCATCTGCTGGCTAGAGACAGTACTGCAGTATGTAACATGCCAGAGAGGCCCCCAATATCAGAGCGTCCAGTAATCTACAGTAAGAATACCCTGCTGGATGTCTTCCGACATCAGAGCTGTACAGCCTTCAATCAGAATGTCTTTAGATGTCAGACAGTGGATTGGAAAGGGTTAAAAGAACAACCCTGTAACAGGAATCTGGGACTTTACTGAAATGACCCTAAATGGAATAAAGGGTAGAGAAGAACTATAGGTATAGGCCAAAAGGGATAAATCCAGAAACACAAAGGATCACATGAGAGGAGATACATTGAAGAATCTGAGCTGAAAACACGGATGAGAGAGACAAAGTGACGTAAAACAAAAATAACCACATCATTCCATGCTACCAACTCCACCAATACTCAAAGGCAGGATGAAGAATAGTATAACTAGCATCCTCTGTTTAAATAACCAAACAGAGTTACTGAATGGCTGGGCTGCCCGTTACTCCAACCAGGTAATCAACCAATTAGCAACAAGGAGCTGTTAACACCTCGGCATCCACCACTCAGTAACAATGAGTATGTGCTAGCTTGGTGCCTGACATGGTCTGAGGCTGACACCGTGACATCACCCCGGAGCTGTGCCCATCAGCCAGGTGTACTATGACAGACAGCTATTCAGAATGTGAGGATGGATAGAGCTGAGAAAGATTGAGATGCTGAGGGGAATTTGAAATTGACTGTGCATGTAAGAAACCCCGCAAATTTTATACAGCTGAAAAGAAAATATCCTTGGAGGAGTTTGAAAAAAATTCCTTCAGTCATTCTCAAAGAATGGGATACAGTTTTAAAAAAAAGTTTGCTGGAGGTTGTTTCTGCCAAAGGGTAAGCCAAAAATGTACATACTTTTAAGCAGAAGGAAATAACATAAATATATAAGGCCTCTAGAGCTTTTGGGGTTCAGCAGGATTCACCAGGCAGTTAGTGTTTCTTGCTAGGAATTAAATGAAGTCAAATTTTTCATAAAATGTGTGCCTTGGTGTCAACGCCAGTAGTCTGGAGGGATAACATCTCTCCTTAAGGAGCATGGATGGCCTTATAAGTTACCCCACTCACCGTCTTGGTACTCTCCCTAAGGAGTGAGGTTACCCCTCCCGACCCACATCATAGACCTCTCACTAGCCAAGCCAGAATCCTACTACATGCTGATGAGCAAAAACCCAGAAACAGCTGTTAGTGTATGGATTCTGTTTTGCCAGCCATTGCTCTACAGACCTATATATAGGGTCAAGCATTGATTTCCTTGTAGAAAAAAGGATTAAATAGGTCAGCACTGCCCAATAGAAATCTATAGGCGCACGTTAAACAATGGCTGCAACATACAATGGAAGCAGAAACCAGAGTGGCAACAGCACGCAAAATACATTTACTATCAGAGGTATACATACCTATAATCAATACTCTAACCACATTAAAAAATGCAAGGTTCTTGGTATATAATTTAATCAAATCATATTGGCCCATCTACCAACGTCCAGGTAACCAAGCTTTCAGATGGGTCCTAATGCTAATACCAGGTGGTTTAATCTTAACCTGGGAAAAATGGGTACCTACTAGAGATGAGCGAGCACCAAAATGCTCGGGTGCTCGTTACTCGGGACGAAATTATCGCGATGCTCGAGGGTTCGTTTCGAGTAACGAACCCCATTGAAGTCAATGGGCGACCCGAGCATTTTTGTATTTCGCCGATGCTCGCTAAGGTTTTCATGTGTGAAAATCTGGGCAATTCAAGAAAGTGATGGGAACGACACAGCAACGGATAGGGCAGGCGAGGGGCTACATGTTGGGCTGCATCTCAAGTTCACAGGTCCCACTATTAAGCCACAATAGCGGCAAGAGTGGGCCCCCCCCCTCCCAAAAACTTTTACTTCTGAAAAGCCCTCATTAGCAATGCATACCTTAGCTAAGCACCACACTACCTCCAATAAAAGCACAATCACTGCCTGCATGACACTCCGCTGCCACTTCTCCTGGCTTACATGCTGCCCAACCGCCCCCCCTCCCCCCCACAGCGCACACCAAAGTGTCCCTGCGCAGCCTTCAGCTGCCCTCATGCCACACCACCCTCATGTCTATTTAGAAGTGCGTCTGCCATGAGGAGGAACCGCAGGCACACACTGCAGAGGTTGGCACGGCTAGGCAGCGACCCTCTTTAAAAGGGGCGGGGCGATAGCCCACAATGCTGTACAGAAGCAATGAGAAATAGAATCCTGTGCCACCGCCATCAGGAGCTGCACACGTGGGCATAGCAATGGGGAACCTATGTGCCACACACTATTCATTCTGTCAAGGTGTCTGCATGCCCCAGTCAGACCGCGGTTTTTAATTCATAGACACAGGCAGGTACAACTCCTTATTGTGAAGTCCCTGTGGACCGACAGCATGGGTGGCTCCCTGGAACCCACCGGCGGTACATAAAAATATCCCATTGCAGTGCCCATCACAGCTGAGGTAGTAATGTCATGTTTAATGCAGGTGGGCTTCGGCCCACACTGCATGCCCCAGTCAGACTGGGGTTCTTTACAAGTGGAAACAGATGCATTTATAATTCCCTGTGGACCCACAGCATGGGTGGGTGCCAGGAAGCCACCGGTGGTACATAGAAATATCCCATTGCATTGCCCAACACAGCTGAGGTAGTAATGTTGTGCTTAATACAGGTGGGCTTCGGCCCACACTGCATGCCCCAGTCAGACTGGGGTTCTTTACAAGTGGACAGATGTAGGTTAAACTCCGTGTGCACCTACAGCATGGGTGGCTCCCTGGAACCCACCGGCGGTACATAAAAATATCCCATTGCATTGCCCAACACAGCTGAGGTAGTAATGTCGTCCTTAATGCAGGTGGGCTTCGGCCCACACTGCATGCCCCAGTCTGACTGGGGTTCTTTACAAGTGGAAACAGATGCATTTATAATTCCCTGTGGACCCACAGCAGGGGTGGGTGCCAGGAAGCCACCGGCGGTACATAGAAATATCCCATTGCATTGCTTCCAACACAGCTGAGGTAGTAATGTTGTGCTTAATACAGGTGGGCTTCGGCCCACACTGCATGCCCCAGTCAGACTGGGGTTCTTTACAAGTGGACAGATGTAGGTTAAACTCCGTGTGCACCTACAGCATGGGTGGCTCCCTGGAACCCACCGGCGATACACAAAAATATCCCATTGCATTGCCCAACACAGCGGATGTAACGTCAGCTGTAATGCAGGTGGGCTAAAAATTCATTTGATTACACTGTAGGCGAGGGCCCACAAAAATTGCTGTATCAACAGTACTAATGTACATCCAAAAAATTGGCCATGGCCAACCAAGAGGGCAGGTGAAACACATTAATCGCTTTGGTTAATGTGGCTTAAGTGGTAACTAGGCCTGGAGGCAGCCCAGTTTAACGAAAAATTGGTTCAAGTTAAAGTTTCAACGCTTTTAAGAGCATTGAAACATATAAAAATTGTTTAGAAAAATTAGATGAGTGAGCCTTGTGGCCCTAAGAAAAATTGCCCGTTCAGCGTGATTACGTGAGGTTTCAGGAGGAGGAGCAGGAGGAGGAGGAGGAATATTAGACACAGATTGATGAAGCAGAAATGTCCCCGTTTTGGATGGTGAGAGAGAACGTAGCTTCCATCCGCGGGTGCAGCCTACGTATTGCTTACGTATCGCTGCTGTCCGCTGGTGGAGAAGAGAAGTCTGGCGAAATCCAGGCTTTGTTCATCTTGATGAGTGTAAGCCTGTCGGCACTGTCGGTTGACAGGTGGGTACGCTTATCCGTGATGATTCCCCCAGCCACACTAAACACACTCTCCGACAAGACGCTAGCCGCAGGACAAGCAAGCACCTCCAGGGCATACAGCGCGAGTTCAGGCCACGTGTCCAGCTTCGACACCCAGTAGTTGTAGGGGGCAGAGGCGTCACGGAGGACGGTCGTGCGATCGGCTACGTACTCCCTCACCATCCTTTTACAGTGCTCCCGCCGACTCAGCCTTGGCTGGGGAGCGGTGACACAGTCTTGCTGGGGAGCCAGAAAGCTGGCAAAGGCCTTGGAGAATGTTCCCCTGCCTGCGCTGTACATGCTGCCTGATCTCTGCGCCTCCCCTGCTACCTGGCCCTCGGAACTGCGCCTTCTGCCACTAGCGCTGTCGGATGGGAAGTTTACCATCAGTTTGTCCACCAGCGCCCTGTGGTATAGCATCATTCTCGAACCCCTTTCCTCTTCGGGAATGAGAGTGCAAAGGCTCTCCTTATACCGTGGGTCGAGCAGTGTGTACACCCAGTAATCCGTAGTGGCCAGAATGCGTGTAACGCGAGGGTCACGAGAAAGGCATCCTAACATGAAGTCAGCCATGTGTGCCAGGGTACCTGTACGCAACACATGGCTGTCTTCACTAGGAAAATCACTTTCAGGATCCTCCTCCTCCTCCTCTTCCTCCTCCTCAGGCCATACACGCTGAAAGGATGACAGCCCAGCAGCATGGGCACCCTCACCAGTGGGCCAAGTTGTCTCTTCCCCCTCCTCCTCATCCTCCTCATGCTCCTCCTCCTCCTCCTCAACGCGCTGAGATATAGACAGGCGGGTGCTCTGACTATCCAGCGACATACTGTCTTCCCCCGGCTCTGTTTCCGAGCGCAAAGCGTCTGCCTTTATGCTTTGCAGGGAACTTCTCAAGATGCATAGTAGAGGAATGGTGACGCTAATGATTGCAGCATCGCCGCTCACCACCTGGGTAGACTCCTCAAATTTTCCAAGGACCTGGCAGATGGCTGCCAACCAGGGCCACTCTTCTGAAAATAATTGAGGAGGCTGACTCCCACTGCGCCGCGCAAGTTGGAGTTGGTATTGCACTATAGCTCTACGCTGCTCATAGAGTCTGGCCAACATGTGGAGCGTAGAGTTCCACTGTGTGGGCACGTCACACAGCAGTCGGTGCACTGGCAGATTAAACCTATGTTGCAGTGTCCGCAGGGTGGCAGCGTGCGTGTGGGATTTGCGGAAATGTGCGCAGAGTTGGCGCACCTTTCCGAGCAGGTATGACAAGTGGGGGTAGCTTTTCAGAAAGCGCAGAACCACCAAATTAAACACATGGGGCAGGCATGGCACGTGCGTGAGGCTGCCGAGCTGCAGAGCCGCCACCAGCTTACGGCCGTTGTCACACACGACCATGCCCGGTTGGAGGCTCAGCGGCGCAAGCCAGTGGTCGGTCTGCTCTGTCAGACCCTGCAGCAGTTCGTGGGCCGTGTGCCTCTTCTCTCCTAAGCTGAGTAGTTTCAGCACGGCCTGCTGACGCTTGCCCACCGCTGTGCTGCCACGCCGCGTGACACCGACTGCTGGCGACGTGCTGCTGACACATCTTGATTGCGAGACAGAGGTTGCGTTGGAGGAGGAGGAGGAAGGTGCTTTAGTGGAGGAAGCATACACCGCCGCAGATACCACCACCGAGCTGTGGCCCGCAATTCTGGGGGTGGGTAGGAGGTGAGCGGTCCCAGGCTCTGACTCTGTCCCAGCCTCCACTAAATTCACCCAATGTGCCGTCAGGGAGATATAGTGGCCCTGTCCGCCTGTGCTTGTCCACGTGTCCGTTGTTAAGTGGACCTTGGGAGTAACCGCGTTGGTGAGGGCGCGTACAATGTTGCGGGAGACGTGGTCGTGCAGGGCTGGGACGGCACATCGGGAAAAGTAGTGGCGACTGGGAACCGAGTAGCGCGGGGCAGCCGCCGCCATCATGCTTTTGAAAGCCTCCGTTTCCACAAGCCTATACGGCAGCATCTCTAGGCTGATCAATTTTGCAATGTGCACGTTTAACGCTTGAGCGTGCGGGTGCGTGGCGTCGTACTTGCGCTTGCGCTCAAACTGTGGCACTAGCGACGTCTGGACGCTGCGCTGAGAGACATTGCTGGATGGGGCCGAGGACAGCGGAGGTGAGGGTGTGGGTGCAGGCCAGGAGACGGTAGTGCCTGTGTCCTCAGAGGGGGGTTGGATCTCAGTGGCAGGTTGGGGCACAGGAGGAGAGGCAGTGGTGCAAACCGGAGGCGGTGAACGGGCATCGTCCCACCTTGTGGGGTGCTTGGCCATCATATGCCTGCGCATGCTGTTGGTGGTGCCTCCCCAGCTGATCTTGGCGCGACAAAGGTTGCACACCACTGTTCGTCGGTCGTCAGGCGTCTCTGTGAAAAACTGCCACACCGTAGAGCACCTTGACCTGTGCAGGTTGGCATGGCGCGAGGGGGCGCTTTGGGAAACAGTTGATGGATTATTCGGTCTGGCCCTGCCTCTACCCCTGGCCACCGCACTGGCTCGGCCTGTGCCCACACCCTCACTTGGCCCTCCGCGTCCTCGGCCGCGTCCACGTCCTCTAGGCCTACCCCTACCCCTCAGCATGCTGTATTACCAGTGATTTGATTTCCCAGGCAGGAAAGAAATTGGCGCAAGGCTGCACTCAACCGTAGCTGGTTGCGTCTGATTTTTTTACGTTCTCCACGCAGCACAGACGTACCCAGAGCCCTTAGGACTGACAGAGGCAGGGCAAATATACTTTCTTCCCTTTTGTTTAAAAGGATAGGCCCACTGCGTCTATTCACTGAATAATAAGTTTAATAACTGTGTTGCGGCCCTGCAAAACTGTCACAGAACTTTACTGTTGCAGAGTTACTAACTGTGGCAGAGCAGGTATTTCCCAGGCAGGAAAGAAATTGGCGCAAGGCTGCACTCAACCGTAGCTGGTTGCGTCTGATTTTTTTACGTTCTCCACGCAGCACAGACGTACCCAGAGCCCTTAGGACTGACACAGGCAGGGCAAATATACTTTCTTCCCTTTTGTTTAAAAGGATAGGCCCACTGCGTCTATTCACTGAATAATAAGTTTAATAACTGTGTTGCGGCCCTGCAAAACTGTCACAGAACTTTACTGTTGCAGAGTTACTAACTGTGGCAGAGCAGGTATTTCCCAGGCAGGAAAGAAATTGGCGCAAGGCTGCACTCAACCGTAGCTGGTTGCGTCTGATTTTTTTACGTTCTCCACGCAGCACACACGTACCCAGAGCCCTTAGGACTGACACAGGCAGGGCAAATATACTTTCTTCCCTTTTGTTTAAAAGGATAGGCCCACTGCGTCTATTCACTGAATAATAAGTTTAATAACTGTGTTGCGGCCCTGCAAAACTGTCACAGAACTTTACTGTTGCAGAGTTACTAACTGTGGCAGAGCAGGTATTTCCCAGGCAGGAAAGAAATTGGCGCAAGGCTGCACTCAACCGTAGCTGGTTGCGTCTGATTTTTTTACGTTCTCCACGCAGCACACACGTACCCAGAGCCCTTAGGACTGACACAGGCAGGCCAAATAGAATTTTTTCCCTGCTTTTTACAAGGAACACCCACACTGCGTCTATTCAATGAATAATGTATGTCTTCTGGCCCTGCCTACACAATTCTATCCTTGTAGTATTAATGCCGGGTGCAATGCTCTGCACAGCCGGTTTTCAGAAAAAAAAAATGCAACACTGCTAACAGCAGCCTGGACAGTACTGCACACGGATAGATGTGGCCCTAGAAAGGACCGTTGGGGTTCTTGAAGCCTACACTAACTCCTAACACTCTCCCTGCCTAACCCCCACTTCTGTCCCTATTGCAGGGCGCAATGCTCTGCAGATCCAATTTTGGAAAAAAAAAAAAAATACTGTGCTAACACAGTACTGCACACTAGTAGATGTGGCCCTAAGAAGGGCCATTGGGGTTCTTGAAGCCTACACTAACTCCTAACGCTCTCCCTACAGCAGCTCCAGCACGATAGTACTTTCCCTCAGCTAAGTCACAAGGCATGTGTGGCGAGCCGCGGGAGGGGCCGATTTTTATACTCGGGTGACATCTGATCGCCCCAGCCACTCACAGCAGGGGGGTGGTATAGGGCTTGAACGTCACAGGGGGAAGTTGTAATGCCTTCCCTGTCTTTCAATTGGCCAGAAAAGCGCGCTAACGTCTCAGAGAGGAAACTGAAAGTAACCGGAACACCGCGTGGTACTCGTTACGAGTAACGAGCATCCCGAACACCCTAATATTCGCACGAATATCAAGCTCGGATGAGTACGTTCGCTCATCTCTAGTACCTACCTATAAGAATTCTCCTCTCTTGAGCTGATCTACTTTATCCTTTTTTTCTACAAATATTGTGGCGTAGTGGCTGTCTTCACTGGGTTGTGCATGCCCACCGCCCATTTACCTTCTGTCCCTCCTATTGGACCATATAAATTGTACCCTACCTTCCCTGGTTTTATTTGTAGGCTTAATCACAAGAAAAAAGCATTCTAAGAGGTAGGTACCCATTTTCCCAGGTTAAGATGCAACCACCTGGTATTAGCGTTGGGACCCATCTGAAAGCTTGGTCATCTGGACGTTGGTAGATGGGCCAATATGATTTGATCAAATTATATACCAAGAACCAAGCATTGATTTCCTTATCTGCCAATATTCTAGCATGGTCTCTATTTCCCCACTTTTTTAGACCAGGATGTTGAAGTCAAGCAATCCCAAAGGAGTGATGCACAATCAACACCCACTATAGTGCCAAAAAGTTGAAATAATGAAGTAGTATGACATTTAATCAAGCACAATAATCTGAAATTTACAAATTACCAGACCATAAAAAGTTGTCAGGGAACCAGGATCACAAAAAATGCAGTATTAGACTGTGGGTTTTCCAGGGCTGTGGGTTTTCTCTTTGATGTTTAGCTCATGCTTTGACACATAAATCTAGCACCCCATGTCAGTATTTGTATTAGTGTTGAGTAAAGTGAAACAGTCAAGCCTTGTTTTGGGTTGAGCTTTGCTAAAAGTTTGTTTGGGCTGCAAACACAAACCTCGGGCAGTATTCTTCCTCTTCTTAGTAACATAGTTTGTTAGGCCAAAAGTAGAGAATGTCCACCCACCCTTGTTGATCCAGAGGAAGACAAAAAAGAACAGTAAGGCAGAAGCCAATTCAGCCCATGTGGGGGGGGGGGGGAGTTCCTTCCTGACCCCATAATTGCAGTCAGAATAATCCCTGAATCAACATTTTGAAAGTTCCCACCTGACTACCAGACCCCGATCCTCTTCTCCTTCCTCTTCTTCTTCCTCTTCATCTTCTTTTACCTCGTCTTCTTCTTCCTCGCCTTGCAGAGCTAGGTTCAAATCTGAGCAAGGACAACATTTGCATGGTGTTTGTGTGAATGCTTTGAGAAAACCGCAAAAGCATCCATGGAAATATTGTCCTTAGTCATATTTGAACTTAGGACCCCGGTGCTGCAAGGCAACAATGCTAACCACAATAAGCAGAGAAAGAAGGAGGAGGAATTTTAGACAGTTGTATACATCAGTTTTAGGGTTATTGATGAAGTATAGGTTCGGTTCAACTAATTCAGACCAAACTAAACTTTTCGCCAAACAACTCAAAAGTTTCCTTGTTGCTACTATTAACGCTAATTGCTACTATTATTTTTGTGGAGAATTACATGGTAGTGCCCACTCACTTTACTGTATATTGATGACAGCAGCAACTGGGCTCGCTTGGGCGGATGTACACACTCTGGCTTAACTCATCACTGTGAGGCTTAATGCTTCCTCTGTCTCTCCAGGCAGCACTCTGGAGGTCAATGATGGCTACTGTGACCTACTGGTCCTCTTCAGGAAGCATCTCCAAAATACCAGTGCTTGTTACCTTGCTAGTCACAGCACATGCATGTCTAAAAGTAATTACATCACAAAACCTACTTATTCATATCACATGATACAATGATAAAATACATTTGTGAACAGAATGGCTTTTTGGGGGAAGTCCATCATGTTCATGCAAGCTCTGATGATAGATAGATAGATAGATAGATAGATAGATAGATAGATAGATAGATAGATAGATAGATAGATAGATAGATAGATAGATGGATATGAGATAGATAGATAGATAGATAGATATGAAATAGATAGCTAGATGGATATGAAATAGATAGATAGATAGATAGATAGATAGATAGATAGATAGATAGATAGATAGATAGATAGATATGAAATAGATAGATAGAAGACAGATAGATAGATAGAAGACAGATAGATAGATAGATAGATAGATAGTTAGATAAATAGATAGATATGAGATAGATAGATAGATAGATAGATAGATAGATAGATAGATATGAGATAGATAGATAGATATGAGATAGATAGATAGATAGATAGAAGACAGATAGATATATAGATAGATAGATAGATAGAAAGATAGATAGAAGACAGATAGATATATAGATAGATAGAAAGATAGATAGATAGAAGACAGATAGATAGATAGATAGATAGATAGATAGATAGATAGACAGATATGAACATTTTCCTCCTTCTCCTCACCTTTGTGCAACCAGAAGATATGCAAAGTAAGTCAAAATTGTAACTGTCTTTGTGTAATTGTTGCCGTGGATTGTACCTTGGCAGGTGCAAAAAGTAAATGTAGATTGTAAGGAATGTTGGACTGCCCTGCAACCCCAGCCAGGTCCTCCAGAGCAAAGCTAATTTGTCTTAATGTCAGCCACCATGACAGAAACTATGTTAGATTTATGATTCCGGCCCTTAGTGTCAAACAGAAAAATGCATTGCATGGAAGCGTGGATTGCATTTATGGCCAATTAGAATCCAGTCAGTTCCTATGGCTTCCACTATGAAGTAAGAGGATGAAAACAGCACCCATCCATCCTCACTCTCCTTCCTACCCAACAGCCCCCTCCTCAACTTTAATGCTGCTATGTAAAGCAATGTAAGGGTGGTCTATATGTAAAGGGAAATAATCAATAGGTTGGATGTGCAAGCAAATGAAATTGCTCTTATGCACTGTACCTACTGTAGGTATATTGTATATGCTGTTAATATAATGTATACAGCGGACGTATATCTGTATATCTGTATTCAGTAGTAGCCATTTTAGTGGGAATTAGCAGTATACATTACACCATATAATTTCTACATTTGGACTGACTATGAATTATACTCTACAACAATAAGAGTCATTTATGGCCATTGTGGGTCAAATGTACTAACTATTATAGAAGAAGCTAACTTGTTCTCAATGATAAATACACCATCTAATGAAAACTGATCCTACTGGAGTAAATATGACATTCTGGTAAGTAGGTATAAACTTGAGCAAATTTGGAAATACATTGTATTCCTATCTCATATTGATTCTGAGATGCAGCCTGTATTACAGAGTTAGTTTCAAACCCGTTCTGGCTTCAAAGCCGAATTCTTCAAACATATGGTACCTTGCTAGCACAGTGGTTACATAGCACTTCATATGAGGACTTATGCAAAAAACAATAAGAAAAACTGTCCATCTGCTAGGATGTTAGTGATGTGTCTTCTATTACCAGAGGGGTAACTTGAAGCTTCTGGCCCTCCAAGTCTGTAGTAGGGCCCCAACTGTCAAACTCCAGGGATAAGGGTGCCTTTACATGGGAAAATCTGTTGGGCAACAGATGCCTGACCGGTTGTCCCAGCGATAATTGTTCCCATGCTTTTTACACAGGAATGAGCATTGCTGACTTAACCCCTTCAGTGGCAGGTTTATTATTACCATGTCATGCCTCACAGGGCAGGTTTTTAAAATGAGTCAACAATACAATAAAAAGAGCACTAGAGCTGTCCACGGAAATCTTCTGGGGTTTAACTGCATGGTCAGTGCAGCAAGCACTGGAGATTTTCCAGGCGTGCCACTAAAGGGGTTAATGGAGGCACGGAAGTGAATGGAAGCAGAGCTAGCTAGGGATTGTTCTCTACATGCCTCCATTCACAGTAAGGGCAAAGTCAGACAAGCGTGTATTTGTGCATGCATAAGTGCGCACAAAACAGTGCGTCTATTAGAACCATTGGTTTCCTATGGTGTGGTCGCATGTTCATCTTTTACAGGTGTGCAAATTCGCCTACCTGCAAAAGATAGAAAATGCGTGCACTGCATAGGTCCATGTAAATATTCCCTGCAGGGAGTCCCCTTATCACTTAACACTGTGACAGCATTGTCACAGTGTTCAGTGATGATGGTACTCCCTGCGGGGAGGAAAGAATCCCTGCCACAGCTGTGACAGCTGTGGCAGAGGACCATGATGTTCACCCATTGCTTTCAATGCGGCTGCCACTGCTGCCGGCAACACCATTGAAAGCAATCGGATGCCGGCAACCCCTGCAGTGATTTTCGGAGAAGGGCTTTAAATATAAGCCCTTCCCTGAAAATCATCCCTAGGTGTAGAAAAAAAAAATTGTCACCTAGTAGCACTGTCCGAGGTTTGGCACGTCTTGTCTCTGACATCCCCCGCTCTGTTCTGAAGCACTTTCCCTGGGCAGGGATTTAAAAATCCCTGCCCAGGGAAAGCACTGGGTCTGATTGGCAGGCAGTGCTCATCCACTCATTGAATGACAGCTGAGTGCTGCCTCTGATTGGCTGAGCATTGTGACCAATCAGCTGAGCGCTCAACCAATCAGACCCAGTGCTTTTCACGGGGCTGGGATTTTTAAATCCCCACCCAGGGAAACTGCTTCAGAACAGTGCTGGGGATGCCAGAGACAAGATGCGCTGGAGCCCGGACAGAGCTGCTAGGTGTGTAATTTTTAATTTTTTTTTCTAGACCTAGGGATGATTTTCAAGGAAGGGCTTCTTTTTAAAGCCCTTACCCGAAAATCACTGCAGGGGTTGCCAGCATCCCATTGCTTTCAATGGGGCCGCCGGCAGTAGTGGCGGCCCCATTGAAAGCAATGGGCAAGTAGCTTCGGTCACGCGTTTTTTTGCACATCCGTTTAGCGCTGTTTTGCGCGCACATACGCATGTGCAAAAAAACGCTTGTCTGATTGATAACTAAGCAGGCAGTTGTTCATAAGTGAATGACTGCCTGTTTACACAGAACGATTCGTCATTCAGTTTTCTGAATGCATAAACTGAATGATGAATGAGAAGTGATTGACTTAATGCATACATTTACACTGAACGATAATCATTCAGGTTCTCGCTGGATCCCCGAATCCAAATGATAATCATTTTATGTAAAAGCACCTTAAGTGAACACAACCTGGAGAGTGTTCCAATTACCTAATTTTATCTAAACTCAACAAATAATAAAAATGACACCAAAGCATTATATTGTGGTTCAATGGGGGCCGCCACAACTTTATTGAAGAATGAGATCATTGCCTGTGAAGAATTCCCAAACCCAAGCCATCAGTCTATTCCCTCCACTGCACTAGCATCACAGACATGGCTACTATTATCAGGCACAATCATAGACCTCTGTCCTGCTGTGACATTGGAAAGACTTCAAGCCAAAGAAACATAAAGTGATCATAGACAATATGCGAAACAATCTAACTCTGGCAAAGAACAGTCATCTCTTCTGAATTTTTTGTCATGTTTTGAAAGAATTAATTTTTTTAAACATGACATATCTGCAGAAATCACTGGATAAGCTGTCAGGCACTTCAATGGAGTCCAGAAGGTAAAAGGTAGTGGTTGCTTCTTATACCATGTTAAAGGAGTTTTCTCTGATCTTATTATTGATGACCTATACTCAGGATCAGTAGATGATCGGCAGGGGGCCATTGCTTGTGACCACGGCTAATCAGCTGTTTGCTGATCTCGCTGTCAGTGCAGACAGAGCCAAAAGCAAACAGTTGTGTCCTCATTGCAGTGGCCCGGGTTGGTATTGCAAGCACAGGTCCCATTGAATTCAGTGAGAGTTGCATTGGCAATATCAACCCGCGTTGCTGCAATGTTGACAGAGCTATGTGCTTCCAGCTCTGTCTGCATGGCAATCTGTAAATTGTAGACCCTCACCAATCATCTATTGATAATAGAGATGAGCGAGTACCAAAATGCTCGAGTGCTCGTTACTCGAGTCGAACTTTCAGTGATGCTTGAGAGTTCGTTTCGAGTAACGAACCCCATTGAAGTCAATGGGTGACTCAAGCATTTTTGTATATGACTGGTGCTCCGCTAAGGTTTTCATCTGTGAAAATCTTAGCAAATCACCAAAGTCATGTAAAAAACATAGAAATGGATAGTGAGAGCTCGGAGCAACATGCAGGGCTGCATTTCAGGCTCCGAGCTCTCACTATTAAGCCACAATAGTGGCAAGAGTGAGACCCCCCCCCCCCCCCCCCGCACTGTCAGCATAACGATCGTTCTGCTCTGCCACAGCTGTAACAGCTGTGGCAGAGCAGAGCGATGTAAGCCCATTGAATTCAATGGAGCCGGCAATACAGCCGGCTCCATTGAAAGCACTGGGCAGCCGGCGAGCGCGGGATGAATTTTCTACTATTTATGACCTATCTTTAAAATAGATCATCAATAGAGATGAGTGAGCACCAAAATGCTCGGGTGCTCGTTACTCGAGACGAAATTTTCGCGATGCTCGAGGGTTCGTTTCGAGTAACAAACCCCATTGAAGTCAATGGGCAATTCGAGCAGTTTTGTATATCGCCGATGCTCGCTACGGTTTCCATTTGTGAAAATCTGGACAATTCAAGAAAGTGATGGGAACGACACAGCAACGGATAGGGCAGGCGAGGGGCTACATGTTGGGCTGCATCTCAAGTTCCCAGGTCCCACTATTAAGCCACAATAGCGGCAAGAGTGCCCCCCCCCCCAACAATTTTTACTTCTGAAAAACCCTCATTAGCAATGCATACCTTAGCTAAGCACCACACTACCTCCAACAAAGCGCAATCACTGCCTGCATGACACTCCGCTGCCACTTCTCCTGGGTTACATGCTGACCAAAATAAAAATTGGTTCAGGTGCAAGTTTCAACGCTTTATTGAATTGAGAATTGAAACGTATAAACATTGTTTACAAAAGTTATATCACTGAGCCTTGTGGCCTCAGAAAAATTGCCCGTTCGGCGTGTTTTCCTGAGATTTCAGGAGGAGAAGCAGGAGGACGAGGATGAATAGAATACACGGATTGATGAAGCTAAAAGGTCCCCTTTTTTTATGGTGATAGAGAACGATGCTTCCATCCGCGGGTGCAGCCTACGTATTGTTTAGGTAACGCTGCTGTCCGCTGGTGGAGAAGAGAAGTCTGGGGAAATCCAGGCTTTGTTCATCTTTATGATTGTAAGCCTGTCGGCACTGTCGGTTGACAGGCGGGTACGCTTATCCGTGATGATTCCCCCAGCCGCACTAAACACCCTCTCTGACAAGACGCTAGCCGCAGGACAAGCAAGCAACTCCAGAGCATACAGCGCGAGTTCAGGCCACGTGTCCAGCTTCGACACCCAGTAGTTGTAGGGGGCATAGGCGTCACGGAGGACGGTCGTGCGATCGGCTACGTACTCCCTCACCATCCTTTTACAGTGCTCCCGCCGACTCAGCCTTGACTGGGGACCGGTGACACAGTCTTGCTGGGGAGCCATAAAGCTGTCAAAGGCCTTGGAAAGTGTTCCCCTGCCTGTGCTGTACAGGCTGCCTGATCTCTGCGCCTCCCCTGCTACCTGGCCCTCGGAGCTGCGCCTTCTGCCACTAGCGCTGTCGGATGGGAATTTTACCATCAGTTTGTCCACCAGGGTCCTGTGGTATAGCATCACTCTCGAACCCCTTTCCTCTTTGGGTATGAGAGTGGAAAGGTTTTCCTTATACCGTGGGTCGAGCAGTGTGTACACCCAGTAATCCGTAGTGGCCAGAATGCGTGTAACGCGAGGGTCACGAGAAAGGCATCCTAACATGAAGTCAGCCATGTGTGCCAGGGTACCTGTACGCAACACATGGCTGTCCTCACTAGGAAGATCACTTTCAGGATCCTCCTCCTCCTCCTCCTCCTCCTCCTCAGGCCATACATGCTGAGAGGATGACAGGCAAGCAGCATGGGTACCCTCAGCAGTGGGCCAAGCTGTCTCTTCCCCCTCCTCCTCATGCTCCTCCCCCTCCTCCTCCTCAGCGCGCTGAGATATAGACAGGAGGGTGCTCTGACTATCCAGCGACATACTGACTTCCCCCGCCTCCGTTTCCGAGCGCAAAGCGTCTGCCTTTATGCTTTGCAGGGAACTTCTCAAGAGGCATAGCAGAGGAATGGTGACGCTAATGATTGCAGCATTCCCGCTCACCATCTGGGTAGACTCCTCAAAGTTTCCAAGGACCTGGCAGATGTCTGCCAACCAGGCCCACTCTTCTGTAAAGAATTGAGGAGGCTGACTCCCACTACGCCGCCCATGTTGGAGTTGGTATTCCACTATAGCTCTACGCTGCTCATAGAGCCTGGCCAACATGTGGAGCGTAGAGTTCCACCATGTGGGCACGTCGCACAGCAGTCGGTGCACTGGCAGATTAAACTGATGTTGCAGGGTGCGCAGGGTGGCAGCGTCCGTGTTGGACTTGCGGAAATGTGCGCTGAGGCGGCGCACCTTTCCGAGCAGGTCTGACAAGCGTGGGTAGCTTTTCAGAAACTGCTGAACCACCAAATTAAAGACGTGGGCCAGGCATGGCACGTGCGTGAGGCTGCCGAACTGCAGAGCCCCCACCAGGTTACGACCATGCCCGGTTGGAGGCTCAGCGGCGAAAGCCAGCGGTCGGTCTGCTCTGTCTGACCCTGCAGCAGTTCGTGGGCCGTGTGCCTCTTGTTTCCTAAGCTGAGTAGTTTCAGCACGGCCTGCTGATGCTTGGCCACCACTGTGCTGCCACGCCACGCGACACCGACTGCTGGCGACGTGCTGCTGCTGACACATCTTGATTGCGAGACAGAGGTTGCGTAGGAGGAGGAGGAGGGTGGTTTAGTGGAGGAAGCATACACCGCCGCACATACCAGCACCGAGCTGGGGCCCGCAATTCTGGGGGTGGGTAGGACGTGAGCGATCCCAGGCTCTGACTCGGTCCCAGCCTCCACTAAATTCACCCAATGTGCCGTCAGGGAGATGTAGTGGCCCTGCCCGCCTGTGCTTGTCCACGTGTCCATTGTTAAGTGGACCTTGGCAGTAACCGCGTTGGTGAGGGCGCGTACAATGTTGCGGGAGACGTGGTCGTGCAGGGCTGGGACGGCACATCGGGAAAAGTAGTGGCGACTGGGAACCGAATAGCGCGGGGCCGCCGCTGCCATCATGTTTTTGAAAGCCTCCGTTTCCACAAGCCTATACGGCAGCAACTCCAGGCTGATCAATTTGGCTATGTGCACGTTTAACGCTTGAGCGTGCGGGTGCGTGGCAGCGTACTTGCGCTTGCGCTCAAACACTTGCGCTAGTGACGGCTGGACGGTGCGCTGGAAGACATTGGTGGATGCTGCTGAGGACAGCGGAGGTGAGGGTGTGGGTGCAGGCCAGGAGACGGTCGTGTCTGTGTCCTGAGAGGGGGGTTGGATCTCAGTGGCAGGTTCCGGCACAGGGGGAGAGACAGTGGTGCAAACCGGAGGCGGTGAACGTCCTTCGTCCCACCTTGTGGAGTGCTTGGCCATCATATGCCTGCGCATGCTAGTGGTAGTGGCTCCCCAGCTGATCTTGGCGCGACAAAGGTTGCACACCACTGTTCGTCGGTCGTCTGCACACTCAGGGAAAAACTGCCAGACCTTTGAGCACCTCAGACTCTGCAGGGTGGCATGGCGCGAGGGGGCGCTTTGGGAAACAGTTGGTGGATTATTCGGTCTGGCCCTGCCTCTACCCCTGGCCACCGCACTGCCTCTTCCAACCTGCCCTGCTGCTGCACTTGCCTCCCCCTCTGAAGACCTGTCCTCAGTAGGCTTAGCAAACCAGGTGGGGTCAGTCACCTCATTGTCCTGCTGCTCTTCCTCCGAATCCTCTGTGCGCTCCTCCCTCGGACATACTGCAATTACTACTACCTGAGTGATAGACAACTGTGTCTCATCGTCGTCGTCCTCCTCACCCACTGAAAGCTCTTGAGACAGTTGCCGGAAATCCCCAGCCTCATCCCCCGGACCCCGGAAGCTTTCCAAAGGTTGGGCATCGGTCACGACAAACTCCTCCGGTGGGATAGGAACCATTGCTGCCCATTCTGGGCAGGGGCCCGAGAACAGTTCCTGGGAGTCTGCCTGCTCCTCAGAATGTGTCATTGTAATGGAGTGAGGAGGCTGGGAGGAAGGAGGAGCAGCAGCCAGAGGATTCAGAGTTGCAGCAGTGGACGGCGTAGAACTCTGGGTGGTCGATAGATTGCTAGATGCACTTTCTGCCATCTACGACAGGACCTGCTCACACTGCTCATTTTCTAATAACGGTCTACCTCGTGGACCCATTAATTGTGAGATTAATCTGGGGACGCCAGAAACGTGCCTCTCTCCTAATCCCGCAGCAGTCGGCTGCGATATACCTGGATCAGGAGTTCGGCCTGTGCCCACACCCTGACTTGGGCCTTCGCGTCCTCGCCTGCGTCCACGTCCTCTAGGCCTACCCCTACCCCTCAGCATGGTGTATTACCAGTAGTGCAGAAACAGAACGCTGTAATTAAATGTGCCGCTTATTGGCCTGTGGTTGGAGGCTGACTTCGCTTACGGAACGCACAGCAGAGCCAGGAAAGAATTTTGCGCAAGCCTGTAGTGAGACGTAGGTGCGTATGACTGAGCTAGTGGAATTCACAGCGCAGAAGTAGTCAAGTGTCCAAAGGCCACTAGTAGGCCTTAAGTATTTTGCTTCTATTTTTTTAAAGGCTGAGCTGAGACAGCAGACAGATAATGTAGGCAGCGTATATATGTATACTATTTCCCTCTGGACGGGATGACGGCGGTGATGTAACGGGCAACGCAGAGCCAGGAAAGAATTTTGCGCAAGCCTGCTGTAACACCTAGCTGCGTATTAATTAGGACTACTACCCCCAGCAGAGATGCAGTACACTCAAGACGGTCACAGACAGCTAGAGATGAGCGAGCACCAAAATGCTCGGGTGCTCGTTACTCGGGACGAAATTTTCGCGATGCTCGAGGGTTCGTTTCGAGCAACGAACCCCATTGAAGTCAATGGGCGACCCGAGCATTTTTGTATATCGCCGATGCTCGCTAAGGTTTTCATTTGTGAAAATCGGGGCAATTCAAGAAAGTGATGGGAACGACACAGCAACGGATAGGGCAGGCGAGGGGCTACATGTTGGGCTGCATCTCAAGTTCACAGGTCCCCGTATTAAGCCACAATAGCGGCAAGAGTGCCCCCCCCCCCCCGCACTGTCAGCATAAAGATCGTTCTCCTCTGCCACAGCTGTAACAGCTGTGGCAGAGAAGAACGATGTTAGCCCACTGAATTCAATGGAGCCGGCAATACAGCAGGTTCCACTGAAAGCAATGGGCTGCCGGCGTGCGCGGGATGAATTGTCGGGAAGGGCTTAAATATATAAGCCCTTCCCTGCAATTCATCCAGAAATGTGTAAAAATAAAAATATATACCGTATATACCGGCGTATAAGGCGACGGGGCGTATAAGACGACCCCCCCAACTGTCACCTTATATGCCGGGAATACAGCGGAGCAAAGAATAAAAATCATTACTCACTTCCCCCGGCGTTCTGCGGCGCTGCTGCAGGCTGTCGCTCCCTCCTGGTCCCCGGCAGAGCATTGCTTTCTGGACGCAGGGCTTGAAATCCCCGCCTCCAGAAAACACACGTGCCTTCAGCCAATCACAGCCAATGACAATGATGTCATTGAATCGCTGTGATTGGCTGACGGCGTGTGTTAGCTAATCACAGTAGCTTTCTGGAGGCGGGGATTTCAAGCCCTGCGTCCAGAAACCAATGCTCTGCCAGGGACCAGGAGGGAGCGACATCCTGCAGCAGCGCCGCAGAACGCCGGGGGAGGTGAGTAATGATTTTTATTCTCTGCTCCGCTGTATTCCCGGCGTATAAGGTGACAGTTGGGGGGTCGTCTTATACGCCCCGTCGCCTTATACGCCGGTATATACGGTATATATTTTTATTGTAACACATTTCTGGATGAATTGCAGGGAAGGGCTTATATATTTAAGCCCTTCCTGACAATTCATCCCGCGATCGCCGGCAGCCCATTGCTTTCAGTGGAACCTGCTGTATTGCCGGCTCCATTGAATTCAATGGGCAAACATCGTTCTTCTCTGCCACAGCTGTTACAGCTGTGGCAGAGAAGAATGATTTGTCTTCTATATGTTCTCAATGGGGTCGGCGCTGCTGCCGCCGGCCCCATTGAGCGCATATAGAGAAGAGAACAGGAATCGCAGATCACACATAGGTGTGATCTGCGATTTCTATGGCCTAAGAAGGACCGTTGGGGTTCTTGAAGCCTAAAATCACTCCTAACGCTCTCCCTATAGCAGCTCCGGCATCAACAGCACTTTCCCTGAACTATGTCAGAATGCATCTGTGGCGAGCCGCGGGCAGGCAGATTTTAATACTCGGGTGACACGTAATCTCGTCAGCCACTCACTGCAGGGGGGTGGCATAGGGCTTGAACGTCGCAGGGGGAAGTTGTAATGCCTCCCCTGTCTTTCTATTGGCCAGGAAAGCGCACAAATTTCTCAGGGAAAAAAATGAAAGTGACTCGAACATCGCGTGGTACTCGTCTCGAGTAACGAGCATCTCGAACACCCTAATACTCGAACGAGTATCAAGCTCGGACGAGTATGCTCGCTCATCTCTACAGGCAGCCCAAAGATAGTATTTTTCCCAAATTTGTTTGAAAAAGCCCACTGCCTATACAGACAGTATATCTCTTTCACCTTTTCCACTGTCCCTGCCTCACCACTCGCCCTATACTATGTAAAATTACTGCAGACTGTTTCCCTCTGGACGGGATGACGGCGGTGATGTAACGGGCAACGCAGAGCTAGGAAAGAATTTTGCGCAAGCCTGCTGTAACACTTAGCTGCATATTAATTAGGACTACCACCCCCAGCAGAGACGCAGTACACTCAAGACGGTCACAGGCAGCCCAAAGATAGTATTTTTCCCAAATTTGTTTGAAAAAGCCCACTGCCTATATAGACAGTATATCTCTTTCACCTTTTCCACTGTTCCTGCCTCACCACTCGCCCTATACTATGCAAAATTACTGCAGACTGTTTCCCTCTGGACGGGATGACGGCGGTGATGTAACGGGCAACGCAGAGCCAGGAAAGAATTTTGCGCAAGCCTGCTGTAACACTTAGCTGCGTATTAATTAGGACTACTAACCCCAGCAGAGACGCAGTACACTCAAGACGGTCACAGGCAGCCCAAAGATAGTATTTTTCCCAAATGTGTTTGAAAAAGCCCACTGCCTATATAGACAGTATATCTCTTTCACCTTTCCCACTGTCCCTGCCTCACTACTACTGGCCCTATACTATGTAAAATTACTGCAGACTGAGGACGCAATGCTCTGCACGCCCGATATACAAAAAAAAAAATGTGCAACACTGCTAAAAGCAGCCCCAACAGTACTGCACACAGTCAGATGTGGGCCTAAGAAGGACCGTTGGGGTTCTTCAAGCCTAAAATAACTCCTAACTAGTAGGCCTTAAGTATTTTGCTTCTATTTTTTTAAAGGCTGAGCTGAGACAGCAGACAGATAATGTAGGCAGCGTATATATGTATACTATTTCCCTCTGGACGGGATGACGGCAGTGATGTAACGGGCAATGCAGAGCCAGGAAAGAATTTTGCGCAAGCCTGCTGTAACACTTAGCTGCGTATTAATTAGGACTACTACCCCCAGCAGAGACGCAGTACACTCAAGACGGTCACAGGCAGCCCAAAGATAGTATTTTTCCCAAATTTGTTTGAAAAAGCCCACTGCCTATATAGACAGTATATCTCTTTCACCTTTCCCACTGTCCCTGCCTCACCAGTACTGGCCCTATACTCTGTAAAATTACTGCAGACTGAGGACGCAATGCTCTGCACGCCCGATATACAAAAAAAAAAATGTGCAACACTGCTCACAGCAGCCTTAACAGTACTGCACACAGTCAGATGTGGCCCTAAGAAGGACCGTTGGGGTTCTTCAAGCCTAAAATAACTCCTAACGCTCTCCCTATAGCAGCAGCAGCAGCACTGTCCCTGATCTCTGTCAGAATGCATCTGTGGCGAGCCGCGGGCGGGGCAGATTTAAATACTCGGGTGACACCTGATCTCCCCAGCCACTCACTGCAGGGGGGTGGTATAGGGCTGGAATGTCACAGGAGGAAGTTGTAATGCCTTCCCTGTCTTTCTATTGGCCAGAAAAGCGCGCTAATGTCTCAGAGATGAAAGTGAAAGTAACTCGAACATCGTGTGGTACTCGTCTCGAGTAACGAGCATTTGGAACACCCTAATACTCGGACGAGTACGTTCGCACATCTCTAGTCATCAACAGTAGATTGTCGGGGATTCGCTGCTCAGGATCCCCATCGATAAACCAATCCTCCGTCCCACCACCAGTGCAGCTGGGCTGGACATCAACATCGTTGTCAGGGCTGGAAGTGTAATAGCTGGCTTCACATGCATTAAAATCAATGAGAACGAAGGCGCCTATTATTCTTTCGGCCTTGACCACTGATCTGAGTGTCCAACCCACTGATCAGAGCAGAAAGTGTAGACGGGGTTGATGTAATTGATCTTAATGAGTGTGAAGTCAGTTAAAACACTTCCGGCCCTGACCACTGATGGAGACGTGTGACCCTGCTGCACTAATAGCGGGCCAGTGAATCAGCTAATTGGTGGAGATTCCGTGTAGCGGATCCCCATTGATCTGCTATTGAGGACCTATCCTGGTCATCAACAGTAAAAAGCGGCAAAGCTCCTTTAATCTACAGTAGCTATGGTCCATAATAGAGGCTGTAAGACAATAACAAAGTTACTCATCCTTTTTTATGCCTACTTGTAAAATGGTAGTTAAAGGGGAAGTTATACTTTCATGTTTTCTTAAAATAGATTAAAAAAATGGAAAAGCAATACTATTGTATATACTTTTCATACTACTATACTTTTCTTGCCAATGGATTTAACATTCCTTGTATAAACTATAGATACCACATTCTTAGTAAGAAGTGTTTCCATTGCTTCTTAAGAACAGCTTCACTCCTCTCGCAAGTGGTTATATACATCTTGACCTTTTTAGAGCATTTATAGTTTATTTATAAGAATATAAACAGTTAGTTCTTGCCTCCAGATAATGAACTCTGTTTTCAGTGTGTATCGGTCAGTGATTTATCTGGTGATAATGATATCTGACTCTGTCTGTGTCAAGTAACATCGCTACTACACTGCTCGTACGTAGAAGGGATCTACCTTAGGTAATAAACTGAACCTGCCAGACCCTTCACCATGTCACTGTTCATGTGCCAACATATAGTATAGGGAGGGGCAGAAGCTCCATGCTACCTGAGACTGTTGACTATGACACAGCTTAGATAAAAACTTAAAAATTTCACAAAAAGGGGAGTTCAGCTGCATGGGACAATCTGTGCAGTTTATAAAAAGGCAGGTAGTTGCTCTACTTCAAATTTTGACATTAACAAATATGTTATTATTTTCATTAGGTAAGCCCCCTTTTTTTTCATTTTTGCCCCCCCCCCCCCCTTTTAAAACATCATAACTCTTTCATTTATTAATTTTAGTAGCTGCCTGGGGGTTTGCTTTTTGCTAGACGAGTTGTATTTTTCAAATGGTACTATTTAATGTACCATATAATGTACTGAAAACTGGGAAATTCGGCGTACAGCACCAATCAGGCCCACCCCAATGCCCCGTTGCTGGCAGTAAAGAAGAAACACCACACACGGTGTTCTGGTATAATTCCTCACATGGGGAAATAACTGTGCACTTTATTACAGATTACATGGGGCTTTATACTCCTTGTCACGTCACTAGAAATGTGTAATGGTTCTTATTGGCCCAAATCCACCGCATAACCATATATGTGATGTCCGTAGTTCCGCCTGAGGCAGTGTTAGTCATATACGTAGTTAAACAGTCGTTATCTTGATACGGCGCTTCTGGGAAAACAGCCAAACACGCAGCCTTCGTATCCGGTTCTGTATCATCTCTGAATTTCTGGACACATCTCTCTTGGCCTTGCAAAGCCTTAGTATATCTGATATGATTTTTAAGGCTACATATTAAGTTTTTTGCATTTTAGCATTGAATAGAACTTGCATACAGGTATAAAAGCATAAAAAACATATAGCAATATATACTGTACATATACCCTCACACATCCTGTAGTCTCCGTTGGTAGCAATCAGGAGTACATACAACATTTTGATCGCTTTTTATTACATTTTTGCTTGGAGATGGAGTGCCCAAAAAAGTGCAATTCTGGGTGATGTTTTTCTGACAGCGTTAACCATGCGGGGTAAATAATGTGTTACTTTGATAGATCGGAGTTTTATGGACACAGCGATACCAAATATGTATTTCTGTTTTAGAATTTAGATTCTTTTATTATAAATATGGCAAAAGAGTTTTCTTTCTAACTTTTATTAAATTTTTTAAAGATAATTAGTAAAACCTTTTTAAACTTAATTTTAACTTTTTTTTTTAGTCCCCAGGGGGAACAAGAACTTGCAATGCTTGGCTCGCTCCTGCAGTATGATGTAATGCCATTACATTACTTTATACCATGGTCTCAGAGGCATTCTATTTGGGCATGGCTTGATAAGCAATCAACTAAGACAGCCCTGTGGCCTTTAAGAAGGCCCCCAGGTGCCATTACACCCACACGGCCCCCCAGAACATCGATCAAGGGATTTAAATGCCGCTGCCAGAATTTAAAGACTTAACAGCTCCGATGAGCCGCGTGGCTTATCGGAGCTGTTCGAGCCGGTGCCGGCTGTAAGAAACAGCCAGCACCCGCATTTTGTGGAGAGAGATCACTCCGCAATATCCCTCCACACACACCCTGAAGGTGCAGGACACAATCTTAAGTCCAGTGTCAGTAAGGGGTTAAATGGACTTCAAATTTAGATAAAAGATGAATTCACCATGAATGTAATGGGTAACCATTATCCCCTCTTTTTTTGTTATGTGTACCTCTTTGTATTTGACTATTTTCCCTTTCTTGTGTTGTGTTGAGGCCACTGCAAATGGATGGGACCAGGATTTATTTGTATGACCCTGAAACCAAGGAGCAGTCAAAAGAGTAGAGGCACAGTGGTTCTCTTCGCCCAAAAAAGTTCAGGGTGCAAAAATCAGCCACTAAGGTGATAGCGTCTGTGATCTGGGATAAGGAGGGCATGCTGCTATTAGACTACCTTCAAAATGGTTTCACCATCAATGTAAGGTATTGCATTGAACTTTTGGACCAATTGAAGGCAGCTCTGAAGGCCAAAACGTGCGGCAAGCTGTCCAAAGGAATCTTGTTCCTTCCAGACAATGCCTTTGCTCACACTGCACAAGTGACAACGGCAAAACTGGTGGAGCTAGGCTTCCAGCTGGTTGTCCACCCACCTTATTCACCAGATCTAGCTCCCTTCAACTATCATCTGTTTCCGAACCTGAAGAAACACCTCAAGGGTACCAAATTTCACACCATTTCTGATGCCATGGCTGCTACAGATAACTGGTTTGAGGCACAACTGAAATCCTTCTTTTTGCAAGGCTTACAGAACTTGGAATACCAATGTAAGAAGTGTGTGGACATCAGTGGAGAGTATGTGGAACAAATATAAAGTTTCATCTTCCTATTTTGTTTCTTTCTGGGTAAAGCCAAAGACTTATCAGCAGCCCCTCGTATACATTTAAATGGACATATGTTATATCTTGATAAGCAGACCTGATGGAGAAAAATAAATGTCATTTTCACAATCTATGATCCTAAAATACCCCAAAAAGGTTCTAACATCTCAATAACCAAAATTGTGTTCCCCAATGATATCAATAGATTTGAAATGGCTTAAGATATCTTGTTGCAGAAGGTCATCGCAGTCAAGATAAACATGGCTACATTTGTATCCATAAGACAACTTTTATAACACAGCAGGCTTAGGTAAAGTGGCTCAGCCCTAATATGCTTTTAAATAATCTAGTCAACATAAAATGCAGTCAGATACCATTTCTACACAATAATAAGTGTTTTTTCCCTCTATCTATGCTCAGACTATCATGAAGTCGTCTTTCAGCTATGATTTGTGTCTTCACACTCTTGCTATTCTTCTGTTGTCTGCAATGCCCCTCTTAGCACCCCCGTAGCAATAGTTCCTATTATTGAGTGTCACACAGTTCTAGTACCCACAGTAATAATTCCACTATAGTGCCCACCATAAGAAACAATGCCCCCTTTGTGCCCCTGAAAGTAATAATCCCCTGTTCTTCCAAGTGTGTCAAAAAAGTAATTGTAATCCCTCTGTGTCCCCAAAGTAATAGCAATCCCCACAAAGTAATCTATCTCTTTGTGCCTCCCAAAGCAATAGTGCCACCCTCTGTGCCCCCAAAGAAACAGTGCCCTAACAAAGTAATGATAAGCCTCTTTGCCCCCTCAAAGTAATAGTGGCCCTCTATCGCTCAAAGTATTTGTGCCCCACAAAGTAATTGTGAGTCTCTTGACAACTAAACAGTATTCCCCTTTGTGCTCCCAAAGTAATAGTTTCCCCTATCTGCCCCTCAAAGTAATTGGGCCTCTTTAAGTAATCGTGCTCTTTTGTTTCTCTGCAAGTCCTACAAAGTAATATAGCCCCTTCTGTGTCCCTCTAGTAGTGCCTTACGAAGAAACTGTGCAAGGTCTGCAGTTACTGTGCTCCCCATTAGACTACTACTCAGACAAACATAATCTCTCATGTTGTTGCCTTATATCACAGTAGTATCTACAGCACAGCCCAACTCCTTCCCCCTCCGCTCTACTGCTCTCATAGTATGTAGCATGAATGAGTAGAGAAGGGAGGATTCGGGATATGCTGTATACACTACTGTGATATACGCCAGCAGCATGACAGATAAAGTTTGTCCACAGGGAAGCAGCAGCAATTACAGTCCTGGCTGCCACTGTGGTGAGGGGAGCCTTTGGGCCCCCCCCGGCTTGAGGGCCCAGATGCAAGTGCAACCTGTGCGACTGCTATTGTTACATAATTGGCAGGCTGCATAGCTCAGACTCTTTTTGGTGCAAACCAACCTATTGAGAACACCTGCAGAGGTTGAGACCAGTAACCCCGGTTAAGTACTGCACTGTAGGGTTGTGTCACAAAAATTCAATAAATCCGTGAAACTGCAATATCTGGGTCATATACAGGAGCCTGTTTTACAAGCACTCAGCATCTAAGATCTGCTCGCATTTCTTTTATTGAGGGGCACTCTGTGGGCACTGTTTACATGGAATGCTAAACTGGCACTTGGTACTTTATGTTGGCACTGTTATTTATTGAGGCCCTTTGCTAGCACTATTTATATGGGGCATTATGCTGGCATACACACACATGAGGTTTGGTTTACATTTGTGTCAGGCATTCCATTTTTCTGCTTTGCCATAGGAACATGGAAATAGAATGCATACTGGGGAAGGACATAAACAGCACCCGACGGACCCCATTGATTCTAATAGTCAGGTCTCCATACTTTACAGGAAAAGAAAAGCTTAATTTTTCTGACTTTTTAGTTGGAATCTGCGATGGATTCTCCTGACCAAGCCTCTATCACAGCTGGGAACAGAGCAGAAGTTAGATTCTGATCTTTTCATTTGATGTCTGTACAGTAAAGTTAATCAGAAGGGAAGATACAATACGTCTGATATTAATGACATCCTGAAATTTTGTGGTGAGCTGGAAAAAAATTGTAAGCACAAAACATGAAAGCACATGAAAGTAAAATTCCTTCTCATTGATCCAGCACTAAAAGCAGTATCAGTTTTTGACCCTCATACAAGAGCACATCAAAACAATCAATGCTTCAAAAATGTTGAAAAGATTTCCTGAAGATTTCAGACAAGACACTCCAAATTACTTGTGGGATTAAAAATCTGTTGGAATATCCGAAGCAGCTATTCTAGAGTATAACATATTGTATAGCACACATTTCAATTAGATGTTTCCCACATTGAAGAATCTGCACATGGAGAACATAAATTTCAATAAGCTTTCATAAGTTAAAGGGGTTTCCTAGGACTTCCACCACCTTCACTGATCTTCTGTTTGAAGGAGCCATGGTGCTCGAACATGTGCTGCGGCTTCTTTTTTCCCCTATGACCTCACATCCATTGGTCACATGGCCTTTCTGCAGCTTAGTCCCCTTCAAGTGAATGGGACCGAGCTGGAGGAAAGGACTGAGCTGTAGAAAGAGAAGAGTTACCAAGATGGTGAGCGGTCTGCAAATCATGTCCTATGAGAATCGGTTAAAGGATCTGGGAATGTTTAGCTTGCAATAAAGAAGGCTGAGAGGAGACTTAATAGCTGTCTACAAATATCTGAAGGGCTGTCACAGTGCAGAGGGATTCACCCTATTCTTATTTGTACAAGGAAAGACTAGAAGCAATGAAATGAAACAGAGGGAGGAGACAGATTAGATATTAGAAAAAGCTTTCTAACAGTGAGGGTGATCAATGAGTGGAACAGGTTGCCACAGGAGGTGGTGAGTTCTCCTTCAATGGAAGTGTTCAAACAAAGGCTGGACAAATATCTGTCTGAGATGATTTAGCGAATCCCGCATTGAGCAGGGGGTTAGACCAGATGATCCTGGAGGTCTTTTCCAGTTCTACCATTCTATAAGTCTATGAATGGGATCAAACTGCAAAACCAGGAACATCCGCTATACAATGCATGACTCTGTGCCTGGTATTCAAGGAAGTGATTACATCACTCAGCCAACAGCTGTGTTATGCCCAAGCAGCTGATTGACAGGTCTGCCAGCAGCTTGCCCCTACCAATCTGATATTGGTGATCTTAAGGGTATATCCAAAAAGAAAAAAGGAATATAGCTCATCATCTAGTGAATCGACTTTTCATATATTATAGTGTTATCCTCCAGGTTCAAGGATTAGTGGTGGATTAGAAGAGCTTGTGGACCTTCAAGCATAGCGTAAATAGAAAAACGGCTTGGCAGCATAAAAGGTGCAAGTGATGAAGAAACCTTTTTCACCCATAACGCAGACAGACAGCAATGTTTTGCCCATTGCGGCCTTTTTCAGGCTTCAAAAAGGCTGCATATGGCCGAAACATTGCTGTCTGTCTGCGTTATGGGGGAAAAAAGGTTTCTTCATCACTTGCACCTTTTTATGGTGCCAAGCTTTTTTTTCTATTTGTATATTTCTTGGGAACGGTGGTTTGGAATCCCAGCTGGCTGATGCATTTATATATCTGATCCAGCCCAGTGTGGGCCTACTAAGAGTGCTGCTGGCACACATCTTTTGCTTTGTTCAAGCACAGTATAGACGGACAACAATGGATAAAATACAAGACCAAAAAAATAAAACCTAATACTTTATTTAATCCGCTAAATGGCAATGTCATAATCTCCTACGCATTTCAAGTGATGAAACTTATACAATATCTCACACTATGAGTAAGAGTGTCATCACTCGAATTGAGTGGGAGTTGTAAAGTTGCTATTTTAATGGATTACCTAAAGTATTAGGTTTTATATTTCTGGGGTCATATTTTATCCATTGTTCTCTGTATGTCCTAAGGATAGGTCATCAGTATGTTAGTCCTGGGAAACCCTAGAAACATTATGTATTTTGTCTAGACTTATAATGAAATTGTAGCTAATCACCAGTCAATGTCATGCAAATGTTTTCTGCTAAAAACACCTGCCTCCAGCCTTGGCATCATTTTACGACTGGGCATTTGTATTCTTCTAGCGAGGCATGGCTCGCCGTGTCCCGCTTTGCATATTTACAGTTTCATGATGCTGATTTCAATATTTCATGCAGTTCTTTGTTCTTTGTAATGGTTCTGCTGTTATAATTAATTTAATTTCAGTAAGTGTGATTCTATTGGCTGGTGGCGCCAAGGAGAATACTGGGACAGGGAGGAGGCTGGACACAGGAAGAATAGATACAGGAAGTCTCAATGAATGTTTTGCCTATGACCAGGGACTTGCTCTATGAGCGAGTCCTGGTTTGAGTAGTGCTGAGGAATAGTCAGTGACTTCCAGACAACATCTAGCCCTTGTGTGAGGGGCTGCTAGAAAATTTAGAAATAGTTTACATATGGCGCTTCCTGCCATACTGCCTTCTGTTCCATGCGGACAACCACGAAACCAGAGCTACTGACTGGACCTAGAAAATGTTAACCTTCGGAGAGAAGGCACCACAGTTATTCCCCCACAAACTCTGTCAAAGACTCTCTGCGCTAGCAGAAATGAACCCTTGTGGAATACATTTTCTAAGTTAGTTACACAGACTCAAACTCAAACCCCTGCTTGTGTTCAATTGGAGCATTTATGAGATTGTACCAAAGATTTGTCATACTGACAGTGTTATTGAATTAAATAATTTAATGAGCGATGCTATATTAACAACCTATTTAATTATGGATGCAGGCAAACTACCGGGCCTACCTTAGGGCCTACAGTCTAAAACCCACACAGAAAGTGCCGATCCTAGAATTATCGCTCTGGTTGGAAGACAAGAAGCAGCTGTGGCTATCCACCCTGGATCAGGGTATCCACCAAGTGGCACCAAAATCACACAAAGTAGGGCTTCTATCATCCGAGCCGAGGGAGAGCCCAACCATTACCTTAAGGAGAGCCCAACCACTACAGAGCCTCATGTGGCACAGAGTGTTAAGGCAACAGAAATGCAGTTCTAAGCTTTTGGTCATGACCTGAAGGTTTCAAGTTCAATACCCATTTGGTTGAGGTAGCTGTCTCAAGGATCCTATTAGCCAAGCCAAGGGAGAACCCAGCCACTCCTTCAGTTCAGTAAAATGAGTACCCAGTGAGTGGGGAATAATAAATAAATTATCTGAAAGCATGCAGAATAAGTTGGTGCTACACAAATAACAAGATTTTTTTTTTATTTCTAAGGGTTCCCAACCCCCAGTAACAAAATGGTGTAGTCAGCAGGATAGGGACCCCTGCCTCAGTGCCCACCACTGTTTCACATGTGGAGATGCCCCAGCCATGTCTTTGGTCCCTGAACTACTACCCAACCAGCCCAACCAGTCATTGGCCTCTGAACTACTACCACTGGACTGCTGCTCTGGCAGCGATAGTTCAAATGAACTTGGGCAGCAAGGTAGGGTTGGAGAGAGTCATGGCTGTGGCCCCTCACAGGGACAAATATACCTTTGTTTCACCCCACACCCTACCCAACAAGAGTTTGAGTGGTGTGAGTGGGAGACAATCAACACTCTCCTGTTGGAAAGAGAATATTTACAGCAGTGGAGGTTAGTAGAATATAAGAGACTGGGAAAAAGAACAAAAGTTAGTCCAAAAACATTCGTTAAAGATGACCACTAAGAAAATGCAGGACACCCATCATTACAGACTTGTGACCAGCTTCGATCCCTCGGTCAGATTTGTATGAATTTAGGATTTTCAAAAAAGGGGACAGTAAAGACCTCCAGATACGCCTGTGGAACTATTGTCAATACTTTACAGTTGCTGAGTGGCTAGTTATTTATTTAGTGGTGGGGACGACCGCTTTAAATGTAGGGGGAGGTAAATGTAGTGAGGCACGGCTCACCATGCCCCGCTTTGCATAGTCATTTATAGTTCAGTGATACTGCTTTATAAAATGTCATGAAGTTCTTTGTTCTGTGGGATTTGAGCGCCACTTTGTGACCCAAGATTGTAATGGCTCTGATGTTAAAAAATATAATTTCAGGTTACATGCTGTTGCTGATCAGCCTAGCAAGCTGTAACAATCAATGAAAAGGTTGACATACATCTTAATTTTCAATAGCTTTTAATTGTGCTTGAAGCATACAAGTCTGCAAAAGAATTCTCAGTTTTATTTTACATTTAACCTGGTTGCAAATAAAATTTCCAGCTAAATTTGTTTCTAGGTTAACTGATAATTTGCTAGTAAATTAAAAAGAAAGGCTTAATGTTCACTACATTAAAAAAGTTTACTATAAGGGCATATAAACATCATACTGTAGATGGAGCTTCCTTGCTTGGGAAGCTCATCTATGTAGCACAACGTAGAGCTGCTCCTGCTCTAGTGGTTCTCTAGAGCCCTTGTATTTACAGCCATTTATTTAAGTCTTCTTGACTAAGTCTTTTAGACTTCTTGAGTTGTTTCATGGTGGACACAAGATGTCTCACAGGAAAGGAATCCATCTAGGTTTTATGCACAGCAGTTTTTTAATGGTGGTTGGAACTGGACCACAACTAGAGCAATAAGTCTGATTAAACCTCTGGCTTTCCTGCCTAAAATGGAGGTGACAGTGGTATTGCCTCTGGGGTACTTGGCCCTTTTTGAAATTACACACTTCTCAGGTCACTATTGTGATGACTGAGCTAAACAGGAAACATCTCATCTGGATCACACGTCATTAGTTGCCATAAAAGGACAGGCATACACAAAATATACTAATGAGGAGAGTGCAAAATATAGATAATGAAACCAAAGTGGGGAAATAGGAAATCTGACCCTAAATGACTATTGCAATGAGACCCTACTTAAAAGTGGATCACTCACCCTGATGAGGCCAACTTCACATCAGGAACCTGGGGCGACCCTCACTCTCCCTAATTGGAAAGCAGGGATGATGTTTGCTGCAAAAAAATAACAAAGGATACAGTATAGAAAGAAACAAGCGCACAATGTACCAGATGAAATTCAAATACAAAAGTAGGAGTTTAGTCAGGAAATAGATATCACAATACCCCCAAAATACTCATTACACCAAATAGTTATCCGACAGTGAAATAGAATAGGAGCCACCAACTGGAGCTGAAATATCTTCAGACTAGAAGTATAACCAGCGTCCTTTATGAGGAGGTGCTAGAATAAATGTGTACACATAGGTGCTGTTTGGTCAGATGGGATACATGTCTCTCAGCTGACCAAGCCATCCACACACTTATAGAAAAGTGCTCATGCCGGTGTCCAGCCCCGAAATGACACCCTAGTCCTAAACTGACACGGTCGGCAAGCAGTGACAACTCTACTTGACTCTCTTTGTCTTCTTCTTGGCTATTCACAAACTTTTCCTCTTGCACCTGCTATGCACTCTTAGGCTGCAACACAGTTCAGTGGCTCCTGTCACAATGATAGTGAACTCTCCAGCAACAGCTCAATGTCACTATGTCAGCACTGACTATCACTACAGTGTCCTTCTCTATATATGTTCCAGTGACACATAGGCAGCAAAATGTGTATCGCTGTTTGTGCCCCCACGTTGCCCTACCAAATTTGATATTCCCTTTGGTAATAGGCTGTACTCTTCCCACATTTAGAATACCCCTGCATCACAAATGTATTACCCACATAAAATGTATTGTAACAGACTGCATTAAAAACCACGTCTGGATATAGCAGTACCAACCCGACTGGTTGGTGCAGTACCTTTTCTGTGTAGACTGCTCAACCTTCTATGCTATTTGCATTGCATAGTGCTTGCCATATGTTTCATCACTGGCACATTTGTACAATATTAACAATGGGGGTTACATATAACTGTTTGTCTGTTTGCCCAAAATAACTCTTCAGAAAGAAGAAACACGTACGTGCCTTTAGTGCCACTTATAGATATCTATCCTCCATATTAGAGGGTATCCACCTATAGGTGCCATGAGCATTTTCTTCCTTTTGAAGCAGGGCTATATTGCAAATGTTTTAAGAAGGATTGCTCTAATGAATCCCTAGTAGCTACCAAATAGAGGAATCAGTACTTTTCACTAGACAGTCTTATTTAGACTTAGACTTAGGTCCTCCTATGCATTTCGCCACACCAGGCAACAAAAGAATTCCATAGTTGATGGTCAAAGGCAAAAGTTTCTACATCATGCTATGAAAGACCAACAGTGTGCAAGTCCTCTATAAATGTACATCACCAGGTGATTTTTTGCCTTCTCCGTCAACGCTTCCCATTTTTTTAATCCCATGAGATAAGGATTCTTGTCAGTGTTGTCTCAGGGAAGCATAGAATGTGCCCAGCAAAACGGAGTTAATGTTGGATGACTTGGGAGTGGAATGGCCACGTATTAGAGTGGCAATACATTTCTTTATTCATAACCCGATCATAGTAAGTGACCTTGTACGGGAGACGAAGGCATCACTGTTGGAAAATGTAAAATTGCCGGTTGGTAAGTCTGGTCCCTTTTCATGCTTCAGATGCATATAGTGCAGTCGCGATCACAACAGTGTTCAGAAGTTGTATCAGACAGAATCCATCCCGTAATAAGTCTGAAGAAAGTGCTGTATCTGCCTAATTTTTGGCCCCCGCAAAAAATAATTTTCAATTGTATGAACATACTTCCTACTTTACCTTTAATATACAGCACATTTTTCGATTTTGTGTTGAGCAAGCCTTTCTACTATGTGACAAAAGACATTGAATTCAAAACTGAGCTTGGACACAAAAACTTGTCCTGAACTTGTACAATATAGTTCACCTTTAATACAAACTATGAATAAGAATCTATTTCAGTACACAGAAAATATAAATCTTCCTTTTATTGGCATAGAACAGCATATAAACTAAACTAATAAAATACTATGATATAAAGTTCTGATAGGTCTGAGAATTCATGATGCTTTCTGGCCGTGAACAAATTAATTCCCTGATCTAGAACTTTGGTTCTCATTACATCATTTTGATACAGATTTGGCAAGGCTTTATTTGTCCCATTAGTACAACACTGTCTGCAATAAAAAATCACCTTAGGGCATTTGATTTATCCTTTTGCACACAGGACTGCAAAGAAACAAAAAGCTGGACACTGGGAATCTTGATGAAACTTGGCGTGCGGTCAGGAATACTACAAGTGCGAAGTTCTAATAAATCATGTTAAGAGTGGAGACAATATCAACATGACACAGAGCAAGGAAAACCTCCAGGTTATATCATGAAATAACGGATGAGCGTTCAAAAGAAGTTGAAATAATCATGCGGAAAGTAAGAGCTATCGGAGGAATGGAGACAAACAAGGACATGCAGAAAGTACCATAAGTACTATTGAGGCAAACTGGGTGGCTGCTATAATGCTCTTGGGGAGAGAGGGACTGTACTGGTTGGCCCAATTTTTTCCTTGTTATTGGGTGGAGAAAATCGGTCAAGGACTCCTCTCTCAGCAGGGACTGTAAACAATAGTGGGGATTTTGCCTATGAGTCTTGAAAATGGCATTGAGGGGGAAGCAAACACTGGACCATTCTGTCTTGCGTGGCAAAAGTCAGCGCCTTTTTTATTTTCAATACAGGGCTTTCATTCACAAAATAGTCACTGGGATATTATTAAAATTCAAGTCAAACATCAGTTAGCTAGAAGGCAAATAGTGAATGGGCCTAGCTCTACATTTGGTATTATTGATTAAAGGGGTTGTGCCAACATGCACAACCACTCCCCAAAATGTGGGGTCAACAGTTGATTGCCCCATATACCACTCTCTCTATGAGAAGCACCATTACTGAGTGGGGGTCTAGGGGCCATTACTGAGTGGGGTGTGTGGCCTGAGGGGCATTATCACTGAGTGGGGGGTGGCTCTGAATCGGGTTTTATTTGGATGTTATTACTAACTGGAGGCCTATTAGGGGCTTTATTACTAGGGACATGAAGGTATCACTACTATTGAATGGGGGTACTTTTACTTTGAGTGGCATCTACAGGAAGCACAAAAAGGTGAATACTATTACTTTGTGGGTCACCGCAGATGGCATTACTACTATCTGTGGCACTGTGGATAGGAAGATTATGTGGAAACTTGGAAAACGAAGCTACATCCATTGTAAATTGAGGAGTCAAAGATGTCTGTGTCAAATTCTGAAAAGGCAAGTTATAACCAGGAGAAGTTGTCATGACTTTCTGGGCCAGATGAAGAAAAAGGGAAAGTGAACAACACCAGTCAGAGGGACATCACCTGTGATCACTGGATATAATTGTACTATAATCACTTATACAGTCTGCAGAGTGCTTGTGTAGATCTAGTATGTACTGCTGTATGGTCACTGTATGGAGGGGTAATAACGGTCTGTGTATAGTGTTTTTTTCACCAAAACTATGGTGGTATTGTGTGGTTATAGTTCGGGGGGATTTAATTTGGACCTTATATAGTGATATTATTAAAGTAATATTGATCTTTGTGGTGCTCTTTATTCAGTGATAGTATGTTGATATTAATCACTGTGTGGTTGAAATATGTCATAGTGGGTGTATTATTTGCCTCATAGAGAGTGTCATTATTGGTAATGTTGATCTTGGTATAGTGGAATTTGGTCACTGACAGCAATTATACAGGCCATGATAATTACAGTAATGCTATGAGTTTTATTTTTCTACACTTCTACAAAATAAAAAAAATGTTTTTTTTTTAACTGTAATTTTTTAAAATAAACTTTATTAACATTCATTCCATTATTTTGTTGGACACACTAGAGATGTCACAATGCGATCTCTGGTATACTCAGTATAGCAAATAATTATTGCATGTGTGTCTAAAACACCAAGGCAATCTATTAAGCTCTGCTGAAGGCAAAAACTAATGGCTGTCATGGTTATCCATCCTTCCGTCTGCATTTGTGGGTAGCCGATGGGGACAGAAAGAGCTCCCAGCCTGTGCCTAACCACCTAGATGTCATGGTTGCTATTGACTGCAGCATCTAGGGAGTCGAATGACAAGTTTCAGAGTCTTTCTGATCATGGCCATTATAGTGAGAGTTCAACTGTCAATAACACAGGGATTATGTGGGCGCAGAACACCTGACATAAATGTCTGTCATAGAAGCTAAGGACAAGGCAATCTATGATGTTCATTTACGTCGTGGAGGCTTAACGGGTTAGAAACAGGCGGCACCTGAATGTATACCTCCAGTTCTAACATGTTCTGTGCTTCACAGAAAATTTGTTATGCCAGCTATGCACACCATATAGGCTTCTCCTCTTCTACAACCTTCATAACTGCAGTTGGCGAATTGTTGACCCTGCCTACTTGTGCTCGGGTGACTTGATGCCAGTTTAGACCCACCTACAACATGGGGCTACTTTATAATTTTTAGAATAGCACTACATGAAAACCTCCACCTGCAATCTGTGATGTCAGTTCTGCACAACCCCAGATATGTCACAGTGAACACTTGCCATTTAGGCACAGCTTATGTTGATTCCCCGCCTGGAGCTTTGCATTGCAGTCTGCCAAAAAAGTATTGCTTTTATTTTTTGTTCTACCAAACACTGTTGTCCGCTTGGAGAGGAATGAACTCCATAGCCTGCTTCCCACGCCGGAGGTTTTGAAGTCCTCACAAAAACAACTTCTGGATAAGAGCCACCAAATCTGCGTCCTGTGTTCCAGAAATGAAATAACTCTGGTCCATCCGAAAGCTCGAAAGCTTCTCTTCATCAGAGCCAAAACAGGGGGGTATTCAGCTGTCCCTTAGAGATCCTCTTTTTAGGACAATATAATGACAATTGGTTTAACTCTATATTGAAATGTCAATGTAGAAAATAACAATAATGCTAATAATAAGATGGATTTTAATACCTTTATTCTACTTTCAGAGTTCATTATGCATGGGTTCATAAATTCTTTTGCATACACTTGATATACAGTAATCCAAGAAGGACATATTTATATTAGAAGTACAAAGGATGGGAATTTGTTCTACTTGCATTTCTAGTCTTTCTGTTCTTTTTTTCGTTGTCTGTTCTAATTCTGCAGTCTCAATTGCTATTGCAAGAAAACCGCACCATTAACATATACTTTATGTTGATAGCCTTACTCTCTTCCTCTTCACCATTTTCAATATACTTAGAGAATATTAATTATATAGGTGTCTGAGTAACTTTATAAATAGATACCTACAAGTATAGACAAACCGAGGTATTGGGCAGAGGCTCCCAGGAAGCATAGAATGGTAGAGTTGGAAGGTACCTCCAGGGTCATCGGGTCCAACCCCCTGCTCAGTGCAGGATTCACTAAATCATCCCAGATAGATGTCTGTCCAGCCTTTGTTTGTAGACTTCCATTGAAGGAGAACTCACCACCTCCCGTGGTAACCTGTTCCACTCATTGATCTCCCTCACTGTCAAAGTATTTTCTAACATCTAATCTGTGTCTCCTCCCATTTAGTTTCATCCCATTGCTTCTAGTCTTTCCTTGTACAAATGAGAATAGGGCTGATCCCTCTACACTGTGACAGCCCTTCAGATATTTGTAGACAGCTATAAAGTCTCCTGCCAGGCTTCTTTTTTTGCAAGTTAAACATTCCCAGATCCTTTAACCGTTCCTCATAGGACATGATTCGCAGACCGCTCACCACCTTGGTAACTCTTCTCTGAACTTGCTCCAGTTTCTTAATCTATTTTTTAAAGTGTGGTGCCCAGAACTGGACACAGTATTCCAGATGAGGTCTGACTAAGGAGGAGTAGAGGGTGATAATTACCTCATGTTTTATCTAGACTAGATCTAGACTCTAGATCCACTGATCTAGACTCTATGCTTCTCTTAATACATCCCAGAATTGTGTTTGCCTTTTTTGCTACAACTGATCTCTAGCAAGCAGTCCATCATATAGTAAGATGAAAAAAGGAGATCTTGTGCTCATAAGGAAAAACAAACTATTAATGGAATGATAGGCTTACTTAGGAGGGGGTCTCAGTCCTTGAGACCTCCCTTACTGGATTCCAAGCAATGTGAATGTATCCAATCCAGGTGATTTGCTAGGAAGATTTTTGCAAACAGCTAAAGATCCTGACAGGGTTGCAACACGTTTCAGGCAATACAAGCCCCTTTATCAAGCATGCTAGATGTAAAGGCCAAACTTACTTTTATACTGAGATTTTTGACTTATTACAAGGCGTGTCGGCGTTTGGCTGGGACTGCCCCTTCAATGGCATCATTAGTGCCTACTCTTACTGTATATTACCAGCCTCTCTGCTCTCGGAGCCTATCCAACGTGTCACCTCATGCAGTACTGGCTTTAGCCTGCATATAGCGCCATTGTATAACAGCAGAAAAAGAGTAAGCCCCCTAGGAAAACCGGGATACAGTTTGGATTGGAAAGGGTTAAGAATAAAAATATACCTAGAATTAAAAACCTGTGATTTACTTGGGTACTGTGCATAAATAACACAAATTGACAATTTAAAGCAGATTTTAAAAATGACTTAATACAATGCAATAAATAATTTAAAACATTGAAAAATGTATGTTGTGACAGTTTTAAAAATGTTTTTCCAATACTTCATTGAGGCCTTTAGGTGTAAAGCAGTTCATCTTGAAGATGAAAAACATTTCCACTTTTTTTCAGCGTAGAGAAGTTACCCTGTTCTATTTTCTCTACAGGTGTCACTTTGAGGCCAGTAATATCTTTATTGTGATGATAAAAGAAGTGTTTTGATACACTGTGTTTTAAATAGTTATTTTTGATGTTTGAGCGATGCTGGTTTATTTCCAGCTCTCAAAGTATTTGTTGCTTGCCTATGTAATGGAGACCGCATGGGCATTCCTTCAAATATATAACATAGGATGAGCTACAATGGAATGCTTTCTATTGCTTTTACACCATGGCTAATAATAATAATCTTTATTTGTATAGCGCCAACATGTTCCACAGCGCTTACATAGACAGGGGGAATACAGAAAGACAAAAGTACAAAAATTACAGAACCACGGTTACATAGTAATCAGTTGATGGAAACAATAGGGGTGAGGGTCCTGCTCCAACCAGCTTACATACTACAAGTAACGGGGTGATACAGAAGGTAAAGGGCTGGAGATGTGCACGGTATGGCGTGGTGGAGAGTGGGGGATGCTATACACATAGACAATGGTCAGACATTTAGCCATGTGACGGCAGAAACGGTATGACTGCAGGGGCAGTTGATGGTAGCTAGCAGGGATTGCAGCCAATAGGTGCTGCTTTCTACTCTGTTTTGAATTCTATAAAGGGACTGTTTAACCCTTTAGACATTGAGTATCATAAAGAATCAGAGACAGAATCTGACACCCCTTTCCCCAGTATTTCCCTAAAGGAATATGTTTATCGATGTAACCACGTCTTTAATACCCACAAGGGGCATTAAACACTGTTGAAACTGCACTCCTCTGTCCTGATGGGTAACTCTGTGACTAGATAATCAAGTACACAACACACTTGATCTCCTTGCATCTGAAAGACAGGGGACCCTAACTATACTATTACAGGCAGAGTTTCAGTTAAAACACTGCAAGACACTATCACTTGACTACTTTCATAAAAAAGATCTTTGACAAAAAGGCGTTGCCTTTATCCGTCCCTGCAACCCTGACTAAATCAATGACTATAGGCTAATATCCCACTTATACCCTATAAGTGGCCGAGATGCCGGATACCCACTGAATAGCAGAGGTATATAAGAGACGGTTTTCTTGACTGAGGTGCCAAGGAATAAAATTATCTTTCTTTTCATCGAAAAGATACATTCCGGAGGGCCCTCAGAATCTATTATATATGTTTTGTTCTGTCCAGATTTTAAAGTTGATAAAGTTAGTAAATTTTAACAGATTCTTCGTCGGTAAATATCTTCTCAGCAAGAGAAACCAAATAATCTTGTAGATATGATACCTTTTAATGGATAATAAAAATATATGATGTTATAGCAAGCTTTCAAAGCTACTCATGGTTCTTCCTCAGGCATAATGAAATAGATCCGAAGAGACATGCATATATATACACACATACATATGACAAGGCACAGACATGGTGTGATTAATTTGCACTTAAAAAATACCAGGACAGGATGAGTATAGAAATAAATAAATACTTAAATAGTCCAATGATAAAGATGTGAAAGTTCTATAGTCTCTGAATTAGTGTTAGGGGGTTACCAGGCCAGAGTGTTATCTGTGCTACAGATTTCTCATACTTCCTAGTCACACATGAATACTCTTGAAGAATTTAGGCCTATGTTGAAAGTGTCAAAAGTTGTTATAAATTTGTACTCCCAAATTATTCTATGGCTTGTGATTTAAAATTCCCTTTTAATATGGCGACTTTCATATGTTCTACCTGTATGTTGTGTACATGACCAGAAAAATGCTTGACAACAGATAATTCTGTCTTTCTTTCTTTAATTGTGTGGCGGTGAGACCTCATCCTCGCTTTCAGTTTTTGTCCTGTTTCTCCAACATAAAGGGCCTCAACAGGAATAGCTATGGCTTTGAGAGATTCCATTCAAGCTGATATTAAAAGCATATCTACTACAGTTAACTCTTCTACACAGAAGATGGGAAGCAGAATTGATCAGGCTGAATCAAAAATGAGCGAGTTTGCAAAATCACATAACGATTAAATTGACTCTCATTATTCATTGGAAGATGAAGTTAATTGATTGAAAACCAAATTGGCCAACATTGAAGAGTGCAGCAGGCAGAATAATGTAAAAATACGTGGAGTCCCTGAAACTGTTCCTGCGTCGAAACAGCAGTATTTCATCAAACGCCTGATTCTAAAAATCCTGCCACCTACAGCATACCGTGACTTGGCCATAGACAGGGCGCACAGACTCCTCAAGCCCAAGGTCCTCTCCGACTCAGTCCCTCGAGATATTATGGCGTGCATCCACTTCTACCATGTGAAAGAATTGATGCTAGCAGTAAGAAAGATGGAATGTCTCCCTAGTCCATTTTCAGATGTCCAACTCTATATGGACTTATCTCAAGCTACAATACAATCAAGGTGACTCTTTCTGCCCATAACTACATCTCAGGCATCTAGGCAGGCTTCTATTGCTTATAAATGCGATATTCCCACAAAGCTAATTGTCAACAAAGATGACAAAACTTTCATGTTTTTCACAAAATATCAGAAGTCGCGGCGTTTTTCGCGGCGTTTTCGCGATTTTTCCGTTAATTTCCATTGACATTCATGGGTGCATTAGGAGAAAAATAAGGACACATATGCAACTGACAGTTCCTATGTTAAAAACGCAAACGCAACGCAAAAAAAACGCCAGTGGACAGGAACACATGTTATCTCTATGCCTGTGCAGGAAAAACGCAAAACGCAAAACGCAGGTAAAAAAACGCCAGTGGGTGCTCGCCCTTAACCTGGGGAATCTCCTTAAACATGCCAACAAGAAATATTCCGAACACTAGACCAGTGAAACAAAAACAAGATTGGATCTGCAAAAAACCTGCCCGCTGACCATGAGATGTCTTTCTGAAAGAAGCGAGGTGTAGTTATGTGTTGAAGGAACTTTCCACCCTGATTTATTGCAGGCTCAGTCCTACCATGTACAAAAATACTTGGTTGAACTTTGCACTGTTGTCTGTTTGCCGCAGGGGTTCCCGGGCTCTTGCCTGGGCTCTCCTGTCAGTAAATAGGACAGGTTGCAGGTTATTTGTTACATTTTACTTAGTTTTTTCTTTCAATTTTCTGCTCTCTTCAAATAATACAAGTACTTGTTGGTCAAAGCTTTATACCCATTGTGGGCGGCAGTCAAAGGCGGAAACCAGTGGATAAAGTCCAAGAGCAGGCGTGACCTGCGTTTATTTTAGTCCAGAATAGTTAACACAAATGCAGCCTTAGCTTCAAGCACAAAAATAACAGTCCAGCAATAGGTCAATAGGCAGTCCCTGCCTGACCAGGTCACGCTCTGCAGGTGCGCACACAGCAGGGTTTCCAGCTCTAGCAGGTATCACAGGTTGCCAGGGTCCAGCAGCCATCTCATTCCCCCCCTGTGTCAGTGCACACTGCTATTTATATCCACACCTATCCTGGCTCAGCCTCAGCACCTGTGCTGATTGACCTCGCACACAACCTGGAGTGGAGGAAGTGGAATGGATGGCCCCACTACCAACCTGACATCCATTCCAAAAAACCAGGCCCAAATACTTTTAAAGAACAGACCTCCAGCAAGTACTTGCTGGAGATTACATTGCACTCCTGGCTTTTCATGTCTCAAACAGCGGGACATGAACTTCCTCCAGCCCCACTAGGCATAATAGCGGAACCTAGGGGCAATGTAGCGACCATCCACTATCACGCCCCTCAGTACCTCACATCATGTTTAACAATGGTTTTGAAATTTTTCTCCCTTAATGCAAATGGTCTAAACTCCCCATTCAGAAGGAGAGCTGTCTGGAAGGAAGCATTGATGTCTGGGGTCGATGTAATTTGCTTTGAAGAAACGTACTTTGCAGCTCCGCACCTCCTAAAATGTCCCATACAAAATTCCCTGTAACCTTCACCGCCTGTGCAAGTAAAATACAAGCTGGAGTCATGATTGCTATAAGAGACTCTCTAAAATTCTCAGTAGAGGAACAGTTATTAGATCCTAAAGGTCATTTTATCATCTAATCATGTAGCATTAATTCCACCCATGTGACGTTGGTTAAAGGGGTTCTGACACGAATAATGTTTTTATGCTTTAGCAGCCATTGTTCCTTGGTCTGCCTAATGGACACAGGGAACCCACAGTGTAATGGCTGCTAAAACATAAAAACATAATACTTACCTTGTCTCCTGTTGTTGTTGACATCGGGGGCGGTCATCTCCCAGCAGGCGCTGCACTTCCTCTTCTTTCTCCACGAGCCGCGCTGCTCTGGGATCGCGCGCATGCGCAGTGGAGAGGTGCCCTCTGACAGGAGTCAGGATGAGCCGCGTCTCCACTGCGCACGCGCAGAATCTCGGAGTTCGGCCAGAACGGACGGGCCGCCCACAGCAAGCACTGCTTGTGACGTGCTTGCTGTGGGTGGCCCGTCCGTTCACCTCGGAAGTGGCTGACGGACGGATCAGAGCAGGAAGCGGTCATTTTGACCACTCCTGCTCTGCTTCTACAAGCCACAGAAGAAGATGCCGGCTGGAGGGGACATGCCTGGCGATCGGTCCTGGCCAGGCAAGGTGAGTAAAAATTTTTTTTTTTTAATGTCAGAACCCCTTTAAAATTTATGTATCAAATACCAAACAAATTTACTTTCTAAACCAACTGATGAATAAGGTGCGACAGTTTTCAAAGGTGAATATAATCATATATGGGGATTTTAATACGATAATAGATAGATGAGATCTGGATTCTATTGGAAGGAGTAGCAAATGTTGTCCTACACTTAGCCAATGGCTTCAAGATGAAGCATTGTAGGATACGTTTAGGTGCATGAACACCTCTTCTAGAGAATTTTCATTTTACTCCGCCTGTTATAAAACATTCTCGAGGATTGACCTGTGTCTAGGGAACATAGTACTTCTCCACGTGGTGACGTCCTCTAACTTGGGCACTGTCACATGGTCGGATCACGCATAATGCACCATAATGCTGTTTCTAAACACATCTCAATCACCTCCTCCATGCTGGAGAATTAATGTATTCTTATTGAAAATTCCTCACTATGAAGAAATTATAGTGAAAGATTTAAACGACTTATTTGGAATGACATTACAGGAGCGAACCCTATGACACTTTGGCTAGCTCATAAGGGCTATATGAGAGGGATTCTGATAAAACTAGGGGCACAATATAAAAAAGAGTAAGCGACAGAAGTAAACAACATTATAAGAGATATACAAAAAAGCTGCAGATGCATATAAAATTGCGTGTGTGGTAAATAAAACTCTTCCTGTAAAGTTGAGAATGGTTTAAAGTGATTTTCTACCAATGTTTGTTATATACATATTATGCCCTTAAATTTCCATTTGCAAAAACTTCGACAACTCAATAACCATGGTGTGTCGTAAATTGATCTTACCTGTGTACAGCTAGGTAACTAGGGGCGTGATATAAAAAAAAGTGTAAGCAGCAGAAGAAAACGAGATTATAAGGGATATATAAAAAACAGAAACAAAAATAAGGACAACCTCTTCAGTTTTAGACCATGATTGACTCTTCAGACTAAGGGAAAAGTTACGACAGTCCCTACTTAGCGACTACAATACAGAACACACAATCTAAAGCTACTATGTATACATCAATTGGCAAACCATCTAATTGTTTGGCCAGGCAGGTCAAAAAGAAAGAGGCTAAAACAAAAATCCCCTATATCTGGGATCCTAGTGGACACAATTTATCCCATCCAGAACAAAAGGCAGACGTGTTTAGATCCTACTACAAGAAACTATATAATTTAAACAATGATCCGGGGTCCTTCCAACCCAACTGTAAAAACATAGAATTTCTGCAGAAGGTCTCCCTACCAACTATATCAAAAGAGGACAATGTGACACTAGAAGCCCCATTTGACCCCAGCAGAAATAATGGAAACAATAACAACTTTTGAATTCCTTGCAAACACTGAGGACAGATAGCTTTGCCAATGAATACTATAAATTATTTGCAAACCAACTTGCCTTATATCTATCAACAACATTTAGCTCAACATTCCAAGTTAATGAATTTCCCAGGGAATTTCTTCAAGCCACAATTATAACCCTAGCAAAGCCGGGTAAGGAGTGAACTGCCACAAAAAAATACAGCTAAATTAATAGCTAGGCATCTTCTTAACACTCGGCCTAGAGTAATCCATTCAGACCAGGTAGGCTTTACCAAAGGTAGACAAACCTCAAATTGTGCACGCAGAGTCTTAGATCTTCATCATTGTGTAGAACGATCCCAAACCCTAACAATCTTGCTAGCACTGGATGCTGAAAAGGCCTGTGACAGTCCATTGGGACGATGCATTTGCTACACTCAAAAGATTCGGCCTTAAAGAAAACAATCAAAACTATCAAAGTTCTCTATTCTAATCCTTCTGCAAATGTATTGGTAGATGGTATTCTGTCAAGGTCTTTTAAAATCACCAATGGCGTTAGACAAGGCTGTCTCTACTACTTTTTACTATGGCCATTGAACTCAGTGAAACTCAAAAACAGAGGTCTACAGGACGATGACCAGTATTGGAGAGGTTGCGGACACCTAGGATCCTTAATTCACATTTTCTGGGAATACCCCTGTGTAGGTACATTTTGGGATGAAGTTTATTCTATGATAAATAACATATCAAATGTCCGCATTACTAAATGCCCTGAAACTGCATTACTACTCTTAAATCTAGAAGGCCAATATGCAACTCCTAAGAAAATGATTGGGCATATTTGTATTTCTGCAACCAACTTAATAGCCAAACATGGGAGAACCACAGAGCCCCCTAAGGGGAGTGACCTACACAATCTAATGTCTGCACACAGCACACTGGCGATACAATAAAACACTCTTAAAAAGTTTCAAAAAATGTGGAACACACTTTCCAATCAAAAATACTGAGAGCAAGTTCAAAGTTTAATGTTTTAAAGTTGTTTTATTGTGTTACTATTAGAGATGAGTGAGCATACTCGCTAAGGCAAACTACTCGAGTGAGTAGTGCGTTATTCGAGTACCTGCCCGCTCGTCTCTAAAGATTCGGCTGCCAGCGGGGGGCGGCGGGCGGCGGGGGAGAGCAGGGAGGAATGGAGGGGAGATCTCTCTTTCCCCCCGCTCACCCCTGCTCACCGCTGCAACTCACCTGTCACCCGCGCCGGCAGCCGATTCCTTAGAGACGAGCGGGCAGGTACTCGAATAAGGCAACTTGTTACGTGTGCTGCTGGGATTTGTTGTACTATTTACTCCTAGCAGCACAGTCAGGCAGTTGAAGGTTAATTGAGCTGGCTGGGTGTGGTACTTCCTGCTAGCCAATCTCCTGGATCTGTGCTCACATATAAACCCAGCTCCTGTCAGTCTCTGGCTGGGTTCCCTAGGGTGGGTACTCATGTTAGTTCTGTGTCCTGTAACTTGTTATCAGTCATGTTCTGTCCTGCTCCTGATGCAGCTGGCTGTTTGTCCAGTGCTCTGTTCTGTCCTGTTGCAAGCTTTGCTGAGTGATTTCTGTCTTGCTGGTTCATGTCCGTTTGTACATTTAAATTCTGTCAGTTTCTTGTCAGTTTGCTGCGTGACCTGCTATCTGTGCCCTGTCCTGTTTCAGCGTTCTGTGTGAACTCTGTCCAGTTCTGTTGGACTCCTGGTTAGTGTAGGGACTAGCGGTATAACCAGGAGCCGTGAAGTGGCCCACTAGCTTTCAACATCTTGTACATACAACTAATACCTGGTATTTACGTTCAGCTTATCTGTTTCTAGTGGTTGCATGTTGTGTGCTGTGTATCCGGTTCTGTTTCTGTCATGTGGCATGTGTATGTCTCCTGTTCTGTGGCGTGGTTCCTAGGATCAGCTAGGGCCGGGTTCTGAAGACCGCTGGGCTGCCCTTATTGGGGCAATGTTCCCCGCTTAGGTAGGGCCATGCCTGAAACCTGTGTGACCCTAGTGCTACCTGTGTGCGTCCATCCCATCCATTCTTCTATCCCCTTTTAGGGTGCGATCGTGTGGGCTCCCGTGCTTAGGTTGCCCACACGATCGTAACACAACTATCAAATAAAAATTGTAAAATCCTAGGATATAAACTTGGGAACTTTGAAAGAGACGATCCATAAGAAAAAGCTATATCTCGACTTGTAAACTCATGCTAACCCGGATGCAAACTTTTATGTATGTGATTCCTGAGTCTCCTTTACTAAATAAAAAAAATGTTCAAAATAAGTTACACAGTAAGTTTCTGTCTTTACATCTTGCTAATAAACATACGAATGTATGTCAATCAGTTGCATTATACACATTAGCAGAACCCCAAATAACTCTGCAGTTATGGAATTAACATCATAGAATTTCCTACGCTAAACCTCAATATTCCCCACAATTACCGCTAGCATTTGCATAATAAACAGCATTTCTCTCACTAAACATAACATCATTTTCCTTCATGTACGTTATTACTTAAATTATGTTCCTCACTAAACATTAGCATCCACATCACTTTTCCAAATGCACTCTATTACAATATATTATTTCTTCAAATACACTCTAGCAATAATAACAACTAACTATCTACCGTAACTTTTTTCATCCCCCCAAGGGCTTATTCACTCAGACGATTTTCACATCCATGTGCTGTTCGTATTTGCAACAGATTGCATGCGAAGAGTACACTGAAAAGAAGCCCACAAAGTTCTATTATAGAAATATACTTTATTGAAAAAATTCCTTTAAAATTCTCCCTACATCTTCATGGACATAATACTGATTCAAATGAGTTTCAAACAGAGCTATGCATTCTTAATCATGGCAGACCAAACACCCCAAAACACCAGCTTTTTTTTATAACCAAATATTTTTAATGAAATTTTAATAAATACATTAAATCATGTAATCTAATATATAACTTAGGCTGCCCTGAACCCAACCAACCTCCTTCTCAGCCTTCCTTACAAAGAGGAAAGAAATATAGTACATCTCAATATACGCTAATGTAAAGGATGAGCAAGTTGGGGCTGTTAGATCTCTGGCAAACAATGAAAGAGGGGGGGGACTTGTTATTTATATATTGGCAACTTATTTTGCAGCGTTTTCAGGTAATTTTATTTATTTACTAGATGGACATTGTCTTCATTCGGCCTAACATACTATGTATGACCAATGATAGGGCTAAACACCCAGTGCCCAAGTGTTTTAGGAGATTTTTAATCTAGTTAAAGGGGTTGTCCCGCGCCGAAACATAATTTTATTTTTTTGCACAGACCCCCACATAGTACACAGTAAAAGCGCATATATTTGTTTTTTTTATTGTTTTTTTTTAAAGTCTCTTACCTGGATCAGCGTTCTGCAGCTTTGAAGAATCTTCTTTCCAAGATGGCGCCACTGGTCTTCTCCCACGGTGCACCGCGGGTCTTCTCCCATTGTGCACCGTGGATGTTCTTCTCCAGTCTGCACTCCACTGCCGATTCCAGCCACCTCATTGGCTGATCGGCACCACGTGACGGAGGCGGAGCTACGCGATGATGCGGAGAAGAGGGAGGAGCCAGGACGCAGCTCGTGAGCCTGGACCATCAAGAAGAATCTTCAGTGCGCAAGCGCGACTGTTTTCCTGCGACCAGAGGAGAAGTTTGGTCGGCGCCACGGAAACGGGGACGCCAGCGCCGGAGGGGGTAAGTATATAACTTCTGTATGGCCAATATTTAATGCACGATATATATTACAAAGTGCATTAATATGGCCATACAGAAGTGTGTAACCCCACTTTCTTTCGCGAGACAACCCCTTTAATTCTTTTGCTGTACATGTGGCAAGTAGGTACGGACAGGGGTTGTGGGCAGTTTTAGGAACTTCCAGTATCCCGGAGCACAGTCCTGACAGGAAGAGGATGAAAGGTATCATCTGTCTCCTTTGAACATATCTGCTCTCAGAAGACCTCGGGATAACTACCAGCCCCTGTGAGAGAGATGAGTTCGCCATGCAGCATTGAGACGCGTCTAAAAGTGTGCGTGTTGACAGGTTGAGAGTGGAAAAGGAGTGTGTTATTTTCTAGGAGTGGAGCTGCACAGATAACTAGGACTGTGGGCCCGATATTCATTCTGTGTTCTGCCTCCCTGTCTCACTACTAATTCTGCTTACACCCATGCTGTGCTTTGACTTATGTACTGTTGGACTGTTTACTGTTGGCATTCCAAGTAAAGCAACATTGCCGACCGTTCCCGGCTTTATTTTCACTTATACTCTGTGTAAACTATCATTTCATAATTCAGCTTCACTGCAGAGGAAGTAATGGTGCCGTCACCCGTGACAACCCAAAGCAAGAACCAAGGTAACTCAGTCCCCTGTTACCCACTACTTTAATAGCCTGCCCATGGCCGTATTGGATGTATCCCTGGCTACTCTCCTGGTGGGAGACATTAGTGCCACCATGACAAGGCCTACACCAATCCCCGCTGTCTCCTAGGCTAGTGCCCGCTCCTCGATCGCTACATTATTATTGGATATATGGATGCATATAAATTCTATATACATCCATATATCCAATTATACAATTTCGGGGTGACCTTTTCTGGAAAAATATTGAAATAATAAATCATCATTGGATATATGGATGTATATAGATTCTATAGGTACTAGAGTATCTTGCCTCCACTGGAACTGTGGGTGGAGACAAGGGTTTGTCCTTTAGAGTAGTAGGAAAGGGCCAGGCTGACAGCAATACACACCCCTCTGGCATGTATGCTCCCTGCTGAATCGCAATTTCCAGTTCTGCCAACCCTGTCACTCTCTCCCCCTGGTGGGTGCCATCACCACTGAAGCCAGCCCCCTCTCTCATGCCTGCTGTGACTCATCTCCCCCTTCATGCTCCAGCGCTCCTTGCTCCATCACCTGTCTCCCCTGGGCTCCCCCCCATGCATGCTCTAGCAGTCCTCACTCTGTCAGCTGTCTCCCCGGGGCTCCCCCTCCATGCTCCAGCGCTCCAGTCCCATCAACGCCTGCCACTGGGTACGCTAGCTATTCCCTGAGAATTGCTGACAAGTGTTCCCCCGCCGACGCTGCTCTCACACATGTCGCCACCGGGCTGCTGCTGCTCCTCTCCCTGAAGCTCCTGGACGTTTCTTTCCCCCGACAGGTGTGGTGGCGAGTCTCTCTCACTGTCTTCTGCTGCCCCCACTGATGTGTGCCCGGTTTCAGGCGCAGGTGCTGTCTTGCAGATACAAGAATCCATGGAGTCTGGAGCTGTGAGGACGGGACATCACACACATCAGCAGCCAATCGGAAGTTAGGGGCATGACAGGGGGCCAACAAAGGCAGGTCAGCTAGGGCTTCCGGTGAAGAGAAGATACACCAGTACTAATTCTAAATACATCCATATATCCAATTATATCATTTTGGGGTGACGTTTCCTGGAATAATATTGAAATAACAACTAGATTCTTTGTTTACAGGCAACAGTGCATCAAATTAGGATACAGGCATACAAGGTTGTAAAAAAAGTTATAACCCAAATATACAAGGGGGTGCTGGTAAGCCTTTGGCCTTGGGTTCTTTTTTTGTTTCTATGGTAACGAATGTTACATCACATGAAAGCCTTATGGGCTGAATATATGTTTTCAAAATGTTGTGCAAATGAGAGCAGAGGAGTGATAAAATTCTTGTGTCTGCAAGGAAAGTCCGCAAAAGATATTCAAGGTGATAAGTCGCAGACATTGGTAAATTCAATGCCCTTCATATTCTACAGTTAAGAACTGGGTTGCAGAATTTAAAACGGGCCACTTCAGCACCAATGATGAGGAACGTCCTGGACGACCGAGAGAGGTTGTTGTTCTGGAGATCGTCGATGCTGTGCACAACCTCATACTGGAGAATCAGCGAATTTCAGCTAAAGGAACTTTCTTGGATTCTGAGCCGGAGGAGAGCGGCATCTGAAAATACAATCTTCATGCCTGCTAAAAAACAAAAAACTTGCTCCTCTCCCCTGAAAATACCTCAGGAAGAGGACACTTGGGCTTGGGAATAGAAGGGGCGGTAGAAACATGCTCTAACTCCCACTGCTCCTGGGCCACCATACGACCAGACAGGTCTTGAATCACGACCACTAAATCCTGCAACTGACTTGCAAGGGTACTCATGGCCTCCATTGGAGAGCAATTTTAAAGGCCAGTTATTATGTTACGGTATACTACCCTTCATAAGCCAGCCCGGGTGCCCTACATCTCACCCACAACCCCTGGCCCTGCCTGCTTGCCTCCACTACTGGCTAACCCCAGGCGGGGAACTGAGCTGCGGTCCCTACTTTAACTAGGGACCGAAAAGGGACGCTGGTGTACCTGGATGGAAAGGGTAGAATACAAACAGAAAGGCAGATGTAAATAACCAACACGGACAATACTAAGCAGAACTAAGGCAGATGGAAAAACCTGGCGGACAATAGCAAAGCATAGCAGACAAGATGTCAGAGGAAGGATACCAACAGAGGCAGACTAGCTAGCACACTGAGGGAAACCAATAATTGGCAGTGATTGCAAGTCCTGCCTGACCTCGTGCACAGCAGCTGCACTCACAGGTGCGCGCACGCACGGTGTTGTGTGCCCCCCGCACCATGCCGCCCACGCTGGCCTGGCACCCGCACCCCCGGCAGCCAAACAACAAGCAGAGGGAACATGCCCCGACCGCGGGACCCCGCACACCGCCGCCCCGGGAGGACCAGCAACCGCCACATGGTAACACCTTCTTTTTGCAAGGCTTACAGAACTTGGAATACAGATGTAAGAAGTGTGTCGACATCAGTGGAGAGTTTGTGGAATAAATGTAAAGTTTCATCTTCCTATCTCATTTTTTCCTGGGTAAAGCCAAAGACTTATCAGCACCCCCTCGTACACGTTAATTACCTGTAATGTTAAACAGTCTGTTTGCTGCTAACATGTAAAATCTTTCTGTTGTTTTCGCATGTAGTAATTCTCAAGAGCAGTTGCAGAGAGGTTTCTGAGTTCCTTATAAATACTGCCAAGATGACAAAAACAAGATAATCAGGGGTGTAGCTATAGGGGGGTGCAGAAGCAGCAGTAATTATTAAGCCCTATTAGGGGGACAAAGCCCTGTCTATCACATAAGAAGTCATTTTAAATGACTCACGGAAGGTACAGAGATTACATTGGGGCCCACGAGCTACTAGGTACACCTCTGTAGATAATTACATGGAATGCACTGCTATAATGTCAGTATTTTGCAGATGCTACAACAGTGTTAATGTGTAGAAACATTGGTAGGGCCAGAGAAATGTAAGGTAAAAACAAGCATCTTTGGACACATATGTGTTTTTGGCAGCAGAAAATAAGTAAACAAGATGCTGCCTCTCTTCTGAAGGATTTGAGGTTGGCTGTTTTACAGAACACTCTGTACGGTCATATATTGGCTCTTCGCCCTAATGAAAGAATAACAAAACAACAGCAGTACACAGCGCAAAGACAACAACATCAAATTCTCTTCCTGATTTACCCTTTCTCACCAGCAATACAAGAAATGTGTAATAGTTGTTAGGAAAAATACCCTGCCTCATATACAGTTCTTCTGTATCACTGTAGTTATATGTATAGCAGTTCATTAAATTACTGTTGGCAGGGTATGTTAGACACTGAAGTATACAGAATTACAAATTAATAAAGCAACTTCTCCATGTACTGTATTAATGACATAGGATGAAATAATTGTTAGCTTGCACTCCTGGGACATGTGGTACTATGGGTTTCCAGGAAAACACTGCCACAGGTGTGAGACATTTGAGCTGGCTGGGTATGGAGTTCTTCAGCCAGTCAATCCCCACTGGTCTGCTGCACATAAATATCAGCCCCTCCAGCTAGAGGGAGCTGGTTTCCTCATTCCCCTTGTGTTTTCATTCATGCTTGTTGTTTTGTAGGTGTATACAGTGACATGTTCTGTGTGTCTGTGCAGGGGGCTGGAGATGAGGTACACTCCAGTTCCGTGTGGTATGGATTCCATTATGTGTTGGTGTGAACTGTGTCCTGTTTCTGCTTGCATCCTTTTCTACCTAGGGCAAGCCAGGTCCTTAGATTCCAGCATCAGGGACGATCACCCTGCTTGCAAGCAGGATTTATGGGGTAAGTTGTCTTGTGAGAGCAGGGGCCCACGAGACAACAAGGACCTTTGTCGCCGGCTCGTGGGCTTAAATATATTGGCCAAAATATGAACCAATACCTCATATGTACTGTAGCATTTTCATCTGTTTATATGTGCAGGTATGCTAGGTACCTGTAACTGTTTTGGATGTTTGTCAGTCGTTGTGTCATGTCTGCTCATGAGTACCATTTACAGTTCACTAGTTTACTTTCTTTCGGTGTTTAGCATGTGTGCAGTTGCGTGAGTATCTCAGGGCTACGGAAACAGCCCATCCTTGTTGGATGTAACAGTAATAAAGATTATATCTGTTACGGGAGAATTGTAGAAAGGGGTTGTACCAAAATTTCAAGTTATTCCCTATCCACAGGATAGGGGATAACTTGCTGATCGGTGGGGATCACTGCTGAGACTCCCACCAAACTCAAGAATGGGACTTCCGCGTCCCACGCTCTTGTCAGTGCAGGGGGTGAAGTAAGCCTGTAGTGAAAAGGACAGGGAATATAGGATCCTGATTTTTGAGATTGACGCGAATCTGAGCAGTGAGACCCCCATCAATCAGCTAGTTATCCCTATCCTTTGCATAGGGGAAGACTTGAAATAGGGGAAGCCTTACTGATGGTCTCTGGTATTGGAAGGCTTAGTTCTATCTTTCTTTGGGGTCTAGTATAGTAAAGGAGTTAAAGGGAACCTGTCATCATTCTTGTACCCTATAAACTATGTTATGGGGCTTCTAGGTAAGGGAATGGAGAATTCAGGGAGCTATATTTCATAGTCACTATACGCCCTGTTTCATTGCTGTGTCCTAAAGGTAATGACAGGTTCCCTTTAAAGCAACCATCCCTAGAGGGTAGTGAAGGTATTAATGCCCACTACTTTGGCAGACTAGGCAGATAGAAGGGTTTATATGCAATGATTAGGATCCACTGCATTGGGCTGAAACACGTACTTATCCAAGGCAGCATTTGCATCTGCTATTTTTAAGCTTGATGGAATAAAGTATGTGTTTTAAAGCATTTTTTGGAGTACAAGAGCCACCTTATTCTTTTGTTACATGCTACTTCCTGCTGCTGATATGGTGTTTTCTGCTCCGTGTACCCATCCTATGAAAGGATTGTTGGTATTTGTTTAGAGAGGTTTATATGTACCTTGTGTCATGCAAAAATGGAAAAGATAAAAAAATACATCATACAACCTTTGTTGGGTTTACTCCAGTATGACAGCAGCATGATGTAAAATACTCGCCTTCCCGCTATCTACCACCCTCTGTCAATCACTCCAATCCAAGGCATAGTGGGGCTAGGGCCCTTTTATCGCCATCGAAAGTGGCAGAGAACTCTAAGAGGAATCCTCTGCATTCTGGAAATTTCTATCAATACCAAGAAAAAACTTGCCATGGTGGTGATCTCCACGGTCATATAACTACATCACAGTCATGTGAACTTGAAGGCTGTCGTCAAAGCTACTGAAGACCGCTGCCAGACACAAGAGGATCCTGAAGATTACCACCAGATACAGGAGTTGTATTGAGCATGTCTAACTTTGTGATCTAGGATCCTGCTCTGTAACTACACAAATAGTCCATGGATAAGTTGACGCCTCACCATATGTTGAGGTCTCTGCTCATTTTTGGTACACAATTTTTTTTCTTCCTCTTAATCTTAGGTATTGATATGCATCGTAGTTTTTGATGTTGACATAAAAATTGTAATATTCTTCACAGAATTTTCAGAACACGAAGAGTACCTTAATATAGAATTATGGAAATGTATATTTTACTTCTTAGAGAAAAAAAAAAAACAGTGACCACAGAATTCAATTGGAGGCACAAACATAGAGGCTTACGTTCTGAGTGGTAGTACATGTCTATGCCTTTCAGTCATGTCTTTTAATCATTTCCATGCTTCTCAGCTGCTGTTTGTCCTTAGTTAAAGCGGTTTTCCAGGCATTTAACCATTTATTAGTACTGAAAGGGGTGCCCAGAATATCCCTTTAATTTCATGTCCCTCTACATTCCTTCTCGAGTCCTTATGTCCCTATTTCTATGCTTTAAAACTATATTCCTGTATCTTAATTCCCAGGTACTTAAAAGGCTACTCCCAGATTTATCATTTATCACCTATTCACAGAATACTTGATAAATGTCTGATTAATGGGGGTACCGCTGCTGGAAACCCCACTAATCACAAGAATAGTGGTCTTGTGTCCACCTTACTACTTCACTGTCGTACCCTTGAACTTGAGTGGAGCATCAGCTAAGCATGCATGCTGCCGCTCCATTGAAGTCTGAGAGACTGCTGGTGATAGTCAAGCACTGTACTTGGCTATCTCCAGAAGCCTTGTGTCATGGTAAAATAGTTGGACCTTTTTTACAATTTGGAAAAAAAACCGTAACATGGTAAAATTGTATCCAGTAAAATTCGAAGAACTTCCACATCAATACTGAAATGCTCTGAAGGTCATTTTTAGAGTCTTCAATTAATTTTTATACTATGCTTGTAACTTTACAAATTTATAACACTGTCAAAGAAGTTTCTGGTGCTTGGATATCAGAACTCTGGTACCTGAAAAATATTTACTTTTAATGTATAAAACTATTCCTGTTGGAGACTGGACGATCATAATTCTCAGATCATCAGGTGTCAGATATAAAGTATTTTTAGTTTCTCAAACTAGTGGAAAATACAAAGGTCACAACCTTAAATTGGTTTAATGTAAGGGGTTAAATGCGCATGCATATATGGCTTTGTATATTTATACTGGACTTTATATGTGCTCCTTCTAGAATCTTCAGAAAGATCCCATGACTGTGTTTTTTATGATAACTTTGCTGTTGTTGATTAACAGGATCTGTGCTGCCCATTGATTGACTGATGTACTAAGTATAAAAGGCAAGTCCTGGGTGGTGACTCAGCAGAGAGCCTTGTAAGGAGTGAGCTGCCCCAGTGCTACTAAAGTGCTGGGTTTTCCTATACAATAAAGAAAATGCAATTTAGAATTTTGGAGTGGAGCTACTCTAACAGAAGAAAGTTTGCTGAACATCTAAGGAAATGTCACCAGCAATTACCAACCACAAGCACTGAGCCAGGAGAGAGATCTCCAGCAAGACAAATAGATGGAAGGCCAGTATCTGAATGTTCAAGTTTCAGTGGTGCATAATTGTGAGCACTATCACCCAGGCTCATCCCTAGTAAAACAGAATTTTTTGACTTTCTCACTGTCCCTAAAGATACTACGCTAATAATTCGGTCAGGGAAAAGTGACTGAATATTTCAGTTAGATTTAATTTAATCATTTGCTTAACTGAAGTGCCTACAAAACCAAATTATTTCAGAGGAGACTCCTATTTTCAAACAGTATCTAAGGAGCAATTTATCCCTGGCCAGGGTAAACTATTTATTGACTGTGATGATTCTATATTGCGTGCACAATATTAAGGACACCCTATTCGTACGGTACGGACCAAGTTATAGTGTTAATCAATCGAGATGAGCGAGCATACTCGTTAAGGCAATATACTGGAGAGAGCATCGCCTTTTTTCGAGTACCTGCTGGCTCATCCCTGAAGATTCGGGGGGGGGGGGGGGGGATGCAGGGCAGCGAGGGGGAGGAGAGTGAGAGAGATCCCTCTCTCTCCCTCCCGATCCCCTCTGCAACCCCTCGCTCAGGGATAAGCCAGCAGGTACTCGAGAAAAGCGATGCTCTCTCCAGTATATCGCCTTAACGAGTATGCTCGCTCATCTCTATTAATCAAACATTTGTAAACTGTTTACCTTTAATTCAACTAATAGGTTGTACGTTATTGCCATATTTTTCTTTATAGTACATTCAGTAAAGCATTGTTTGTTCAAGTGAACTGCTGTAAAGCCTTTCCATAGGCGGCATCATATTCCGCACTTGTTAAACTGCCTCCCCATAGAATTGTATCTAGTCAATATACTGTACTTTATATAGTACCTATAGAAGACTGTAAGCAAGTAATAGAGGGCCTCATGTCCACGGGGACAGATCCGCAGCGGGTCACCGGCGGATGTCATTTTCCCTTGAGGCGCGGATTGCGTGTGTGGGAAAACACCCGCAGCATGCTCCATTTTAGTGCAGGTCCCCCGTGGGGACGGCTCTATTGAAGCCTATGGAAGCCGTCTGGATCTGCGGCACACCCACAGCTGAATTCCTGCTCTCCGGCACGGAAGCGCAGGAGAGCAGAAGTTCAAAAAAAAAAAAGGGTGCACACGCATGCGCGCGGCACGCTGCTGGCGTGCCGAGCACATCCGCCGGGCCGAAGAAAGAAAATCCAGCCATGACGGAGGGCAGATCCGCAGCATCCGAACAGGTAAGTAATTCTTCTTTTTAGGCCTTATATCTGCGGGAAAGGAGAGACCCGCTGCCGGATTCTGCATGAAGAATCCGCGGCGGGCCTGATTTTCCCCGTGGACATGAGGCCTAAGACTTTGATTTCCTGTGGTTTTTTTTGTTCCATTGGATTCCTACAAACACTGTAGTAGAGTGTCATTTTCTCCTAGTAGCTTTACTATGATGTCTCTGGAACATGGTGCAGCATATGGCAGTAAACGCTTCCGACTCTATCATACAGCAGCTACAGAGGCCATATGCGCATAACTCTGCTGTGTTAAACAGTTCTTATGAGATCAACTATCTAATGCAGTAGAAGTAATTAATATACTGTACACATTTGACTGGACATATTATCGGAACTTCCTTCCTCTACACTCAGCCTTTCTTACTAATGTTTTCTTAAAATGATAATTATATTTTTTTCCATTTGTCACTTCTCCCAGAATGCATGTGTAATTACAGCATTTAGCCATTTAAACTATATTTACATAATGTGTTTTATTGAAAGTGGTAATTGTCTGTTTTTATTAAGTGGAAATATAATCCATCTTCCCGAATGTTACACGGCAAGAAAGGATTATGAAATAGAATCTGGCCCTTTGAGTGTTCTCTTCAGATGTTTGCTTCCTTGATTTTCTCAGACATATTTTTAATACATTATTGCCAAAGACTCCCCTTAGGCTGTCAACTCATTAAGTTTTGATGATCCTTATCTTACAATAACATGGTGGCCTATGCGTTACATATCGTAATGACAGCCATTTAAAACATTTGGAATGCTGTAAATAACGTTAATATGTCCATAAAATAATAACCAACACATAATAGTGGGATTCTGGATTAGCCTTGGTGTTTAATCACTCGGAGTATTGAGACTCAACTAACTTGAGTTATTTATTTGTTCCTATTTATTAACTATGTAATGATATATTGTTTTTAACTTTTCCTTGTAATGGATAGGTTCAGGCCCACCTTTGCCACTAGGTAGTGAAAGTCCAGTGCCTAGAGGGTCAAGGCCATGGGGAGACCCCAGGAGCAATCTTTTTTTTTAAAATTTTATAATCCCCTGCCTTCTTCCAGATCTCAGTCTCTGGCAAGAGGGTGAAGAAGTTAGACTTGTGCAGTGCCCTCTTTCTCACTGTCACTACTCACACAGGCACAGTGCCGTCCGGCCATACACATTCAGAGTTGTCCCAGCCTTCAGTAGTTCAGGATAAGCAGCTATATGCTCTTCCCCCATCTTTTTCTACATCCTCCTCTTTGCTGTTTAGGAGCGGCTCTAGCTTTCAGTGATTCGTGTTGATCAGCAGTCATACAAATCAAAGCTGTAAAGGCCTTAGATGTCATATAGTCTAGTTTCTGCAGAGGAAGCATCAGATGTCACAAGTATGGCCACTCAGATGACCAGCCGCCTTGAAGAACCAGGAGGTCCCAGTAGGTCACATCTCAGCCATAGCCGAAAACTATGCAAATAGAATTTTCATGCACGTCAATGTGTGTCCTGTCCTCATAGTGGAAAGTGGGGAGGTGGGGAGTAGGAAGAGATGGAGTAGTCAGGCTGGGACGGAGTGCCATGGTTGCACCATCAAGAATAACCCTCAGGCTTGGCTTGGACAAAAACTTAAGAGTGTATTCCCATTTCAGCAAGTTATTCGCTATTCACAGGATAAGGGCAAATTTGCCAATTGGTGTGGGTACAACCACTGGGGCCCTACCAAACAAGAGAATTTGTCTCCAGAAGAAGATGAGGAGCAGAGTGGCAGTTAAGTGTCAGCTGGCTCCGCCAATCAAAGCTGGTGCTCGATGCACCAATCACAGCCATTCAATAAATGGTGCATCCAGCGCTGGCTGTGATTGGCGGAGCCAGCTGACACTCAGCGGCCTCAGTCAATCAGAGCGATCTCTTACTGGAGGTGGGGATTAGCCATAGAGGCTTTGTTGGCCATGACAAGTGGCCGGTTCCGGAGAATAACAGCAGGGACCCAGACAGTGCAAGCTAGGTGAGTATTGTTTTTTTTTTCTTTTTCTCAGCATCCAAAAGACAGCCAAAACATTGTAAAAAATGGATGACAATGCTGCTGAACCCACAGTAAATGCATCATTGAAAAACGCTGAGTTTCTGCAAACACCTGTGTGAGGGAGGCCATAAGCTTGATCTCTCCTTTACCCCCTATATCCAATCTCTGGCCAAAACATGCCACCTGCAGCTCAAGAACATTGCAAGAATCTGCTCTTTTTCCACTGTGGACACTCTAAAAATACTCACCATTGCCATCATCCACTTTCGACTCGATTACTGCAACTCACTGCTGATCAGCTTCTCCTGCACCAGACTCTCCCCTCTCCAATCCATCCTGAATGCGGCAGCCAGGCTCATCTTCCTGTCCAGCCGCTACTCGGTTGCCTCTGCCCTGTGCCAGTCACTGCACTGGCTGCCCGTTAAATACAGAATTCAATTTAAACTCATTACTAGAGATGAGCGAACGCGTTCGTCCGAGCTTGATATTCGTGCGAATATTAGGGTGTTCGGGATGTTCGTTATTCGTAACGAACACCATGCGGTGTTCTGGTTAATTTAACTTTCTTCCCTGAGACGTTAGCGCTTTTTTTTGGCCAATATAAAGACAGGGAAGGCATTACAACTTCCCACTGCAACGTTTAAGCCCTATACCACCCCCCTGCTGTGAGTGGCTGGGGAGATAAGGTGTCACCCGAGTATTGAAATCTGCCCCTCCCGCGGCTCGCTATGGATGCATTCTATATGCGCTCAATGGGGCCAGCGGCAGCAGCGCTGACCCCATTGAGAACATATAGAAGACAAATCCTTCTTCTCTGGCACAGCTGTAACAGCTGTAGCAGAGAAGAACGATGTTTGCCCATTGAATTCAATGGAGCGGCAATACAGCATGTTCCACTGAATGCAATGGGCTGCCGGCGATCGCAGGATGAATGGTCGGAAAGGGGTTAAATATATAACCCCTTTCCTGCAATTCATCCAGAAATGTGTTACACTAAAAATATATACCGGCGTATAAGGCGACGGGGCGTATAAGACGACCCCCCAACTGTCACCTTATACGCCGGTAATACAGTGGAGCAAAGAATAAAAATCATTACTTACGTTTTTAGATGATCTGCGGCGCTCCTGCAGGCTGTCGCTCCCTCCTGGTCCACGGCAGAGTATTGCTTTCTCCACGAAAGACTTTAAATCCCTGCCTCCAGAAGCACACGTGCCTTCAGCCAATCACAGCCAATGACAATGATGTCATTGAATGGCTGTGATTGGCTGTGTTTCTGGAGGCGGGGATTTCAAGGCTTGAAATCCCCGCCTCCAGAAACACAGCCAATCACAGCCATTCAATGACATCATTGTCATTGGCTGTGATTGGCTGAAGGCACGTGTCTTTCTGGAGGCAGGGATTTAAAGCCTTTCATAGAGAAAGCTTGTCTGCCGTGGATTAGGAGGGAGTGACAGCCTGCAGGAGCGCCGCAGATCATCTAAAAACGTAAGTAATGATTTTTATTCTTTTCTCCACTGTATTACCGGCGTATAAGGTGACAGTTGGGGGGTCGTCTTATACGCCCCGTCGCCTTATACGCCGGTATATATTTTTAGTGTAACACATTTCTGGATGAATTGCAGGAAAGGGGTTATATATTTAACCCCTTTCCGACCATTCATCCTGCGATCGCCGGCAGCCCATTGCATTCAGTGGAACATGCTGTATTGCCGCTCCATTGAATTCAATGGGCAAACATCATTCTTCTCTGCTACAGCTGTTACAGCTGTGCCAGAGGAGGACGATCTTTATGCTGACAGTGGGGGGGGGGGCACTCTTGCCGCTATTGTGGCTTAATAGTGGGACCTGTGAACTTCAGATGCAGCCCACCATGTAGCCCCTCGCCTGCCCTATCCGTCACTGTGTCATTCCCATCACTTTCCTGAATTGCCCAGATTTTCACACATGAAAACCTTAGCGAGCATCGGCGAAATACAAAAATGTTCTGGTCGCCCATTGACTTTAATGGGGTTCGTTGTTCGAAACGAACCCTCGAGCATCACGGGAAGTTCGTTCCGAATAACGAACACCCGAACATTTTGGTGTTTGCTCATCTCTACTCATTACCTTCTTTCACAAAGCTCTCCACAGCACCGCGCCAACCTACATTGCCTCCCTCATCTCAATCCATTTACCAGCCTGCACCCTCCACTCTGCTAACAAAATCAGACTGAGTGCCCCTTTAACCCGAACCTCTCACTCAAGCCTCCAAGACTTCTCCAGAGCAGCACTACTCTGGAATTCACTACCCCAAACTATCCGGGCAATGCCTGATGCACAAAATTTCAGGCATGCTCTAAAAACGCACCTCTTAAGGGAGGCATACCATATCTCCTAAACCAAACCTCTCTGTACTCCACCTGATAACAAGCTCCCTGTTCTACTGACTGCAATTCCTGCTAGTCACAACCAACCACCCCCTGCAGTTATACTGATCCAGGCACCACGTGGTTTAAGTCTGACCAATGTCTATGTGTAATTGTAGTATTTGTAGTATGTAAGCTTGTTGGAGCAGGATCCTCACCCCTACTGTTTCCATCAATTGATTCCTACACATAACCTAGGTTTTTGTATTTTTGTACTTTTGTCTTTCTGTATCCCCCTCTTTTTATAAGCACTGCAGAATATGCTGATGCTATATAAATAAAAATTGTTGTTATTATTATTATTATTAATAAACAAAATGTTCAAAAAAGGCAGAAGCCAACAGTGTTTGCTTGGAGGTACATAGCCGCCCGAAAAGCTGTTGGCTAGTCATAGAATCATGGAATTGCACAGTTGGAAGGAACCTCCAGGGTCATTGGGTTCAACCCCCTGCTCAGTGCAGGATTCACTAAATCATCCCAGTCAGATACTTGTCCAGCCTTTGTTTGAACACTTTGATTGAAGGAGAACTCACCACCTCCTGTGGTAACCTGTTCCACTCATCGATCACCTTCACTGTCAGAAAGTTTTTTCTAATATCTAATCTGTGTCTCCTCCCTTTGAGTTTCATCCCATTGCTTCTAGTCTTTTCTTGTGCAAATGAGAATAGGACTGATCCCACTGCACTGTGACAGCCCTTCAGATATTTGTAGACCGCTATTAAGTCTCCTTTCAGCCTTCTTTTTTGCAAGCTAAACATTCCCAGATTCTTTAATGATTCTTTAACTGTCCCTCATAGGGCATGGTTTGCAGACCGCTCACCATCTTGGTAACTCTTCTCTGAACTTTCTCCAGTTTGTCTATGTCTTTTTTAAAGTTGGGTGCCCAGAACTGGACACAGTATTCCAGATGAGGTCTCACTAAGAAAGAACAGAGGGGGATAATTACCTCACGTGATCTAGGCTTTATGCTTCTCTTAATACATCCCAGAGTTGTGTTGCCTTTTTTGCTGCATCACATTGTTCACTTACATTCAGTCTATGATCTATTAGTATACCCAAGTCTTTTTCACATGTACTGTTGCTTAGCCCAATTCCTCCAATTCTCTCTGCTTTCATTTTTCTTGCCCAGATGTAGGACTTTGCATTTCTCCTTGTTAAATACCATTCTGTTAGTCGCCGCCCACTGTTCAAGCTTTTCTTTTTGAATACTCTTCCTCTCTTCCCAACTGTTAGTTATCCCTCCTAGCTTTGTGTCGTCTGCAAATTTGATCAGTTTCCTCTCAATTCCCTCCTCCAGTTCATTTATAAAAAAAATGTAGAACAATACTGGGCCTAGGACAGAGCCTTGCGGTACCCGACTTTATACATTCTTCCACTTGGATCTGCAGCCATTTATGATCACTCTTTGAGTATGATCACTCAGCCGATTGTGAATTCACCTAACAGTTGCCTTGTCAATCGAATATTTGGTCATTTTTTCAATAAGTATGGTATGAGATACTTTGTCAAATGCTTTACTAAAGTCAATATATACTATATCCACCACATTTCGCTGATAAACCCAGTCTGTGATTCTGTCATAGAAGGAAATTAGATTTGTCTGGCATGACTGGTTTGTTACAAATCAATGCTGGCTCTAGTTAATTACTCCTTTTTTATGCATGTACTTGCATACATGCTGTTTAATAATGTGTTCAAAGATCTTTCCCGGTATAAAAGTTAGGCTCACAGAGCTGTAGTTTCCTGGATCCACCTTCTTCCCTTTTTTGAAAATTTAGACAACATTTGCCCTTTTTGAATCTCCTGGGACTTCTCCTGTTCTCCAGGAATTTTCAAAGATTATGGTGAGTGGTTCAGCATTTACCTCCACTGCTTCCATTAGTATCCTAGGATGTAATTCATCTGGACCTTGAGACTTGAATTCATTTAGGTTAGCTATGTGTTCCCTCCCCATCTCTCTGCTTATAGATCGCCTGCATTCTTTTATTCCCCCAATAGCACAGAAAAGATCAGTTGATGTTACATCTACTTTCTGAGAGAAAACAGATAAAATATAGGAATTTTAAAGTTTCGCTTCTCAACATCATTTTTAACAAATTCACCATTTTCATCCTGTAAACATCCTATAGCATCTTTGACTTTTCTTTTGCTTTTGACATACCCCCAAAATCATTTTTTATTGCTTTTGGCCTCTGTTGCAAGCCTCAATTCATTATTAGCTTTTGCTTTTTTGACATTTGCCCTACAGTTTCTGCAGACCGCATTATATTCTTCTTTACATATTCCCCCTCTTTCTATTTGATAAACATATTTTTCTTCCTTTTTAACATATGTGCAAGTTCTGTCTTCATCCATCCTGGTCTGTTTAAGTGCTTCCCATTCGTCCTTCTTTTAGGGATTGGTAACGATTGTGCTTTGAGAATCATTTCACAATATTTCCCAACCTTCTTGGACATTTCTGTCCTTAAGAACATCCAGCCATTGGATTCTTCCTATCCTATTGCTGAGTTCATTAAAATCTGCCTTTCTAAAATCCAACTTTCAGGTCTGAGTCTTTGCAGGTCTTCCTCCTCTATTTATCCAAAATTCAAGGATAGCATGATCACTGCCCCCTAAGGACCCAGCCACCCATACTTCCTCAATCATTCCCTCCCGATTGGTAAGAATTAGGTCCAAGATAGCAGATCCCCTTGTTTTCTCTTCTACCTTTTGAAAGATAAAGTTGTCAGCAAGAGCGGATAAGAATTTGTTGGACCGATTACTTTTACCTGAGAGAGATTCCCAACAAATGTCTGGATAGTTAAAATCTCCCATGATCATTATGTTTTTTTGAGAGCTTAGTAGAGATGAGCGAGCATACTCGTCCGAGCTTGATGCTCGTTCGAGTATTAGGGTGCTCGAGATGCTCGTTACTCGAGACGAGCACTATGCGGTACTCGTCTCGATTAAACGAGCACTGACCATTGAATTCAATGGAGCCGGCAATACAGCCGGCTCCATTGAAAGCAATGGCCTGCCGACGAGCGTGGGATGAATTGTCGGGAAGGGCTTAAATATATAAGCCCTTCCCTGCAATTCATCCAGAAATGTGTAAAAAAAAATATATATATACTCACCTTGTCCCGGCAGAACGATGTTAGCCCATTGAATTCAATGGAGATGGCAATACAGCCAGCTCCATTAAAAGCAATGGGCTGCCGGCGATCACGGGATGAATTGTCGGGAAGGGGTTAAATATATAAGCCCTTCCCTGCAATTCATCCAGAAATGTGTAAAAAAAAAAAATATATATATATATATATACTCACCTGGTCCCGGCAGACGGAGTTCAACGCGGCCAGCGGCAGTCCTCCTGAACTGCTCTGAACAGCTGTGAGTAGTATTCAGCAGCTGGGGATTTAAAATCCCCGCCTGCTGAATGAGCTGCCTCTAATTGGTCACAGCCTGACCAATCAGAGGCAGATTCCACTCACACACCCATTCATCAATTTATGAATGGGTGTGTGACTGCTGCCTCTGATTGGCTCAGCGGGACCAATCAGATGAGAGGCAGCAGTCACTCACCCATTCATAAATTCATGAATGGGTGTGTGAGTGGAATCTGCCTCTGATTGGTCAGGCTGTGACCAATTAGAGGCAGCTCATTCAGCAGGCGGGGATTTTAAATCCCCGGCTGCTGAATACTACTCACAGCTGTTCAGAGCAGTTCAGGAGGACTGCCGCTGGCCGTGCTGAACTCCGTCTGCCGGGACCAGGTGAGTATATATATTTTTTTTTTACACATTTCTGGATGAATTGCAGGGAAGGGCTTATATTTTTAACCCCTTCCCGACAATTCAGCCCACGATCGCTGGCAGCCCATTGCTTTCAATGGAGCCAGCTGTATTGCCGGCTCCTTTGAATTCAATGGGCTAACATCGTTCTTCTCTGCCACAGCTGTTACAGGTGTGGCAGAGGAGAACGATCTTTCTGCTGACAGTGCGGGGGGGGGGGGGTCTCACTCCTGCCACTATTGTGGCTTAATAGTGGGACCTGGGAACTTGAGATGCAGCCCAACATGTAGCCCCTCGCCTGCCCTATCCGTTTCTGTGTCGTTCCCATCACTTTCTTGAATTTCCCAGGTTTTCACAAATGAAAACCTTAGCGAGCATCAGCGATATACAAAAATGCTCGAGTCGCCCATTGACTTCAATGGGGTTCGTTACTCGAAACGAACTCTCGAGCATCACTGAAAGTTCGACTCGAGTACCGAGCACCCGAGCATTTTGGTGCTCGCTCATCTCTAGAGCTTAGCCATCTGATGTAGAAAGAGTCCACCAATATCTTCTGCTTGTACAGGCAGCCTATAGTAAATGCCTACAATGGTGTCCTTTCTGTTGTTCTCTCCTTGTTGTTCTCTCCCAAACAGTTTCTACAGAACTCCCATGCTCTGAAGCTTGAATCTCTGGGGAGATTATTGTTTTCCTAACATACAACACAACACCCCCTCCCCTTTTTTTGGTCTGGTTTTCATAAATAAGTTGTATCCTTCATGCCTTGTATTCCAACCATGTGTATTATTCCACCAAGTTTCCATGATGCCTATGACATCATAGTTCTCTTCCTGTGTTAGGAGCTCCAATTGTCCTTGTTTGTTTCCCATGCTCTATGCATTTGTGTAGAAACATTTTAGTTTGTGATTGGTGTCTTCTGCTCCTCTGCTTTCCTTCAGAATTTTTTGTATTTGTTCTTTCTTTCCACTTCTAATAGCGAGGTTCTCAAATGTATTAATTAGCTGTATATTTTTACCTGGCCTTTCACTTCCCTTCCCACATTGTTCTACTCATTGAAAGACAACAATTATCTCTTTACATCAGATGATAATTAAACAACCAGCAGCTATTTTTAGGTGAGCTGAAACAAAGCAACTAGCAACTAGTGAACAAGTTCTCATATGTCACCTGGCTGGTGGCTGTGTTTACTCGAAATAAGAGTTGCTCACATTCGCTCTATCATTTGAATACTCGGACAATAGTTATCCCGTGTAAAGCCCCCCTAAGGTTACTTGTAATTTAAAAATAGTCTACAGATAACACATTACTGCATACTTTTCTAAGTAGATTAATTTGAATGCTATCCTGTACATGTGGGTAATTTAAAGAACTATTAGCTTTTAACTAGTGGGATCAGTGTGGCTCATCTAGACTTTGGTAGTTTGTTTGCATGGTATGGTTCTAATATCTCAGTGCGTATTTCTCTGTAACCATTTTATATGCATTATTGAATTATAGTTTAGTTAATTGTGTACACAAATCACAGATGTTTCCAACTTACATGAAATTAATTTATTTTCTCTAGGAAACATACCTGGCATCATAAAGACTGATGACATCAGCTTTTCTCAAACATACAGGCATGAAAAGCATTAACCAATATTGCTGAATATGTCCCAAGATATGGACAGAACAATGTTTTCAGGTTTAATTAAAGTATCATTTAATTAACCTACAGTAATTGCAGTCATCACCGACTGCTTCTAAAATCATGGGATGTTGATTGCTCCCAAAGGTCAAATTAAAAAAAAATGTCTGTATTGCCCTAATTAGAAATTTTGTTACATTCCTTTTAGCAACGGAGTAATATGGATGATGTAATGTGTGCATTCATATGATGTTTTACTGTATGCATGATTTAATGTATACGTACATAGCACCCAAACAATCATAGTTGGGTTAGTGGAATGTAGAGTCCAAAGAAACGTTTATATTCACCTTAAATCCCTACTAGAAGATCTTAAATTATTGTAGAATCTCTATTGGCTGCAGTTCCCAGGTCCATAATGACGTTCGGAACAGGTAACAAAGAGGACTTTGTAGAGAGGCAGGAGTTTGGTCAAAACCGATGGGAACAGTAAAGCAGTAGAACAGAATTGTAGCTAAGGTCAAGAAAAATGGGTTCTCCAATGGGCATCGCAATAAGGTTTTACCATCCAGGATAGAATAGTTTATTTCTTCCTCTAATTCCCCCTCTATTCTTTTCCCATAAGCTTTGGAGCAATTCCCAAACCTTGTTCACTAAAACTGTTTCTCTGCAAAGGAAAGTCCTGCATAGTTTATCCCCACACTATAAAAGGAGATGGGGCCACCAGGTATGTCCTCCTCTCTTCCAGGGACCCATGGCAGTGGGGCTAGGGAAGCACTGTGCCACTTCATCCCCTGCCAGCCCATTAAAGGCAGTAACCCGGAAATAGTTGAGCAAAACTAACAAGAGAAATTGTTGCACACCACTTTCCTAGTCACAGTGGTCAGACTCCTGACAATCAGACAATGATGATAGATCCTCAATGCCTATCTTGAAAACAAACTTTAAAGAAGTTGTGTCAAGGTTAAAACTTATTCTCTACTCCATGGGATAGGGGAAAACTATCCTGTCTGCAGGGGTCTGACCCCTACAAATTATGAAAATAGGTGTCCCTTGTCTGGCCAAATGAATAGAGCAGTGTTTTTACGTTTCATTCCCATGGCCCATGGCATGTGCTCTCCTCCTGTGCATGGCAGACACTATGCACTGACCTCCTGCCAGTCTCTATCTGCTGCCTGAAGCACGCGAGCTTGCACACTCTGACAGTCTTGAAGGCTAGCATACCTTTTCTAGTCCCCCCCCCCACCCACCAATCCTGGAGCACCTGTGGTTATATCAGGCATAGAGATAAGCGAACGTACTCGGTAAGGGCTATTTTGCAATCGAGCACCGCGATTTTCGAGTACTTCACTACTCGGGTGAAAAGTACTCGGGTGCGCCGGGGGGCAGGGGGAGGCGCGGCGGAGCAGGGGGTAGCAGTGGGGAACAGGGGGGAGCCCTCTCTCTCTCCCTCCCCCCCCCCCCCACTCCCCTCTGCAACCCCCCGCTCACCCCCGGCGCACCCGAGTACTTTTCACCCGAGTAGTGAAGTACTCGAAAATCGCGGTGCTCGATTGCGAAATCGCCCTTACCGAGTACGTTCGCTCATCTCTAATCAGGCACCTTTCCTCTTGGGAAGATTTTAGTGTTTTTGTCCAACTGAAGGTGTCTCAAATTTTTCGGATTTCTCGGTTACCAATTCTAACTATACCCTAACTGCTCTGCATTCTCCATTGCTGACCTTGGCTTGCTTTATTGACCATTCTCCTGTCTGCTGCCTGCCCCAACTCTTGGCTTGCCGGTAACTTGCTGAAGCCCATATCTCGACTTGTGGGGTGAAAGGGTGCAGACAGGTGTTCCTCCAGTATCGCCTCTAGACTTGGCTCAAAGTCAAACCAAAGACACAGCGAATACACATCTGCTGTTTCTGACAAGTGGTCAGAGTGGTTAATTGTGGATCCTCACAATATTTCACCATTGACTATCCTGATACAACCCCTTTAAGTACATATTCAGTACATCAGCTTTATTGTATAATATGCATTACGTTGAGATTGAATCTCCAATCATACATCATAGAAGTCATGGTTACAGGGGTAAATACATATTGCAAGTGTCACAATGACCTTAAAAAAATATATTACTCTCTCACTCAATTAATGAGTTAAATTTAGCTCATAATTTCTCTCTCGTATTGTTCCAGAGTTATCATTTGTCCACCAGTCTGCTTTTTGTTCATTAATGCAAAATAATTCAATAGAAGAAATATGCTTCCTTCACTTGAGGCTGTTGACAATTGTAAAAAGTAAACACGAAAATATAATTTTATGATAAATGTTTTTGTTAGGGTTTTGACTAATTTGGTGAAGTGAAATAATGACACTGCCACCAATTACAGAGCGAATGTCACTTTCTTTCCACTTGGAAGACTAGAAACCAGAAGATAGCTGCCATCTATTTATTACATCCTATTGCATTCTGGGTAATCTACTTAAGATTGTTCTTTGAGTTGTTTTGTTAAATAGACACATTATTAGCCTAAATGAGTTAATGTTTTAATTGCCACATACATAAATTTCTTTCATATCATCAAGGCTTTATTGCGATTCTTCCCTACCATAATATGTACACTACGTAATGGTAGCACGAGGCCCGTGAAGGGAAACAGCCTAAAAGTAATAACAGACCATTAGAGCAAGTGGTATTTTTTTAGGCATTTTAAAAACAGGAATATGTGAATCCTTTGCCTAGTGTATCATAGGTAGAGTTTACTTGTAAGGGCCCCTAGCCTGGTTGCAGTACATGTCCTAATCCATTATCTAATTTTGATACTGAGTTGGCTAGTCAAAAAAGATGAGCGAGCACCAAAATGCTCGGGTGCTCGTTACTCGAGTCGAACTTCCCGCGATGCTCGAGGGTTCGTTTCGAGTAACGAACCCCATTGAAGTCAATGGGCGACTCGAGCATTTTTGTATATCGCCGATGCTCGCTAAGGTTTTTATTTGTGAAAATCTGGGAAATTCAAGAAAGTGATGGGAACGACACAGAAACGGATAGGGCAGGCGAGGGGCTACATGTTGGGCTGCATCTCAAGTTCCCAGGTCCCACTATTAAGCCACAGTAGCGGCAAGAGTGCCCCCCCCCCAACAATTTTTACTTCTGAAAAACCCTCATTAGCAATGCATACCTTAGCTAAGCACCACACTACCTCCAACAAAGCACAATCACTGCCTGCATGACACTCCGCTGCCACTTCTCCTGGGTTACATGCTGCCCAACCCCCCAACCCCCCCCCCCCCTGCACAGCCCAGTGCCCACAACGCACACCAAAGTGTCCCTGCGCAGCCTTCAGCTGCCCTCATGCCACACGCTGGCCTCATAGCCACACCACCCTCATGTCTATTTATAAATTCGTCTGCCATGAGGAGGAACCACAGGCACACACTGCAGAGGGTTTGCAGGGCCAGGCAGTGACCCTCTTTAATAGGGGCGGGGCGATAGCCCACAATGCTGTACAGAAGCAATAAGAAATCCAATCCTGTGCCACCTCCATCAGGAGCTGCACACGTGGGCATAGCAATGGGGAACCCATGTGCCACACACTATTCATTCTGTCAAGGTGTCGCATAGCTCAATCCACACTGCAAGGGGAAAGCCGTCTGCACTCTGCCCCCTACCCAAGTCAGTCACTGTCTTTGTGCCAGACAGGTCAAACACCGCGATGGGAGCTAAGTTTGCACCAACAGCGTAGGTAGGTCCTAGGAAACCCAAGACATGAACCAAAAATTGATCTGAGTGGCCAAACATGGCAGACTTGCACCGTGCCCACGACATAGGCCTCGGCCCACAGCTTCAGCAATCCTAAGCAGGAAGCGGACTTTCACTGCACCAAGGGCATAGGCCTCTGCACAAACCCTCAGCAATCGCGGGCCTACAGCGGACTCCTATGCTAACGTAGCTGTGCACGTCTCATTAGCGCTGTATTGCTCCTGTAGTTTGTCCCAATGCAGTGCCCCGGATAGTAGAGCTAACGTCAGATTAAATACAGGTGGGCTTCGGCCCACACTGCATGCCCCAGTCAGACCGGGTTTTTTTTATAAATAGTCACAGGCAGGTACAACTCCGCAATGGGAATTCCGTGTGCACCCACAGCATGGGTGGCTCCCTGGAACCCACCGGCGGTACATAAACAAATCCCATTGCTGTGCCCAGCACAGCTGAGGTATCATCAGGTTTAATGCAGGTGGGCTTCGGCCCACACTGCATGCCCCAGTCAGACTGGGGTTCTTTATAAGTAGACACATGCAGTTACAACTCCGTGTGGACCGACAGCATAGGTGGGTCCCAGGAAGCCACCGGAGGTACATAAATATATCCCATTGCAGTGCCCTGGACAGCAAAGCTAACGTCAGATTAAATGCAGGTGGGCTTCGGCCCACACTGCATGCCCCAGTCAGACTGGGGGTTTTTTTATAAGTAGACACGGGCAGTACAACTCCCTATTCTGAAGTCCGTGTGGACCGACAGCATGGGTGGCTCCCTGGAACCCACCGGCGGTACATAAATAAATCCCATTGCAGTGCCCAGCACAGCTGAAGTAACGTCAGGTTTAATGCAGGTGGGCTTCGGCCCACACTGCATGCCCCAGTCAGACTGGGGTTCTTTATAAGTAGACACATGCAGTTACAACTCCATGTGGACCAACAGCATAGATGGGTCCCAGGAAGCCACCGGCGGTACATAAATATATCCCATTGCATTGCCCAGCACAGCTGAGGTAACGTCAGGTTTAATGCAGGTGGGCTTCGGCCCACACTGCATGCCCCAGTCAGACTGGGGTTCTTTATAAGCAGACACATGCAGTTACAACTCCGTGTTGACCGAGAGCATGGGTGGCGCCCAGAAAGCCACCGGCGATACATAAATATATCCCATTGTAGTGCCCTGGACAGCAAAGCTAACGTCAGATTAAATGCAGGTGGGCTTCGGCCCACACTGCATGCCCCCGTCAGACTGGGGTTTTTTATAAGTAGACACAGGCAGGTACAACTCCCTATTGTGAAGTCCGTGTGGACCGACAGCATGGGTGGGTCCCAGGAAGCCACCGGCGGTACATAAATATATCCCATTGCAGTGCCCTGCTCAGCAGAGCTAACGTCACATACAATACAGGTGTGCTTCGGCCCACAGTGCATGCTCCAGTCAGACTGGAAATATGTACCTTAACAGTAACCGCGTTGGTGGGAATGTGGTGGCGACTGCGGACCTAGTAGCGCGGTTTTATTTAGTTGGTTTTCGGAATGTGGCCAGGATTAAGTGGGCCATGGCGGGGGGATGGTGGGGGGGCTCTCTTGTTGTGTCGGTAAAGGTGAAATTCTTGGACTGCCACCAGACGGACCAATGCAAAGGTATTTGCCAAGAATGTTTTCATTGTTGGAGGAGGAGGGGGATGTTTTTGAGGCACTACATGTCCTCTCCACGTGTCCGTGGTTATATGCACCTTAACAGTAACCGCGTTGGTGGGAAATGGCCTCGCCACCATCATGTCTTTGGGAAGCCTCTGTTTCCACACCCCAGTGACATAGCATTAGCAGCGGTATAGGCAGAGCCCAGAATTAGTAACATTTCAGCGGTAGCATTAGGAGTATAGGGGGAGCGCAGTCTTAGTTCCATTTCAGTAATAGTAGCACTCAAGACAGGCCCCAGTAACAATTCCGAAGCAGCAGTATAGGGGGAGCGCAGTCTTAGTTCCATTTCAGTAATAGTAGCACTCAAGACAGGCCCCAGTAACAATTCCGAAGCAGCAGTATAGGGGGAGCGCAGTCTTAGTTCCATTTCAGTAATAGTAGCACTCAAGACAGGCCCCAGTAACAATTCCGAAGCAGCAGTATAGGGGGAGCGCAGTCTTAGTTCCATTTCAGTAATAGTAGCACTCAAGACAGGCCCCAGTAACAATTCCGAAGCAGCAGTATAGGGGGAGCGCAGTCTTAGTTCCATTTCAGTAATAGTAGCACTCAAGACAGGCCCCAGTAACATATCACTAGCAGCATTATAGGGGGAGCACAGTATTAGTTCCATTTCAGTAGTAGTAGCGGTCAAGACAGGCCCCAGTAACAATTCCGAAGCAGCAGTATAGGGGGAGCGCAGTCTTAGTTCCATTTCAGTAATAGTAGCACTCAAGACAGGCCCCAGTAACAATTCCGAAGCAGCAGTATAGGGGGAGCGCAGTCTTAGTTCCATTTCAGTAATAGTAGCACTCAAGACAGGCCCCAGTAACATATCACTAGCAGCATTATAGGGGGAGCACAGTATTAGTTCCATTTCAGTAGTAGTAGCGGTCAAGACAGGCCCCAGTAACAATTCCGAAGCAGCAGTATAGGGGGAGCACAGTATTAGTTCCATTTCAGTAGTAGTAGCAGTCAAGACAGGCCACAGTAACATTCCCGTTGCAGCAGTTTAGGGAGATAACAGTCTCTTTCACAGTTCAGTAGTTGCAGTATAGACAAGGCCCCAGTTACATTTATGTAGCAAAAGTGTAGGCCAACCCCACACACCTTGCTGTAGCATGAGTGCAGGTGAAGCCCATAAAAATTACTAGGATTACACTGTAGGCGAGGGCCCAAAAAAATTGGTGTACCAACAGTACTAATGTACCTCAGAAAACTTGCCCATGCCCAACCAAGAGGGCAGGTGAAACCCATTAATCGCTTTGGTTAATGTGGCTTAATTTGTAACTAGGCCTGGAGGCAGCCCAGTTAAAATAAAAATTGGTTCAGGTGCAAGTTTCAACGTTTTAATGAGAATTGAAACGTATAAACATTGTTTACAAAAGTAATATGACTGAGCCTTGTGGGCCTAAGAAAAATTGCCCGTTCGTCGTGATTACGTGAGGTTTCAGGAGGAGGAGCAGGAGGAGGAGGATGAATATAATACACAGATTGATGAAGCTAAAAGGTCCCCGTTTTTGATGGTGATAGAGAACGATGCTTCCATCCGCGGGTGCAGCCTACGTATTGTTTAGGTACCGCTGCTGTCTGCTGGTGGAGAAGAGAAGTCTGGGGAAATCCAGGCTTTGTTCATCTTTATGAGTGTAAACCTGTTGGCACTGTCAGTTGACAGGCGGGTACGCTTATCCGTGATGATTCCCCCAGCCGCACTAAACACCCTCTCTGACAAGACGCTAGCCGCAGGACAAGCAAGCACCTCCAGGGCATACAGCGCGAGTTCAGGCCACGTGTCCAGCTTCGACACCCAGTAGTTGTAGGGAGCAGAGGCGTCACGGAGGACGGTCGTGCGATCGGCTACGTACTCCCTCACCATCCTTTTACAGTGCTCCCGCCGACTCAGCCTTGACTGGGGAGCGGTGACACAGTCTTGCTGGGGGGCCATAAAGCTGTCAACGGCCTTAGAGAGTGTTCCCCTGCCTGCGCTGTACATGCTGCCTGATCTCCGCGCCTCCCCTGCTACCTGGCCCTCGGAACTGTGCCTTCTGCCACTAGCACTGTCGGATGGGAATTTTACCATCAGTTTGTCCGCCAGGGTCCTGTGGTATAGCATCACTCTCGAACCCCTTTCCTCTTCGGGTATGAGAGTGGAAAGGTTCTCCTTATACCATGGGTCGAGCAGTGTGTAAACCCAGTAATCCGTAGTGGCCAGAATGCATGTAATGCGAGGGTCACGAGAAAGGCATCCTAACATGAAGTCAGCCATGTGTGCCAGGGTACCAGTACGCAACACATGGCTGTCCTCACTAGGAAGATCACTTTCAGGTTCCTCCTCCTCCGCTTCCTCCTCTGGCCATACACGCTGAAAGGATGACAGGCAAGCAGCATGGGTACCCTCAGCAGTAGGCCAAGCTGTCTCTTCCCCCTCCTCCTCATGCTCCTCCCCCTCCTCCTCCTCAACGCACTGAGATATAGACATGAGGGTGCTCTGACTATCCAGCGACATACTGTCTTCCCCCGCCTCCGTTTCCGAGCGCAAAGCGTCTGCCTTTATGCTTTGCAGGGAACTTCTCAACAGGCATAGCAGAGGAATGGTGACGCTAATGATTGCAGCATCCCCGCTCACCATCTGGCTAGACTCCTCAAAGTTTCCAAGGACCTGACAGATGTCTGCCAACCAGGCCCACTCTTCTGTAAAAATTGAGGAGGCTGACTCCCACTACGCCACCCATGTTGGAGTTGGTATTCCACTATAGCTCTACGCTGCTCATAGAGCCTGGCCAACATGTGGAGCATAGAGTTCCACTGTGTGGGCACGTCGCACAGCAGTTGGTGCACTGGCAGATTAAACCGATGTTGCAGGGTCCGCAGGGTGGCAGCGTCCGTCTTGGACTTGCGGAAATGTGCGCTGAGCCGGCACACCTTTCCGAGCAGGTCTGACAAACGTGGGTAGCTTTTCAGAAAGCGCTGAACCACCAAATTAAAGACGTGGGCCAGGCATGGCACGTGCGTGAGGCTGCCGAGCTGCAGAGCCGCCACCAGGTTACGGCCGTTGTCACACACGACCATGCCCGGTTGGAGGCTCAGCGGCGAAAGCCAGCGGTCGGTCTGCTCTGTCAGACCCTGCAGCAGTTCGTGGGCCGTGTGCCTCTTCTCTCCTAAGCTGAGTAGTTTCAGCACGGCCTGCTGATGCTTGCCCACCTCTGTGCTGCCACACCGCGCGACACCGACTGCTGGCGACGTGCTGCTGACACATCTTGATTGCGAGACAGATGTTGCGTAGGAGGAGGAGGGTGGTTTAGTGGAGGAAGCATACACCGCCGCAGATACCAGCACCAAGCTGGGGCCCGCAATTCTGGGGGTGGGTAGGACGTGAGCGGTCCCAGGCTCTGACTCGGTCCCTGCCTCCACTAAATTCACCCAATGTGCCGTCAGGGACATATAGTGGCCCTGCCCGCCTGTGCTTGTCCACGTGTCCGTTGTTAAGTGGACTTTGGCAGTAACCGCGTTGGTGAGGGCGCGTACAATGTTGCGGGAGACGTGGTTGTGCAGGGCTGGGACGGCACATCGGGAAAAGTAGTGGCGACTGGGAACCGAGTAGCGCGGGGCCGCCTCCATCATGTTTTTGAAAGCCTCCGTTTCCACAAGCCTATACGGCAGCATCTCCAGGCTGATCAATTTGGCTATGTGCACGTTTAACGCTTGAGCGTGCGGGTGCGTTGCTGCGTACTTGTGGTTGCACACAAACAGTTGTGCTAGCGACGGCTGGACGCTGCGCTGAGAGACAATGCTGGATGGGGCCGAGGACAGCGGAGGTGAGGGTGTGGGTGCAGGCCGGGAGACGGTCGTGCCTGTGTCCTGAGAGGGGGGTTGGATCTCAGTGGCAGGTTGGGGCACAGGGGGAGAGGCAGTGGTGCAAACCGGAGGCAGTGAACGGCCTTCGTCCCACCTTGTGAAGACGGCCATCATATGCCTGCGCATGCTTGTGGTGGTGGCTCCCCGGCTTATCTTGGCAAGACAAACCTTGCACACCACAGTTCGTCGGTCATCTGCCACATCTTTGAGCACCTCGGCCTCTGCAGGGTGGCATGGCGCGAGGGGGCACTTTGGGAAACAGTTGGTGGATTATTCGGTCTGGCCCTGCCTCTACCCCTGGCCACCGCACTGCCTCTTCCAACCTGCCCTGCTGCTGCACTTGCCTCCCCTCTGAAGACCTGTCCTCAGTAGGGTTAGCAAACCAGGTGGGGTCAGTCACCTCATCGTCCAGCTGTTTTTCCTCCGAATCCTCTGTGCGCTCCTCCCTCGGACTTACTGAAATTACTACTACCTGACTGATAGACAACTGTGTCTCATCGTCATCATCCTCCTCACCCACTGAAAGCTCTTGAGACAGTTGCCGGAAGTCCCCAGCCTCATCCCCCGAACCTCGGGAACTTTCCAAAGGTTGGGCATCGGTCACGACAAACTCCTCCGGTGGGAGAGGAACCATTGCTGCCCAATCTTGGCAGGGGCCCGAGAACAGTTCCTGGGAGTCTGCCTGCTCCTCAGAATGTGTCATTTTAACGGAGTGAGGAGGCTGGGAGGAAGGAGGAGCAGCAGCCAGAGGATTCAGAGTTGCAGCAGTGGACGGCGTAGAAGTCTGGGTGGTCGATAGATTGCTGGATGCACTTTCTGCCATCCACGACAGGACACTGCTCATTTTCTAATAAAGGTCTACCGCGTGGACCCATTAATTGTGAGATGAATATGGGGACACCAGAAACTTGCCTCTCTTCTAATCCCGCAGCAGTCGGCTGCGATACACCTGGATCAGGAGCTCGGCCTGTGCCCACACCTTGACTTGGGCCTTCGCGTCCTCGCCCCCGTCCATGTCCTCTAGGCCTACCCCTACCCCTCAGCATAGTGTATTACGAGTAGAGCAGAAACAGAACGCTGTAATTAAATGTGCCGCTTATTGGCCTGTGGTTGGAGGCTGACTTCGCGTACGTAACGCACTGCAGAGGCAGGAAACAATTATGCGCAAGGCTGGGTATTAATTCACCAACTACTACACCCAGCAGAGACGCTGTAAACGGAAGGCACTGACAGGCAGGCTAAATCTTGTATATTTTTTAACTTTGTGGGAACAACCACACTGCCTATATAGCCAGTATACCTCTTTCACCTTTCCCACTGTCCCTGCCTCACCAGTACTGCCCCTATACTCTGTAAAATGACTGCAGACTGAGGACACTATAGTCTGCACGCCCGATATACCAAAAAAAAAAATTGTGCAACACTGCTCCCAGCAGCCTCAACAGTACTGCACACGGTCAGATGTGGTCCTAAGAAGGACCGTTGGGGTTCTTGAAGACTAAAATAACACCTAACGCTCTCCCTATAGCAGCTACAGCAAGACAGCACTTTCCCTGATCTCTGTCAGCATGCATCTGTGGCGAGCCGCGGGTGGGGCAGATTTTAATACTCCGGTGACACCTGATCTCCCCAGCCACTCACTGCAGGGGGGTGGTATAGGGCTGGAACGTCACAGGAGGAAGTTGTAATGCCTTCCCTGTCTTTCTATTGGCCAGAAAAGAGCGCAAATTTCTCAGAGAAGAAAGTGAAAGTAACACGAACATCACGTGGTGCTCGTCTCGAGTAACGAGCATCTCGAACACCCTAATACTCGAACAAGTATCAAGCTCGGACGAGTATGCTCGCTCATCTCTACTAGTCACTCATCTATCTGGTCAATCGCATTAAGTGACTTCACTGTATTGAGTGCAATGCTGTTATCAATAGCAGCTCTGAACTATTATACAGACTTTATTGGATTTCAAATGAGTACAATAATGGGGATCTATGATGCTATTAGTTTAGGACATAAAATCTACGTTTGGGCTGAGATTGATGGCCATTATACTGGCACGAAAAGGCTAAAATCAGCCTTTAAATAAGGTTTAGTAAGGTAAAAATAATGCAATATACTTTTTCAATGTATATGCACACATTTACTCAGTTTTTATGAAGATATAGATGTACCAGCTGTTTAATTAATGGCCACAACATGCTAAGGGATTAACATAGTATGCCTTTGCTATTTACTTAGCATGCCATTTCTAGACTTAAGGTGACCATTAGATAGAAGATGGTTAGACAACAGTTGAACAAACAATTGTCTGGTGAGCGATCATTACACAGATGCAGCAATACACATATTAGTCAATATTGGTCATTACAGCCATTCATTCAAGTCGTACAGATATGGCAAAGGTAACTTGACATTTAATACATCATGATAACTCAACTACATGCTTTTAATTGAGTTATCATGATGCATCAGTCATGTTAAGTTTTTCATGACCAAGGGTCATTGATGCTCCTGTGCTCGGGTCCCATTCTGCAGTTCCCACTTTCAAAAACTCATAAGTTTTCTTTATTTTTCCTGTGACATATCTACATGAGGGCTTGTTTTTTTTACAAGACAAGTTGTATTTTTCAGTGGTATCATTTAACACAACTGATGATGACACTGAACGTGAACTCATTCTGTTGAATAGACGAGTGACAGTGGATTATGATGCAAATCATTTGAAAACCATATATGACTATGCCTATGTAATAATCCAGACCATGACAGATTTGGGTTTTGACAAGTTTGTGCGAAATGGGTATGGAAACAAGAAATAGCACAAACGGAAGCGTTGGGACATTTGCAAACAAAATTTGGAATGATATACTAAGGAAGGGGAAGTTTCTTAAAAAGAATCATAACTGGTGATGAGACATAGAATTCACCACTATGGACCTGAGGGTAAACAGCAGAGTAAGGAATAGAAATATCCTCAATCACCCAGTAAGAAAAAAATTAAAAGTCAACTATCAGTTGGAAAATTGATGATTACAGTACTCTGGGATTCTCATGGGCCAGTACTGGAACATTAGCAGGAAAAAGGTTCAACAATCAACAGTGCTCATTGCAGTGAGATGCTCATTGAAGAGCTGAAGCCTAAAATTCAAACAAAACACAAAGAACTGCTATCCAAGGGTGTTGTATTGTTGCATGACAGTGCACACACACACACCGCTGCCTATAATGTCAACACTCTCCAAAAACTTTGTTTTGTGGTGGTAAAGCATCCTCCCTATAGTCCAGATCTTGCCCTATGGGACTGTCACCTGTTTGTTCCCCTGAAAAAAGGCCTTAGAGCACAAAGATTCTTATCCGATGAAGAGGTGAAGGCAGCAGTGCATTTGTGGCTTGCTGCTTAGAATAGGAAAGCTTGTTAACAGATGGACCAAGTGTATTGAAAAGCAGGAAAATTATGTCGAAAAATAATGTATTTGTCTTTTCTGAAAGTTGATTAAAATAAATTCTACAGATGTTGTTTTACTCACCCTTATAGATAGATAGATAGATAGATTCTGTACCCCCCTATACGTTCCAATTATATACAGGGTCTATATATGGGTATAGTTTACATAGTGTATCATCTGAATATTTGCTCTAATAGAATGAATGTAAACAATAGTTATCCTCTGTAAACTTAGCTACCAGCCGGGTGATGGACAATCATTTGTTCTCTAGTCGCTTGATTTCAGCTCACTTAAAAATAGTTCCTGGTGTAAACGTAATTGTTGCTGTCAAAGGCCATCCAACAACTTTGTAGGGTGGTGTGCACAAGTTCGGCATGCGCCTCCTACAAAATGCTGATTGGCTTCTGTCTTTTTTTGAACACCTTGTCCTCCACTTAGTGCTCACTAGCATTCAAAAACACATAAATACATGTCAGTGATCTTCAACTGAACAGTCCCAGCCGTGAGTACTGCCTTTTCTGAAAGTTGATTAAAATAAATTCTACAGATATTTTTTTACTCACCCTTGTAGGTAGGTAGGTAGATAGATAGATAGATAGATAGATAGATAGATAGATATGAGATAGATGGATAGATAGATGGATAGATAGATAGATAGATATGAGATAGATAGATAGATAGATAGATAGATAGATAGATAGATAGATAGATAGATAGATAGATTCTGTACCCCTCTATAGTATCCAATATTATATAAGGTCTATATATGGGTACAGTGTATATATTGCCCTGATATAGTTTAAAGAGGTATCATGTAAATATTGCTAGGGTACCAGTGCAGTATACAGGCATTCAGTGTACACTATATAATACTGGAATGCAATGTATTATAGCCGATATTGCTGTATAGTAATTATAGATAGTATTTAAACTGTGCTTCCATTTTATTGCCCTGTATAACACACCAGGTCATTATATACACTTGGACTGTATATAGGTTGTACTTTCATTTTGCACATACCCTTATTGTTTACCCTACAACCCTATACCCTGCACAGGGCATAGACCTACATTTGCCCTAAATATAGTTGAGGATCTGCCACTGAAAGTATGACTTTCAAATTCTATAAAATGGCAAGTGTAGTCAAACCACATAAACCTTTCTTTATCTAGTAGCAATAATGCCAGTAAGTAAGAGACGCACAAAAAGTGTGATTCTAAGGGCTTATGTTGAGGTTGTTTTGAGGGTGTATAATGGGCATGTGGTCTCTAAATGGGGAGGGTTGTGTGTCTATAAAAAATATGAGCTGTCTGTGATTCTTGGTTCAGATGTCCCAAAGAACCCTACTTTATAACAGTAGAAAGATAGGGAGCAATGCAGATAACAGCTTACTTTTCTTAGTTGTCCTGTGTAAAGCCACCCTATCATCTGAATAGTTGCTCTATAGAATGAATGTAAACAACAGATGTTCTCTGTAAACTTAGCTACCAACTAGGTGATTGGACGATCATTTGTTCACTAGTCGCTTCATTTCAGCTCGCCTAAAAATAGTTGCTGGTGTAAACATGTAATTGTTGTTTTTCAAAGACCATCCCATCCAACAACTTTGTAGGGTGGTGTGTACAAGTTCGGTATGCACCCCTTACAAAATGCTGATTGGCTCCTGCCTTTTTTTTAACACTTTGCCCCCCACTTAGTGCTCACTAGCATTCAAAAACACATAAACACGTGTGAGTGATCTTCAAGTGAACAGTCCCAGCCGTGAGTACTCACTCGAAGACCACATATTTATGTGCATTCAGTAGACTCAGCAATCAATGAGGATGCATTGGAAGGGGGCCAAATTTCAAATATATACCCCCTAATTGGTCGAGGAACAATATTTTAGCCTGTGTACATGCTTCCAACAATTCATTCAGTGATTGCAAAATTGAACAAGCGAACAACAATCACTCTGTGTAAAAGAACACAAACACCAGTCGTTAACACGCTTTATTAATTATTTCTAGAGATGAGCGAGTATACTCGCTAAGGCACATTACTCGAGCGAGTAGTGCCTTAGCCGAGTATCTCCCCGCTTGTCTCTAAAGATTCGGGAGTCGGTGGGGGGCAGGGAGTAGCGGGGGAGAGCGGGGAGGAACGGAGGGGAGATCTCTCTCTCCCTCTCTCCTCCCCCCCCCCCCGCTCCCCGCCGCAACTCACCTGTCACCCGCGCCGCCCCCTGAATCTTTAGAGACGAGCGGGGAGATACTCGGCTAAGGCACTACTCACTCGAGTAATGTGCCTTAGCGAGTATACTCGCTCATCTCTAATTATTTCGAGTGATTACTCATGCAGTAATTGTCCTGTTTAAAGCCCCCCTATTCCCATATGGAATGCTTTATTATCCTCTCTAACCATCACAGCCCTTTCCTTGACTTCTCACAAAGGCATTAGATAGACTTCAGCTTATTTAAGGCAAAAAAGCTATAAATGAGATTCCACATATATTCAAGAGTAAAAAAAGAAGTTGCTGAATAGAAATTGTTCAACGTCCAAATCTGAAGGACACTTCAATAAGGTCTCCTGCTGTTTCCGCTCTTCATTTGTAATTTACAGGGTGGACACTTTAAAATTAGTTTTGAACGTGTCAGAGAAAAGATGTGAAATAAAAGAAGTGATCTGGTATGGTTGCTTTAGTATGGCCTAGGGGCAAACTGAAACTTTATTCATTCTCCAGCTAAGATATAATTTACTTATTTTATAATATGGTTCACTTTCGTTTCGTACAATTTTTTGTTTGTTTTCAATTTCGCTGATGAATACATTATACAAGACGTTGTGAAAATGTCTCACCATGGCAACTCTTCTGTGTTGAACCAGTCCTGTCAATCAGCTCATCCACAATCCTAAACCTCTGTAATGACTGTAACAAGAGGGCGCCCTCTATGTCTAGAGGAAAGAAAGTTTCTACACCGACATAGAAGGGGTTCTTTACTGTAAGAGCAGTGAGACTATGGAACTCTTTATCTGAAGATGTAATGATGATGAATTTGATAAAAGAGTTTGAGGGGCCTGTATGTCTTTCTTGAGCATTACAATATTACATGTTATAGTCACTAATAACTTCAGAAGGGTCAGTGATCCAGGGATTTTTATGATTGCCAGATTGGGGTCGGTAAAGATTTTTATTCGCATTAATTGTGGAAAATTGGCTTTTTCTCTTTGTTTTTTTTGTGCCTTCCTCTGGATCTACATTGGGGGTGTAATAGGCTGAACTGGATGAACATATGTATTTTTTCGGCCTAACATACTATGTTACCTCCGGTAAATCAGTTCATATGGTCAGCTGCATAAGAGATACAGCATTGTGTTGCAGACATTTACTGATGTTGTCCCAATATGGTTCCATTACCAAGTGCCTATCAATGAGATCAGTGCTCATCTACATGACCTTCACACAACCGTTTCAGACCCTGTTCACACAATGAGATGTACTTCTGACAACTGAAAGGGACTGAATTCTAGGATGCAAAGTGGAAGTGCAATGTCAGCTAGCTGGGGACCTGTTTTGCAGAATCTTGACCAGGGGGCAGGGGCCTACCTGATACAGCTGGTGCTTACATTTCCTTCCATGTTTCCAGCTGCTCATTCACTGGTTTACAATCTGGTCTCCTGATCACTGAAGTTACAGTCACTGTCTGTACAGCTCATTGGTCTACCTCCTGATCTTCATCATGGCTCCCTGCAGATGCACTGTAAGAAAAAATGCCATGCTTAAACTTGCGGTACGAACTGGAGGGAGGATGCCTAATATAGGCAGAGGTATGCAGGGATTGGTAGGGGATGAAATTTGAGAGCATGCGCTGGTTCTTTAAGACTGTGAGCAGAAGCACACACTTTCTGTATGGGTGGCTGACTGACATTGAGCAGAGGAGGAGAAGTGGAGTGCAGAAAGGAGAAGGCATGTAGGGTGAGTTGAGTGGCAACTCCATATTACAGAGCTGCACTCCATGTACTGCTCTATGTTGCCCCCATGGTAGTCACATATCAATAGCGGTTGATAAAAGCACAGGTCTATCAAACACTGTATTCTACACTAAAGGCAAGCTATTCTAGGAAAGAATACCATTCTATGTTATATAGCATTTGATGCAACATGAAACAACTTTTTGGCATCTATGAGCTGAAAAGACCGGTTTGCTTCCGTCTAAAACAGAAGGCATACAGACATCCAGTAAGGGCCTGTCTCCATTGGAGCTTGCAATCTACTGTATATTTGCTTATTACTATGTATTTGGAGCTTGGTAGAAAACCGGAGTACCCAGAGGATTCCCACGCAATAATGCAGAGAATATACAAGCTGTAACATTATATGGATTTACAGTACATTGAGGTTTTTCGCAGTGACTGAACACATTCTTGGGATTTTTTAGCATTACGTGGATAGGAATATTTAGTCCTATATAGTAGAATATAATGGTAACTTCTGTTTTAAAAGCCATTAATAAAGACCTTGAGAAGGTCATGGACCAGAGCTAAAAGGTTTGTTTACTTGTTTGAATACTGTACATTTCCTTTCAGAACACGATCCACTTTATCTTTATAGCGTTGTTAGGGCTATCAGTTCACAACATTTTTTTTTTTTAGCGATTGTATTGAAAATGCCACATAAAAGAAGAGGTGGTTGAACAATGAACAGCCTAGCAAAAAAACAAATACAAAAACAATGAAAAGTCATAACGTGCATAGAAAATATAGGATAAGAACAATATAATTTAAGATGAGGATAAATCACCACAAAGGAATCATATAGAATTATCAGCCCACAAACAGGAGCAATTACAATATGGTACAAGTCGCACAATAGTGAGATATTAACCACCATCCATTTGGCCGAGATTTGTTGGTGTTTAGGTGTATTACCTTGTCTTAACCCAGAATGAATGCGCAACTAGCAGCAGTTCACTAGGATTTCCTTGTAACTTCTGTGAATTGAAGCGGCTGAATTGAATTAAGAAGAATGGGTGAGCTGACGTCTTTCTATTTGATATATTGTATCACCTTGTCTACCAGCCACCAATTGTTCAATGATGACATTTAGAGATGAGCGAGCATCAAAATGCTCGGGTGCTCGTTACTCGAGACAAAATTTTTGCGATGCTCGAGGGTTCGTTTCGAGTAACGAACCCCATTGAAGTCAATGGGCGACTCGAGCATTTTTGTATATCGCCGATGCTCGCTAAGGTTTTCATTTGTGAAAATCTGGGCAATTCAAGAAAGTGATAGGAACGACACAGCAACGGATAGGGCAGGCGAGGGGCTACATGTTGGGCTGCATCTCAAGTTCCCAGGTCCCACTATTAAGCCACAATAGCGGCAAGAGTGGCCCCCCCTACCTCCCAACAATTTTTACTTCTGAAAAACCCTCATTAGCAATGCATACCTTAGCTAAGCACCACACTACCTCCAACAAAGCACAATCACTGCCTGCATGACACTCTGCTACCACTTCTCCTGGGTTACATGCTGCCCAACCCCCCCGCACGACCCAGTGTCCACAGAGCACACCAAAGTGTCCCTGCGCAGCCTTCGGCTGCCCTCATGCCACACGCTGGCCTCGTAGCCACACCACCCTCATGTCTATTTATAAGTGCGTCTGCCATAAGGAGGAACCACAGGCACACACTGCAGAGGGTTGGCACGGCCAGGCAGCGACCCTCTTTAAAAGGGGCGGGGCGATAGCCTATAATGCTGTACAGAAGCAATGAGAAATCCAATCCTGTGCCAGCCCAATCAGGAGCTGCAAACGTGGGCATAGCAATGGGGAACCCATGTGCCACACACTGTTCATTCTGTCAAGGTGTCTGCATGCCCCAGTCAGACCGGGGTTTTTTATAAATAGTCACAGGCAGGTACAACTCCGCAATGGGAATTCCGTGTGCACCCACAGCATGGGTGGCTCCCTGAAACCCACCGGCTGTACATAAATGTATCCCATTGCAGTGCCCATCACAGCTGAGGTAACGTCCGATTAAATGCAGGTGGTCTTCGGCCCACACTGCATGCCCCAGTCAGACTGGGGTTCTTTAGAAGTGGACACATGGAGTTACAACTCCGTGTGGACCGACAGCATGGGTGGGTGCCAGGAAGCCACCGGCGGTACATAAATATATCCCATTGCATTGCCCATCACAGGTGAGCTTACGTCAGGTTTAATGCAGGTGGGCTTCGGCCCATACTGCATGCCCCAGTCAGACTGGAGCTCTTTAGAAGTGGACACATGGAGTTACAACTCCGTGTGGACCGACAGCATGGGTGGCTCCCTGGAACCCACCAGCGGTACATAAATATATCCCATTGCAGTGCCCAGCACAGCTTAGGTAACGTCAGGTTTAATGCAGGTGGGCTTCGGCCCACACTGCATGCCCCAGTCTGACCGGGGTTTTTAATACATAGACACTGGCAGGTACAAATCCCTAATGTGAAGTCCCTGTGGACCCACAGCATGGGTGGCTCCCTGGAACCCACCGGCGGTACATAAATATATCCCATTGCAGTGCCCAGCACAGCTGAGGTAACGTCAGGTTTAATGCAGGTGGGCTAAAAATTACTAGGATTACACTGTAGGTGAGGGCCCAAAAAATTGGTGTACCAACAGTACTAATGTACCTCAGAAAAATTGCCCATGCCCAACCAAGAGGGCGGGTGAATCCCATTAATCGCTTTGGTTAATGTGGCTTAATTTGTAACTAGGCTTGTAGGCGGCCCAGTTAAAATAAAAATTGGCTCAGGTGCAAGTTTCAATGCTTTATTGAATTGAGAATTGAAACGTATAAACATTGTTTACAAAAGTTATATGACTGAGCCTTTTGGGCCGAAGAAAAATTGCCCGTTCGGCGTGATTACGTGAGGTTTCAGGAGGAGGAGCAGGAGGAGGAGGATGAATATAATACACAGATTGATGAAGCTAAAAGGTCCCCGTTTTTGATGGTGATAGAGAACGATGCTTCCATCCGCGGGTGCAGCCTACGTATTGTTTAGGTATCGCTGCTGTCTGCTGGTGGAGAAGAGAACTCTGGGGAAATCCAGGCTTTGTTCATCTTTATGATTGTAAACCTGTCGGCACTGTCGGTTGACAGGCGGTACGGTTTTCCGTGATGATTCCCTCAGCCTCACTAAACACCCTCTCTGACAAGACGCTAGCCGCAGGACAAGCAAGCACCTCCAGGGCATACAGCGCGAGTTCAGGCCACGTGTCCAGCTTCGACACCCAGAAGTTGTAGGGGGCAGAGGCGTCACGGAGGACGGTCATGCGATCGGCTACGTACTCCCTCACCATCTTTTTACAGTGCTCCCGCCGACTCAGCCTTGACTGGGGAGCGGTGACACAGTCTTGCTGGGGAGCCATAAAGCTGTCAAAGACCTTGGACAGTGTTCCCCTGCCTGTGCTGCACATGCTGCCTGATCTCCGCGCCTCCCCTGCTACCTGGCCCTCGGAACTGCGCCTTCTGCCACTAGCGCTGTCGGATGGGAATTTTACCATCATCTTGTCCGCCAGGGTCCTGTGGTATAGCATCACTCTTGAACCCCTTTCCTCTTCGGGTATGAGAGTGGAAAGGTTCTCCTTATACCGTGGGTCGAGCAGTGTGTACACCCAGTAATTCGTAGTGGCCAGAATGCGCGTAACGCAAGGGTCACGAGAAAGGCATCCTAACATGAAGTCAGCCATGTGTGCCAGGGTACCTGCATGCAACACATGGCTGTCCTCACTCGGAAGATCACTTTCAGGATCCTCCTCCTCCTCCTCAGGCCATACACGCTGAAAGGATGACAGGCAAGAAGCTTGGGTACCCTCAGCAGTGGGCCAAGCTGTCTCTTTCCCCTCCTCCTCATGCTCCTCCCCCTCCTCCTCCCCCTCCTCAACGTGCTGAGATTTAGACATGAGGGTGCTCTGTCTATCCAGCGACATACTGTCTTCCCCCGCCTCCGTTTCCGAGCGCAAAGCGTCTGCCTTTATGCTTTGCAGGGAACTTCTCAAGAGGCATAGCAGAGGAATGGTGACGCTAATGATTGCAGCATCGCCGCTCACCATCTGGGTAGACTCCTCAAAGTTTCCAAGGACCTGGCAGATGTCTGCCAACCAGGCCCACTCTTCTGCGCCGCCCATGTTGGAGTTGGTATTCCACTATAGCTCTACGCTGCTCATAGAGCCTGGCCAACATGTGGAGCGTAGAGTTCCACCGTGTGGGCACGTCGCTCAGCAGTCGGTGCACTGGCAGATGAAACCGATGTTGCAGGGTGCGCAGGGTGGCAGCGTCCGTGTGGGACTTGCGGAAATGTGCGCTGAGCCGGCGCACCTTTCCGAGCAGGTCTGACAAGCGTGGGTAGCTTTTCAGAAAGCGCTGAACCACCAAATTAAAGACGTGGGCCAGGCATGGCACATGCGTGAGGCTGCCGAGCTGCAGAGCCGCCACCAGGTTACGGCCGTTGTCACACACGACCATGCCCGGTTGGAGGCTCAGCGGCGCAAGCCAGCGGTCGGTCTGCTCTGTCAGACCCTGCAGCAGTTCGTGGGCCGTGTGCCTCTTCTCTCCTAAGAGCAGTTTCAGCACGGCCTGCTGACGCTTGGCCACCGCTGTGCTGCCACGCCGCGCGACACCGACTGTTGGCGACGTGCTGCTGCTGACACATCTTGATTGCGAGACAGAGGTTGCGTAGGAGGAGAAGGGTGGTTTAGTGGAGGAAGCATACACCACCGCAGATACCAGCACCGAGCTGGGGCCCGCAATTCTGGGGGTGGGTAGGACGTGAGCGGTCCCAGGCTCTGACTCAGTCCCAGCCTCCACTAAATTCACCCAATGCGCCGTCAGGGAGATACATTGGCCATGCCCGCCTGTGCTTGTCCACGTGTCCGTTGTTAAGTGGACCTTGGCAGTAACTGCGTTGGTGAGGGCGCGTACAATGCTGCGGTAGACGTGGTCGTGCAGGGCTGGGACAGTACATCGGGAAAAGTAGCGGCGAATGGGAACCGAGTAGCGCGGGGCCGCCGCCACCATCATACTTTTGAAAGCCTCCGTTTCCACAGGCCTATACGGCAGCATCTCCAGGCTGATCAATTTGGCTATGTGCTGCACTGAGAGACATTGCTGGATGGGGCCGAGGACAGCGGAGGTGAGGGTGTGGGTGCAGGCCGGGAGACGGTCGTGCCTGTGTCCTCAGAGGGGGGTTGGATCTCAGTGGCAGGTTGGGGCACAGGGGGAGAGGCAGTGGTGCAAACTGGAGGCGGTGAACGGCTTTCGTCCCACCTTGTGGGGTGCTTGGCCATCATATGCCTGCGCATGCTGGTGGTGGTGAGGCTGGTGGTGGTAGCTCCACGGCTGATCTTGGCGCGACAAACCTTGCACACCACAGTTCGTCGGTCGTCTGCACTCTCAGTGAAAAACTGCCACACCTTTGAGCACCTCGGACTCTACAGGGTCGCATGGCGCAAGGGGGCACTTTGGGAAACAGTTGGTGGATTATTCGGTCTGGCCCTGCCTCTACCCCTGGCCACTGCACTGCCTCTTCCAACCTGCCCTGCTGCTGCACTTGCCTCCCCTCTGAAGAGCTGTCCTCAGTAGGCTTAGCAAACCAGGTGGGGTCAGTCACCTCATCGTCCTGCTGTTCTTCCTCCGAATCCTCTGTGAGCTCCTCCCTCAGATTTACTGCAATTACTACTACCTGAGTGATAGACAACTGTGTCTCATCGTCGTCGTCCTCCTCACCCACTGAAAGCTCTTGAGACAGTTGCCGGAAGTCCCCAGCCTCATCCCCCGGACCCGGGAACTTTCCAAAGGTTGGGCATCGGTCACGACAAACTCCTCCGGTGGGAGAGGAACCATTGCTGCCCATTCTGGGCAGGGGCCCGAGAACAGTTCCTGGGAGTCTGCCTGCTCCTCAGAATGTGTCATTGTAATGGAGTGAGGAGGCTGGGAGGAAGGAGGAGCAGCAGCCAGAGGATTCAGAGTTGCAGCAGTGGACGGCGCAGAACTGTGGGTGGTCGATAGGATGCTGGATGCACTTTCTGCCATCCATGACAGGACCTGCTCACACTGCTCATTTTCTAATAAAGGTCTACCTCGTGGACCCATTAATTGTGAGATTAATCTGGGACGCCAGAAACGTGCCTCTCTCCTAATCCCGCAGCAGTCGGCTGCGATACTCCTGGATCAGGAGCTCAGCCTGTGCCCACACCCTGACTTGGGCCTCCGCGTCCTCGCCCGCGTCCACGTCCTCTAGTCCTACCCCTACCCCTCAGCATGGTGTATTACCAGTAGTGCCGCTTATTGGCCTGTGGTTGGAGGCTGACTTCGCTTACAGAACGCACAGCAGAGCCAGGAAAGAATTTTGCGCAAGCCTGTAGTGAGACGTAGGTGCGTTTGACTGATCTAGTGGAATTCACAGTGCAGACAGCAGACAGATACTGTAGGCAGCGTATATATGTATACTGTTTCCCTCTGGACGGGATGACGGCGGTGATGTAACGGGCAACGCAGAGCCAGGAAAGAATTTTGCGCAAGCCTGCTGTAACACTTAGCTGCGTATTAATTAGGACTACTACCCCCAGCAGAGACGCAGTACACTCAAGATGGTCACAGGCAGCCCAAAGATAGTATTTTTCCCAAATTTGTTTGAAAAAGCCCACTGCCTATATAGACAGTATATCTCTTTCACCTTTCCCACTGTCCCTGCCTCACCACTACTGGCCCTATACTATGTAAAATTACTGCAGACTGTTTCCCTCTGGACGGGATGACGGCGGTGATGTAACGGGCAACGCAGAGCCAGGAAAGAATTTTGCGCAAGCCTGTAGTGAGACGTAGGTGCGTATGACTGAGCTAGTGGAATTCACAGCGCAGAAGCAGTCAAGTGTCCAAAGGCCACTAGTAGGCCTTAAGTATTTTGCTTCTATTTTTTTAAAGGCTGAGCTGAGACAGCAGACAGATACTGTAGGCAGCGTATATATGTATACTGTTTCCCTCTGGACGGGATGACGGCGGTGATGTAACGGGCAACGCAGAGCCAGGAAAGAATTTTGCGCAAGCCTGCTGTAACACTTAGCTGCGTATTAATTAGGACTACCACCCGCAGCAGAGACGCAGTGCACTCAAGACGGTCACAGGCAGCCCAAAGATAGTATTTTTCCCAAATTTGTTTGAAAAAGCCCCCTGCCTATATAGACAGTATATCTCTTTCACCTTTCCCACTGTCCCTGCCTCACCAGTACTGGCCCTATACTATGTAAAATGAATGCAGACTGAGGACGCAATGCTCTGCACGCCCGATATACAAAAAAACAAAATGTGCAACACTGCTCACAGCAGCCTTAACAGTACTGCATACGGTCAGATGTGGCCCTAATAAGGACCGTTGGGGTTCTTCAAGCCTAAAATAACTCCTAACGCTCTCCCTATAGCATCAGCAGCACTGTCCCTGATCTCTGTCAAAATGCATCTGTGGCGAGCCGCGGGAGGGGCAGATTTATATACTTGGGTGACACCTGATCTCCCCAGCCACTCACTGCAGGGGGGTGGTATAGGGCTGGAACGTCACAGGAGGAAGTTGTAATGCCTTCCCTGTCTTTCTATTGGCCAGAAAAGCGCGCTAATGTCTCAGAGATGAAAGTGAAAGTAACTCGAACATCGCGTGGTACTCGTCTCGAGTAACGAGCATCTCGAACACCCTAATACTCGAACGAGCATCAAGCTTGGACGAGTACGTTCGCTCATCTCTAATGACATTTTATTAAACATTCATAACATTAAGAATTTCTTGGATTTTAGGAATGTTTGTTCTTTTCCATTTTCTAGCCATTTTAGATATAGTTAGGATGTAGAAGGTAAGAAACGTATCTGGAACAGGTAATGGTCCACACCTAAAGAGAGAAGGGCCAATACAGGAAAGCAATGAACTGCACAATCCAAAATGTTTCTTAAGAAAGCATGAATAGTATCTGAAAAGTCCTTTTTTTAGTAGCTGCAGCTATTTCTGTTTGTAGTTTCTTCTATACTTGCAGAAATCATATTCGATAGTGTTGAGCAAACCAAAACAGGCAAACCCTGTTTCAGGTCAAACTTTACTAAAAGTTTGTTTCAGCGAAAACCCAGACCTTAAAGGGGTTGTCCCGAGGCAGCAAGTGGGTCTATACACTTCTGCATGGCCATAATAATGCACTTTGTAATATACATTGTGCATTAATTATGAGCCATGCAGAAGTTATAAAAAGTTTTATACTTACCTGCTCCGTTGCTGGCGTCCTCGTCTCCATGGTGCCGACTAATTTTCGCCCTCCGATGGCCAAATTAGCCGCGCTTGCGCAGTCCGGGTCTTCTGCAGTCTTCTATGGGGCTCCGTGTAGCTCCGTGTAGCTCCGCCCCGTCACGTGCCGATTCCAGCCAATCAGGAGGCTGGAATCGGCAATCGACCGCACAGAAGAGCTGCGGTCCACGGAGGAAGAGGCCATCTTCAGCGGTGAGTAGAGAAGTCACCGGAGCGCGGGGATTAAGGTAAGCGCTCCGGTGAGCTTTCTTTACCTCCCTGCATCGGGGTTGTCTCGCGCCGAACGGGGGGGGGGTTGAAAAAAAAAAAAACCCGTTTCGGCGCGGGACAACCCCTTTAAGTAGTTCATCCTAGCCAAATTAACGAAGATGTTTTCCTCCTATGTGGTTCAGTGGTTATCACTGTTCCTTGCAGTGCTGAGGTTGTAGGTTCAAACATGACCAAGGACAGCATCTGCATAGAATTTGTAAGTTCTTCTGTGTTTATGTGGGTTTCTTCAAACTCATACAAACATTCATACAAATACCATGCAGATGTTGTCCTTGGTCAGATTTGAATCTAGGACCTAGGTGCTGCAAGGCAGCAGTGCTAAATACTGAGCCACTGAAAGAATAGTAGAAAAATGAAAAGGAGAAAAAAAAGAAGGATAAATCATGGTGGCTTAGTGGTTAGCAATATTGCCTTGGTTCAAATCTGACCGAGGACAATATCTGCATGGAGTTTGTAGAAACACAAACACAAGGGGCACATACAAACTCCATGCAGATGCTGCCCTTGGTCAGATTTGAACCTAGGACTCCAGTACTACAAGACAACAGTCATGCTAACCACTGAGCCACATTTCAAGAGGAGAACATTTATGGCTTTTAGACAGTTTCATACACCAGTGTTAGGGGGATTGGGGAAGTATTTCAGACCGAACTAAACTTTTTGCCAAAGTTGTCAAAGGTTTGTTCAATAGTAATGCTTGACAAAGGTCCAAATTTATATGAGGACTAAAATGTTATACTGTTTGACTTGCTAGTTCAATAATGCTTGTATACTTCAATGCAGAGTTCTTTGGTTTGTGGATTTTTGGAATGGGACCTAGCTCATGCCCCCACCCTATGGATATAAGTGCAGTCAATGAAATATTTAAATAGTCCTCATTATAGTTTTGCTTAAAAGTATGCTTTTATTCTCCTATGCTGGCTAATGCGTCTGTGACTACAGGTTACAACTGAACCCAAGTGTAGTTGAATCCTACAATCTTGTGTTACTACGGCCAGACATACTTTATATGCAACGTGTGCTCGTTGCCCCCTTAAAAGCTGCTTCCTTTTGTCTCTTGCATTGCAGTAAAGGGACTAAATTAATGAATTTCATGGCTCAGGATTAGTGGTAGATTGTTAGGGAGAATTAAAAGAGGTGTGTGACTCTTATCCATCTGCTTCCTCTTCTGCTATCTGCAGGTGAACGAGCATAGGGAAGCTATTGTACCCTTAGAGATGAGTAATGCAGCTGCTGCTTATCTCTCTATTTCTAGAGAAGCCAAGCCTGGGTGAGCCAGGGAAGATAGCTATCTTATTTTTATGGACAGCTTTAAAATCAGGCCCAAATCTGTATGACTAACACACAGAAGTTATATCTTATCGTGATTGGGCACTTACATATGCAACATTGTGAAGCTTAGGTTATTGACCTTCAAAAACATTGACTTTGTATGTCACTCATGCAAAATATTTCGAGAAATTACAATTTCCTTGTTCCAATTTTCTGAGAAACTAAAGAGCCTGAGATTTTGTCATGAAGTTCTCAGTTAATTGAATCATTTTCCTGCTCTACAAAAGCTGAAACTCGCATTTTTCTCTTTCTTCTTTCCGAAAAAAAGGACATATAATAAAAAAAGGTACATTAAATTCCACACATCCTATCTCTCTAAGTTATTCCACTAGCAGCCTATTAACCATGGAAAGCTTGAAAGTTCCTTCATTTTAAGTATAAGGTTGCTGGTCTAATTGCACTTGCTCACTGTAGATCTGAAGAGAATTGCTCCAGTAATTTTGTGCCCTGAGGGGAGTATGGCTGTCACCCTCCTCCTGTTCACCCCATCTCGTTCTCTTTGGTGAAAGAGCCTTTATGTCAGAAAGGAGACATCATCGCGGTGAGCTTCAGTCCTGTTAATTGCACTGCAAATCATTTTACGCTTTGGAGGTTAATATCTTACCTTAATTTCATTAACATGTTCACTGCTCCTGTTCTGTATGTAGATAGCAAATATGTAAAGCAGCTAGACTATTTAACGTGCAGGAGAAAATATGAATGTGCAATCGAAAGCTGGAGGTGCTGGAGTATGAAGCGAGTCGAGGAATATGCTATAAAATGTCTTTATAATGCTACACGTCTCCTGTTTTACGTGGCCAAGTGATACCATAAGGTAGCAGATAAACACAAGGTTTGCAAAAGGTTTTCGAAATAAAAACTTACAACTAAATTTGTTTTACTGCTCCAGTGCATCTAATCTGAAAAGTAAAGCAACATTGCAAATAGTCTTCATTAAAAATCTCCTACCGTTTTGTGTCTACTGTACTATACAGACCTGTGTGTTTCTAAGGATAGAGACCACAAACAAATCCTGTATAGTCTCATCTTGTAGCTACACACCTTGCCATCTGTCCCATATGTTTTGCTAACCTTTTAGATACACTAGCAAGAATTAGGGGTGGTGGTGGTGGGGGCAATGGCAAGAATCATGACTGCATAGTTTCCTAATAGTCTGTAAGCCTGCAGATACATAGGTAAACATAGGAGCTGTTGACATAGAATTATATTGAATGGATAAACTTAAAGGTTATGGAAACCTTTGTGCCTGAAAAATCAATATGCACATATCTTACTAAATCACTTTTTTAGCATTGAGTTTTCCTTGTCATGCATTTATAAAGCCTCATATTTGGTTTGCAGGCTCTCCAACATTCAGGTTTCTAGCTGAAGCGCTTTCTCAGCACTGATCAGCTAGTCTCTCTCATGAATGTGCACAGGCTCAGCTTGCTCAGCTTGCTGTATTTGTACTGACCCACAGAATAAAGTTAACATGTCATTTTTACTGCAAAATGAACACGGTAAAAACAAAACCCAAAAAACAGTAATCCAATTATTTTTCTTTCCCATTCCACTCCACCTTTTTTCAATTTATTATATGGTATATTAAATGGAAGCATTAAAAAACACAACTCATCGCATAAAAGACAAGAACCCATACAGGAATGCTGACAGAAAAATAAAAAAAGCTATGGCTCATGAATAGCAATGATGAAAAGCAAACACAAAAATTCAAAAAATGGCTGATTACTAAAGGGTTAATCCACACTACGTATATGTTGCTTTATTTTGTATCGTAATATAATTGACTGCGCTTGTATCTATAGGATGGGTGCTGGAGTAATCCGATATATACAGTAATTAGTTCACACTAGTGTTTTAATTACCGTATCGCTGTTCCGTTGTAGGAATAGCAAAAAGGAAAGAATAGATTTCTGTTTTCCATCCCATAGAAATGTATGGAAACGGAAGATCCTCCATTTCAGGGCGGCTTTACACAGGCATATGCGCAATTGCACATACCTCAGCACAATGTATTTGTGCCGTGAAACAGTTTTTTTTTCTTCCGGCAATTACCACAATACCCAAATTATAATTTTTTTTAGGTTTTCACTTTTGGACAATAAAACCCCTTTTTTGGAACCTATTTTTTTTTCCACATCGTTAAATTACTTATTAAAGTCCCATAACTTCTTTCGTCACTTATCCATGAATGGAGTTCTGTGGAGGCTTGTTTTTTACGTAACAAGCTGTAGTTTTTATTGGTACCACTTTGGGGTACATATTGCTTTTTTGATCATTGTTATTGCATTTTGGGGATGGAAGACAAATAAAGTAACCATTTTGCCTCAGTTTTTTTGTAATTTTTAAAAAATGTTTTTGCCGTGCAGGATAAATAGTATGTTTAATTTATTGTACAGGTCATTACTAGAGATGAGCGAGCACCAAAATGCTCGAGTGCTCGTTACTCGAGTCGAACTTTCAGTGATGCTCGAGAGTTCGTTTCGAGTAACGAACCCCATTGAAGTCAATGGGCGACTCGAGCATTTTTGTATATGACTGGTGCTCCGCTAAGGTTTTCATTTGTGAAAATCATAGCAAATCACCAAAGTCATGTAAAAAACACAGAAATGGATAGGGCAGGCAAGGAGCAACATGCAGGGCTGCATTTTGGACTCCGAGGTCTTACTATTAAGCCACAATAGTGGCAAGAGTGAGACCCCCCCCCCCCCCCACTGTCAGCATAACGATCATTCTCCTCTGCCACAGCTGTAACAGCTGTGGCAGAGAAGAACAATGTTAGCCCATTGAATTCAATGGAGCCGGCAATACAGCAGGATGAATTTTCGGGAAGGGCTTAAAAATATAAGCCCTTACCTGAAAATCATCCTAAAATGTGTAAAAAAAAAAAAAAAATGTCAGCATTAAGATTGTTCTCCTCTGCCACAGCTGTAACAGCTGTGGCAGAGAAGAACGATGTTAGCCCATTGAATTGCAATGGGCTGCCGGCAAGCGCGGGATGAATTTTCGGGAAGGGCTTAAAAATATAAGCCCTTACCTGAAAAAGAAACATTTTAGTGCAAAACAAAAACAGAGTAAAAAAAAACATACCTCTCCGCCGCTGTTGTGACCCCCGCGGGCATGAAGAACACATCTGCCGCATGCGGCAGATGTATCCTTCACCCCCGCTAGTTAAAAGAATTCCCTGCTGCTACATCTGCCACATCTGTGGCAGATGCAGCAAAAGGAATTCTTCAGTTCTCAACTGCAGCTGTCACACATGACAGCTGCCGTAGAGAATCCTGCTGCCGGCATCCTGTCAATGGCTTTTCAGGGAAGGGCTTCATAAGCCCTTCCCTGAAAAGCCATTTAAATTAGTGCAAAAAATAAAAAAAAAACAATTCTCACCTCCCTTCAGTTGCAGGGGCTCAGCTGCGACTTCTAGCGCTGTCCCAGGCTCTGTAGTTCTGAGCTATCAGCAGCCGGGGATTTAAAATCCCCAGCTGCTGATAGCTCAGCAGCGCTACAGAGCCGGGACAGCGGCAGAAGTCCCCGCTGAGCCCTGGCAACTGTTAGTGGCTTTGCAGGGAAGGGCTTCATAAGCCCTTCCCTGAAAAGCCTTTTAAAATAGTGAAAAATTTTTTAAAAAATAGATACTCACCTCTCTTCAGCTGCCGGGGCACAGCCGCGTCTTCTCCTGCTGTCACCTGCACTGTGTTGCTGAACTGCTGATCTATCACCAGCTGGGGATTTAAAATCCCCGCCTGCTGAAAGAGCTGAATGTGATTGGCTGAGGTGTTCCCCGGCTGGTGATAGATCAGCAGTTCAGCACCACAGTGCAGGGGACAGCAGGAGAAGACGCGGCTGTGCCCCGGCAGCTGAAGGGAGGTGAGTGTCTATTTTTTTGTTTTTTAAATCACTTTTAATTCATTTCCAGGGAATGGCTTATATGTAAAGCCCTTCCCTGAAAAAGAATTCAGGTGTGCCAGCAGACCATTGTCTTCAATGGAGTCGCCGGCAGCAGCAGCGGCTCCATTGAAGAGAATGCCTGCATTTTTATTTTTACACATTTCTGGATGATTTTCAGGTAAGGGCTTATATTTTTAAGCCCTTCTCGAAAATTCATCCCGCGCTCGCCGGCAGCCCATTGCTTTCAATGGAGCCGGCTGTATTGCCGGCTTAATTGAATTCAATGGGCTAACATCGTTCTTCTCTGCCACAGCTGTTACAGCTATGGCAGAGGAGAACGATCTTTATACTGACATTTCTTTTTTTTTTTACACATTTCAGGATGATTTTCAGGTAAGGGCTTATATTTTTAAGCCCTTCCCGAAAATTCATCCTGAGATCGCCGGCAGCCCATTGCTTTCAATGGAGCCGGCTTTATTGCCGGCTCCATTAAATTCAATGGTCAGTGCTTGTTTAATCGAGACGAGTACCACGTGGTGCTCGTCTCGAGTAACAAGCATCTCGAGCACCCTAATACTCGAACGAGCATCAAGCTTGGACGAGTATGCTCGCTCATCTCTAGTCATTACGCATATGATGATACTGAATATGTGGGATATTTTAAATAGTTTATTTTTTTATATAAATAGGGAAAAGTATGCAAAAAGGGAATTTTTTTTTACACTATGTATTTTTTTATGTCCCTGTAGGGAACTTGATATATAATGGACAGCGCTCCAAGAACTGGATTGAGAATGATTGCAAAGAAAATACCAGAAAATTCTGGAACAGACAGAAACTGTAAAGAATTCGTGGAGCGCTGGTTTATTTTTTGTCTTCCATTGATCTGTAGGGAACTTGAACTATAACCGCTATGATCGCTATTATAATGCATTGCAGGACTTCTTGCTTACAATAGCGATCACAGGCCACAGCAAATCAGGACACCAATATCTGGAATACTACATAGATTTCGATTATGTAGGGGGTTAACAGCGGGCATCACTGTTCTTATCTATCCATGCTGTTGCAGTGGGAGGCCAGTTATCAGTAACAGCCAGCTCCCACTACGATATGGTGTGGGCTTAGCTTCTGATGCCGTGCCATCCACAGGACATAAGTTTATGTCCTTCTGCGTTAAGTACCTCGCAGTCGTGACTTAAACATACATCCTGTAGCATTAAAGGGTTAATGAATGTGACTAAGTGGTAAGCACTGTTGCCTTGCACAGCTGGGGTCCTTGATTTAAATCAGCAGCTTAATAAATGAAAGCTGTGCAGTGATTGGTTGACAGCCTTACTTTTAAACAATATTGCTAAATGAAAATTTTCTATTTGCAACTATATCAAATGTATGTATCTAAGTGTCATTAATCATGACTTATGAGGGCTTCAAATTGGGAAGATCATTTGGAATAACCCTGTACGATGGGATCTACGACAGAGATTTGGATTTGAGCTTCGGACTCACAAAGGAAAAAAGCTTTAGCAAGAATTAGAACATGTGTCCCTATACGACTCTAAATTCTTAGGCATAAGAATAAATGTGATCAGGTAGTAGAGTGACTGTAAAAATGCCACAAACGGTGCCTGTTGCAAATATCTATCAACATTCTGAAATCCAGAAGCAAAACAATTTCAGATTTGCTCAGTGTGCTGTGTAAAATATCAAAATCATCGCTCCATGAATGATGCATGCACCACTACATGGAAATTCAAACAAAGCATTTGTATACTGCGCACAGCATTATATACATGGAACATTTCTAATAATGGCCAAGTACTTTAACAGAAAAATCATTTGAGTTGCAAATCAATGATGTAAGAAAATATAAAAGACACCTTTATCATTTATTACCTAGACATATGGATTGTGACTGCATTATATCTACCTAATGATCAATGAAGAATTATTTTTTACATCATTGGTTGCATCTTAAAGTACTCTCTCTCTGACTATTCGTTATGTTCAGTAAGCCTGAGTCGAACCCCTTTTTAAGGCAGGTATTTTGCTTGGCTTGCCTTAACCCCTTCAGTAGCAGGTTTATTATTACCATGTCATGCCTCACAGGCAGGTTTTTATAAATAAGTCAACAATGCCATTTAATCTCGCAAGTATTTGAAAGTACTATACTACTTTGACAGTTGGTATTATGGCAGGGAAATCTCCAGGACTTGTTGCGCTGAGTATGCAGTAAAAACCCTGGTAGATTTCAGATGACAGCTCAGTACTTGCTCTGCACATTTCAGCACTAGAGCTGTCCACGGAAATCTTCCGGGGTTTGACTGCATGGTCAGTGCAGGAAGCCCCAGAAATTTTCCGGGTGTGCCCTTGTTTAAAGGGGTTAAACAAGGAAAAATATTCAGATGCTGCTCTAGCCCAGTGTCTAAATACCATAGCCACAGCAGAGTGGTTGTTGGTGCTTCCTCACCAGCTGCCCTTCCCTTTCAGACACCAGTTATCCATCTTAATTGCCCCTCCAGCCTCCCTAGATATATTACATCCCTACTTTGACTATATCTTTATATAGAATATGGACCTCATCTAACTGGACACCCCTTGTCTGAAGAAGCCCTCCTTACGATCATCTGTTATCGCCAAGAAAAAATGAATATAAATTGTGACTGGCCCTGCAGTGAAATGTAGTATTACATGGTGGACATTTAAAGGAGTTGTACCGAGATAGATTTTTATCACTTATGCATTTGATTAGTGGGGATTTCAATGCTGAGACTTTCACCAATTCTGAGAATAAGGGTCCCGGGTCTCCTTCTTTTGTCATTGTGGGTATGCTTCTCCCACCCACTCCACTCATTTCAGTGGGGCTGACAGAAATAGCTGAATGCTTGTACTCAGCTATCTCCAGCAGTCCCATTGGCTGCTGGATATAGTAGCCAATGGGACTGATATGATGGCCATGCATGTGCAGTAAATGGACTGGTACTGTGCATGCATGGCCATCATTTCATTTCATCTACTCCTCATTACAGTGAGCCTGCAGTGAGGAGGATGAGGGACACGGGACCACAATTCTCAATATTGGTAGTAGTCTAAGCAGTGAGACTCCCACCGATCAGACTTTCATCACTCACTCTATAGATAAGCGATAAAGGTCTATATTGGTACATCCTCTTTAAATTGGACAGCCATGTAATATCTGGTCTTCTTGAATAGGAGCAACTCTTTGTAGCAGGTTTCTGCTATGAATAATAGAGTGGAGTCTAGAGTCTGGAAGCCCACTATGGTGTCTATATATTCTAATGGGAACATCCTATTTGGGTTGGTGTAGTGGGATAAAGGAAACAAATAAACCATAAGAAGGCATAAATAAGAGCAAAAACAGTTTAAAGGGGTTGTCCCACCAAATGATATTATCTAATCATAGGAGTTTAACTACAGGGCCCCAAAATCTTGAGAACATGGGTCACAAAAGATTGCAGATGAATGGAGCGACAGGCAAAACTGCTTGTCCCGTTCCATTCATTTTAATAAGACCGTTGCAGATTGCAAGTGTTTGAGTATCTCCAGCAGTCGTATTTAAATAAATGAAGCAGTTGTTCATATGTTTCACCTCCTTTTCATTCACTTAGTGAACTTTGTGACTCTCAGACTTGGGACCAGTAAGGGTCTCAGTGGTTGGACCGCTACTGATCAAATAGTTATCTTATATTCTGTTGATAGTGGATACCTTCATTTAGTGATCAACACCTTTAAACACTAAGGATTCCAGCAATTGGACACTGGATGATCAGCTCATCTTCTGCAGCTATGCCAAACAAAATGGGGTTGTTCCAATGAGATAAACCGTAGATAGTGACTGAAACTCTACTGCCTATATTTTTCCATGCTCATTGGACAATATAGATGCTTTTATTTTTTGCACTGTAATTATTAATATAGGACGTCCCAAGGACTCAAATGAACTGATCCAAAACATTAACCCATATGTACACTTACTACGGTGTCTTTAAAAAAGTATTCACCCCATCTGCTTCCTTGGATATTGGGGGTGCCAGGAGTCCAGGCACCCCTCAACAAGTAAGATTCCTCTATTACGATACGGTTTGACGGAGCGCATAAAGTGAGTTTTTTCCTATTTATGAATACACATTCACCCCATTGTGTCAGGTTTCTAGTTGTGCCATATTCTTTCCACCATGTTATAATATACTTAATGGTGTTCCGGGGAATGTTCAAAGTTTGAGATTTTTTTAATATAACTGAACCCTAATCTATATTTCTCCACAATTTAGTCGTTGACCTGTTTGAAGACCTTGTTAGTCTTTCAAGTAGTGTTGCAGGCTCAAGGGTCATTCAGAATAGGCGTTATTTTATATAGACATTATAGAAGAGATCATGTGACAGTTTGATTGCACATTAGGGTACTTTATTCAAATAACTATGTGACTTCACAAGTTAATTAGTCGGACTACAACTTATTTAGGGCTTTCCTAACAAAGTTGGTGAATACATATTTGGTCACAACTTTTCAGTTTGTACTGATTTGTTTATTAAACAAGGTATTTTTATTTTTCATTTCACTGTAACAATTTGAACTATTTTGTCAAGTCCATTACATAAAGTCTCAATTAAAATCCATATAATTCCCGGTTGTAACGCCAAGGGGGTGAATATTTCCGCAAGACACTATATTTTAGTGCAAACTATGCAACGCCTAGAGAAGACACCTTTAAGTACATGTGTATAAACCAAGCATATTCAAGCATTTTTTTTTTTAACTTCAACTCCGAAAAGGTTTTGGAATTGCTGAGGTTCACCGTGCACAATTTTATGTGTACTAACTCCTCAATCTGGATGGAGTGATAGTCTCACTTTGATTTGAAAGAATTATATAGAGATAGGTTTATTATATTTCCCAAGTGCAGAGTGCGCGCTGTACTTGCATCTTCACTTCCTATATTTTATGACTAAAAGTTCAGTATTTCGATTTAACGGGACACATAAAAGAAATGAACACTCTGCTAAACCCCAAGGTCGCGTGACACACAACTTGTCCTCCGTTCGACTGTCATCAGATGGATTATGGTTTTCTGAATCGCCAGCCGTCAGAGACAACAAATACTAAAAACTGCCCACTGGAAAAAGAAGTCTTGTACCCAACACATCAGTTTTATATCTCTTGGCAGATGCAATGTTTTTTATTTTAACCTTTCTTGCATTGGGTAAAGTGTGTGTGTGTTCAGATTGTGTCCTGTTTCTGAAACAAAGTAAGACAATAAGGTCATAAATATTCCACTAGTTCTTCAAGAGAAGAATTATGAGCATGGAACGGAGTGTTCTATAACAGCGGAGGGATCTGAAAATGTTCTAAAAATGTCTTGTGGGAAAGTCTTTATAGCTTATTTATTTATAATGTAGTAAAGCCCTTTGTTTTCTGTACCCTCTTAAGAAAACAGGCATTTTTATAACTGTTCCTTAAACTAGGCATACCGAGCAATCAGTTGTCCAATAATGAGATAGCAGATAATTGACCATTACTAGCCATAATCATGAATCACTGGATAAATAATGGCATTCCTGTTGAAGATGTTTTTTTGGAGGACAGACTCCAGATCTCATCTACATTTTATTTGTAAAATGCTTGTTAGAGATCATTTGGAAACTCTGCCAACACAGGTTCTCAAGACAGATTCTCTTTGCCCTTAGTTTAACAGGTTTCTAAATTGTTTTATTAAGAAACATTTTAAGTTGGTGTCAAACATCATCTTTTTTGCAAAAATGCTGCATTTTTCAAGTCTTTTTGTTGCCTTTTCTGCTGGGAAAAACATACTGAGATGTTAGCCATAAGTTATTTAGGAAATGCACAATAAACAGTAGAGTAGTCTTGTGCCATTTCTTTCTTACTTTTGTTGGGAGTTTCTTTCCTCTATCTCATCCTCTTCCTGAGTGTTAGGTTCTGCTCCTGGGACCTATAGTCCTTTTGGTTAATAGGAACACACCTACACAGATGTGGGAGACTTAAGCTGGCTGAGTGTGGATTACTCCAGCCAGCCAATCCCCACTGGTCTGCTGCACATATTTACCAGCTCCTCTGGCTAGAGGGTGCTGGTTTCCTCATTCCCCTTGTGTTTGCATCCATTTATGTCTCTCAGTATGATGTGAACAGCAACGTGTTCTGTTGGTCTATGCATGTAGCCAGACATGGTGTATAAATAGAAATGAGCGAATATACTCGTTTCGAGTAATTACTCGATCGAGCACCGCGATTTTCGAGTACTTCCGTAATCGGGTGAAAAGATTCGGGGGGCGCCGGGGGCGGGGGGAGGTGTGGCGGAGTGGGGGGTAGCAGCGGGGAACAGGGGGGAGCCCTCTCCCCCCACTCCCCGCTGCAACCCCCCACTCACCCACGGCGACCCCTGAATCTTTTCGCCTGAGTACGGAAGTACTCGAAAATCGCAGCGCTCGGGCGAAAAAGGGGCATGGCCGAGTAGGTTCGCTCATCTCTATGTATGAACAGTCCTGTTCTGTGTGGTTTGCATTCCCTTGTGTGTTGGTGTGAACTGTGTCGTGTTTAGGTTGGATGATTTACCATCTAGAGTGAGCTAGGTCCTTAGGATCTAGCATGGGGCCATCCCTATTGGGATGATGGCCCCTCTGGCAGCCAAGATTCATGGGGTAAGTTGTCTTGTGAGAGTAGGGACCCACAAGACAACGAGGACCCTTGTCAACAGGCTCATGGGCTTAAGTATATTGGGCAAAATGCAATCCAATACCTTGTACATACTGTAGCAATTCCATCTATTTATGTGTGCAGGTATGCTAGGTGAGTGTTTTGGGTGCTTGTCAGTCATTGTGTTATGTCTGCTTACCAGTCCTGTTCGTAGTTCATGAATTCAAATATGTTTGGACATGACAGCGAGTAGTTGTGGGTGCTATTGCTCCTTCTCTGATGGTTAGAGCAGAAATGTACCGAGAGTGAATTGCAGCTCTTTATAAGGGTGACTACCCACTACAGTTCTTTTTTACTGCGAAATTCACTGCGTTTTTTTTCTCAAGGGTTCTATGGGACTTGTTAATGTTAAAATCGCGCAAAATCGCGATTTTGCAGTAAAGGGCTCCCACACCCTTGCGATTGCGTTTTTTGTTAACGCGATTGTCAATGGGACTTTCTATTCTAAAAAAAACACAACACACGCAACTGCGTTTTTGGTGCATTGTGTTGCGTTTTTAACATTAGAAAGTCCCATTGACAATCGCGTTAACAAAAAATGCAATCGCAAGTGTGTGGGAGCCCTAATAGTAGCTTTTTCTGCTCTCTGTACTCCTGATCTCCTCCACTATTTCCTGGCACTGTCATACAGCACTCTGTAGTAGCTCAGTGCAAAAGTAGTGAATGCACATTCACAACAGGTTATTAGTTTACTTTACTATAGTTCTCCAATCTGCAGTGCCTTGGAAAACGATAAAAGCATAGAAATCAAACAATCAGAAATTAGAAGAGTGAAATGATGTACATAGCCATCAACCACTTCACTACTGCATGATATAAATTTATATCATGCAGTCATAAAGGGTGTATGGAGTTGGCTTGAGAGCTAAATCTTTCCCATATCCCAGTAGATATCAGCTGTTTCTGATAGTTGACAGCCATCAGTAATTGCTGCGATCTGAGTTAGCTCTGATCACTGCAGTTAACTTTTGGAGGCTAAGCAGTCAGCAAGAGGGGGAGACCCCTTTCTGCACCCCATGCGATACAGGGGTGCCGATGAGTCCACATGGCAGCCTGGATCCTACTGAAGCCTCCCAGAGCTGCCATGTATAGATGTCTATCAAGCCAACCCATGGCAGGGCTTCATAGTCAAGAATAAAAATCACTATATGCTATTAATACTCATATAAGTAATCAAAAGATTGGAAATTTAATTCGCTGTAAGGACTAAATGACAGTCTAGCAAAAGATTTAATAAAGTTTTTCTAAACAATAAAAGTTCTTCTGCTCCGTTTTTTATATAAAAAAAACCTAAACAATTAAAAAACACCACGTTTGGTATTGCTATGAGTTTAAGTTATTAAATATCACAATATATGCATACTAATTTTATTATATTCTAATTAATTCATTTATAATAGTTGCAATAGAAGGTTTTAATATTGCAAATGAAGTCAACTGCGAATGGTCTCTGCGTGGACCCGATATGGTCAGCATGGGGATACTAATACGTTTTACAACTGAAGTGTACATTACTCGCCAATACTTTTTTCTGAATGAAAACGGAGAATGGAACACACATTGTGTTCCACCAACGTAAATCATATGATTAACGTCATATCTAAAACAAAAATCCATCCCACGAAGGTGAAATCACGATGACCCTCTCGGCGTCTGATGCGGACACCATTATCGTAAGTCATTTTAGGATGTATATATAAAAATGCTCATTATTAATTTTGCTTTAATGCTTCAGAAAGGTGCCTCAGTGCGCCAAAACGTGTTGCATAGTAAATAAATAAAATATGGTTATTTAACCATTAGAGCTTTTGGGGCTTTTGCATTATCTCTTAAATCCGGAAACCAAATTATTCACTACAAAGATATCATTTGATACAGCAATCTTATATCATGTATATACATTTAATCCCCAGTTCACAGGACCATAAATATCCTATGCAAATTATATGAATATTTTATTCTTTTACACATTTGGTAAATATATAAGATGTCAACAATCACACATACTTGTTCATTATTTACTCATTTTTCTACATTTGCATTCCACTTTCTTTCCCTGGATACAGTTACTGTAAAGTCAGAACAATAAACTTCTGTTCATTGGATTTTATATAATAGCAGACAAAAAATTCCCATTGCGAGTCTCCGCTCAAAATAAGAAAAAACGTGTGTTTTTTGTGTAGCTGGTTAGGTTTAAGAATAAAAATTTTAAAAAGACTCCATGGCTTATAGAATATGCAAAATAAATAAAAATCCTCAAAGGTTGGCGCCAAATGTAGGGGAGATAGATTCTTTTAAGAGGGTCACAGAATTGCACACCAGGCGTGCAGCATTGAATGATGTACACCCAGTTAAGCCTATTATCCTCCCATTGTTGATCCAGAGAAAGGAAAAAAACCCAGTGAGGTTGAAGCCAATTTTCTCCATTTATGGGGAAAAAAATTCCTTCCTGGCTCCAATCTGGCAATCAGAATAATCCTTGGATCACCGACTCTTCTGAAGTTAATAATGATTAATAATGCTTCAATAATAACCAGAAAGATTACTTGTGTTCTTTTTCAGGTCACTTAAGCCACATACTTTCCACAGATAAGTAGCCCTTCTCCTAACCCACAGATATGGGGAACCATTTTATATTAGGATACCATTTTTTTAAGAAGAAAGGATAGAGTGGGGCTCAAGGAAATGACCAATAAGGGAAATATCACACAGATATAGGTGAAGGTACATACTCACATATACAGGGGGAAGTCACTATATAGGAACCAAATGCCCCAATATCTAAGTTTGTACTTAATCCTACCAGTCCTGGACGTGATTAAAAGGTTAATAGGAACATGGAAAACAGCCAAGGCAGAAGTGATGGATGTGTACAGTTTTACTAGAACACTCTCAATGAGTTTTGGGGATAGATTTAACCTTCATCAGGAGCAGGGACATAACTATAGAGGGTGAAGAGGAAGTGGTTGCATCCAGGCCTAGGAGCCTTAGGGGCCCTTCTCCATGTAGGGAGCCCAGTACGTTGAATGAAGCAGTATAGTTGGGGGCCCTGTTACAGGTTTTGCACTGGGGCCCAGAAGCTTCAAGTTACACCTCCACTCAGGAGTATAATATCTCCTTAGGCAATCCATCCATGGATGTGATGGCATAGCATTTCTTTAGGATTCCTTTAAAAAAAAGAATAGTGTTCTTAGTCTTTTTGTTGTCAGGATTAACAAGATTTCCAGGAGTCAGATTACCCCTGATCATAAAGTAATCCCCACAGTATAGCCAAAGGTATAATGGGAGGGGTGCATGTCATGGGGAGATGTAGAAGTGAGTATTTTGCAGGGGTGTGAGATTTGTACTTGGTCGGCAGACCTTAGGTGTGCAAGAGGTGGCTGCTTAGGTGCTCTGAAGTGACTCCCTGTTGTCTGTGACATAGCCACAACAGCCTCTTTGTGGCGTTATTGCGATTTTATTTATTTTATTAGTAAAGTGTGACGCCAGCGCTACATTAGCACAAGAATGTTAACTGTGATACAATGAAGAAATCACAATAACTAGAGTTTAAAACATAACTTTATTTTCTATTTCTTTATTGATGTCATTAGCGATCATATATCAGGGTACACATACAAGCCTTTCATTATAAGTGGTTATTTTCTTTACATGTTAGGAGTATCATTACCAGGATTAATGTACATGGGATTCCTCCGGTTAAAGACAGAGATGGTGTCTGGGTAACATATGACAGTGCTGTTAGTTTTCCTTGAGCCGGTTTAATGGCTCTTCAGTGGTGTGAACTGTGAGCAGCATACACCTCCGTTTTGGCCCAGGTTATGGGGGTATTCCATGGCTCTGGTGACCATAATTATAACTCTGCTCTGTATTTTGGGGCCATCTCCTCATGGTAAAATGAATACTTCTTTGTTTTACCTCTCGTGTCTCTGCCACCTCACAGGGACTCTCCTATGACAAGTTCGCAACTCGCCTCTAGATACAACAACTCTTCCAGCAGGGATCTTTCTTCTCCCGGTAATCCTAACTCTCTCTATACACAATAATACTGTCTGTCTTTCTCTGTCTGATGGACACCCAATGATTTTTACTATCTAACTCTCTCACTTGTCTGACTAACTCCTCTCAACTACACACATGATCGCACTGACTTGTTTAACAGCTGACTTACTGACAAACTCTCTGTGCACTTTACTGTTCTGATCTGACTGAAAATTCACTGACTGCCAATCTTCAACTATTACTACAACATGACTCCTCTCCTACCTCTCACTCTCTTCACTCCCTAGACCTGCACGATCAACTGCCTCCCAACTGTCACTCCACTGGTTTGCAGCCAATCAGAGTTCAATCTTCTGGCAACCAATCAAAATTAACTGTCCATCTGGCAGATTAGTAATAACTCTGTCGTAGGGCAAAGTAGGTAGTAGTTTACCCCTGCTGGTTATACATGAACTGAGCACTGCCATTTAAAGGCAAGGTGCTTTTGTAGGACCCATTTGGGCCACTACAGGTGTAGGTGGTAATATTATGGATGAACAGAGTGGGTAGAGGCATTATCATAGAGGACTTAAGCTGAAAGGTTACCTGCCTACCTGCCCCTTTTTGAAAATAGTTAATTGAGTTTGTAAAAAGTTTGAATTTGGCTGCCATGGCAGGAATAGAAAGAGTCTTTGAAGGCAGAAGGTGGAAAAGAATTGGGTAAATGTGCATAAAGCCAGAGGTAGTTACCCCACTTGGTTGTGGTATTATACAGGCTAGGGTGGGTTCCCAGCTCTAATGGTTACTTTCTGAATAGTTGCAGGTCTAGAAGAAGCTGGTGTCATTGGATCAGGTGCAGCTCAGCTGAGGGTAAAGTGTGAGGGCTGCTTCCCATGGGCATATTTGTGCAGTATTTGCGCATGCAAAATTTGTGCCCGCAACACAGAGAAAAGAACCCATTGATTTCAATTGATTCATTCACAAGTGTGTATTTTGCATATGCAATTGCGTTGCACAAAATAAAATGCACCATGATATATTTTCCTTCACATTTGCACAGGAAAACAACACATCTGGCATTCATTAAAGAATGTGGCCATTTCAAGAGCATCACTGCATATTTTTTTGCGTGTGTAATTGCATGTGACTTGCGCACAGAAAAAATACAGTAAAAAACCCAGTTGTGCGCACTAATATGCAACTTTTATTCGACACAACGCGTGCCAATATGCTTATTCTCTTGTGAAGGCACTTAGATCTGGAAATATAATGGGTAGTAGGTGTAATTCAGAAATGTCCTCAAGAAGCCCCTTATCTGCAGGGCAGTCTCTTGCCTAGTGAATTATTTGTAAGGATATTTTGTAAGTTCTGATATATATATATAGATGGATAGATGGATAGATAGGTAGGTAGTGCCCGTAAAAAATAGGGCACTTTAGTTCAGTAGCAATGAAAAAAAAAATACGTGTCCGTGATTTTTTTTCTTAGACTGGTGGTACTTGAGCAGGTTACTATGATTGTAATTATCATCATTTTACAGCTCACAGTAAGTGCTAGAATTCATATCAATATCCGACTTATAGACATGACTGACTTACAATTTTTAGCATTCAATATGGTCTGTAAAAAATAAAAATTCAGGTTTGCAACCGTGTCACCAACTGTATCCTCTAGGTTCTAAAACTCAATCTTGGTAATCCCCCTTTAACCCCTTGAGTGGCACGCCCGGAAATTTTCCAGGACGGGCTCCACAGCCCATAGTGATATAGCCCGGAAGATTTCCGTGCTATGTTTTACTACGAGACCTGCAGAGCACATTGCCATAAGCTGTGGCAGTGTGCTCTGCCTGCACAGTCCCTCATAGAACAGTGCAGGACTTGGAAATAAGAAGCATTCTTCCGGCAATCTCCCGCTTCTAATTTCAAACTCCTGGACTGCTTTGTTTACAGGTTGCCATGGAGACCATCAGCTTGTCAGAAGCCAGCTGATTGTCTCTGTGGCAGGGAGAGCTGGTGCTTAGCTGTCAGAGGATAGCCAGGCACCAGCTCTGACACAGCAGAGAATGGAGAAAACCTCCGACTTCTGCTGTGTTAACCCTTTACATGCCGCGGTCTATGCGGCTGCAGCATGTAAAGGGCTGTCACCATCGGACCCCTGCAATGTGATCAGGGGGTCCTGATGGGTCTCTGTGGATGTCCCCTAAAGGGACAAAAAATTTTTTTAAAAAGTTAAAAAAAAAAGGAAAAAAAAATTAAAATAAAAACACTTTTCTCCCTTTAACTTTGTAAAAAATGTAAAACAAAATTACACATGTGGTATCCCTGCATCCTAATGCCCAGAGAAAGAAGTTAGTGCATTATTTAACCCCTTAATGACATGGCCCCTTTTTTTCCCCCTTCTCTTTTTTCCTTCCCCCGTTTAAAGAATCATAACTCATTTATTTAGCCATCGACGTAGCTGTATGAGGGCATGTTTTTTTCAATGGTATTATTTAATGTACCATATAATATACTGACAAACTTTTACAAAATTCTAAGTGGAGTAAAATGAAAAAAAAATGACATTCTGCCATCTTTCAGTGTGCCATGTTTTTACGACCACAAACTGCAACAAAAATGACATGATAACTTTATTCTATGGGTCAGTGCGATTACTACCATACCAAACGTATATAGTTTTTCTTTTTGCTGTACTACTATTTTTTTTTAAGACATTTAATTTTTTCAATTATTTTCTGCTGCATCTTCTGCGCGCAATAACTTTTTTATTTTTCCGTCGACATAATTGAGCAAGGGCTAATTTTTTGCGGGATTTCTTGTAGTTTACGTTAGTACTAATTCGACTTTTTGATAAAACTTTTTGATCGCTTTTTATTGCATTTTTTTCTGGTAGACAGGGTGACTGAAAAAGTGCATTTCTGGCGTTCTTTATTATTTTATTTTTTTTAAGCTGTGAAAAAGTTGCGAAAAAGAAAAAACTATTGCAATTTGGTATAGGCATAATCATACTGGCCTGTAGAATTACTTAAATTTATTATTTATACTTTTCAGAGAATACAGTGAAAAATAAAAATAAAAAACATGTCAGAATTACAGATTTTGTTAATTTTGCCACTAGAAAAAATGGAATAAAAAGCGATCAAAATTTTACACGTTCCTAAAAAATAGATAAATAGGGTCTAGAGTTCATGCTGCAAAAAACAAGGCCTTCTAGAGCTCTGGCAATGGAAATAAAATGAATACGGCTCTTGGAATGTGGCGACACAAAAATAAACCTTTAGGAAAAAAAAATGTTTTAAATGTATAAAAATAGCAAAACATAAAAAAACTGTATAAACTTGGTATCGCCAGAATCATGTTGACTCAGAGAATAATGCTATCACACTATGTATTCTGCATGTTGAACGCCGTAAAAATTCAAACAAAAAAACAAATGGCAGAATTTCTTTTTTTCCCCCCAATCTCCCTACAAATGTTTTTACAAAAGTTATGCAATACGTTATATATGCCCAAAAATTATGACATCAAAAAGTACAACTTGTCCTGCAAAAAACAAGCCCTCATATGGCTGTGTCAATGGAAAAATGAAAAAGTTATGGCTCTTGGAACGCGACTACAAAATTAGTTGAAATTAAATGATTGGCCCATTTAAAAAACCTCCCCTGGTGGGTCTGACAGGGTGGTAAGAAACCCGCTACTCAAGGGGTTAAAGGGAAAGTAGAAATTCCCACAGAAACGTCTGTTGATATAGGATGGTAATTGACTATAACGTAATCATTATTCTGAAAAAAGGAATGAATGGGTTAATTTTTCCCAGTGATTTTTTTTGTTTTACCAAAGGATGACTGTACGCCTGTCATAGCAAAGCAGATAGCAATCTAATTGACTACCTATAACGGAGAGGGGCTTTTCATTTCTGCTTGATATAAAGTATATTGCTTTTTTGCCATGGGGAGCATTTATACAATTACATTGAGCTGCAATAAAGGAAATGAAGATTTAGCTCTAACCTACAGCTAAATTGCAATTAAAGATGCTGTTTCCTTGACAGGCTAATAAAAGGAAGAGAGCCCCTTTGCAGGCATCGTATTGTAGTATACGAGACTTGGCTAGATTCTGATGAGTGATTGGGAGTGTAAGGCACATCCATAAGCTGTAGTCTGGTGGGACATCCCTGGCTACTAATTACTTTACTTCTACTACCTGTTTTCCTTTTCTTTTTCTTAGGTTACATAGAAGGAATGGTAAAAGATAGATAAATAGATAGATATGAGATAGATAGATAGATAGATAGATAGATAGATAGATAGTAGAGATGAGCGAGCACCAAAATGCTCGGGTGCTCGTTACTCGAGACGAAATTTTCGCGATGCTCGAGGGTTCGTTTCGAGTAACGAACCCCATTGAAGTCAATGGGCGACTCGAGCATTTTTGTATATCGCTGATACTCGCTAAGGTTTTCATTTGTGAAAATCTGGGAAATTCAAGAAAGTGATGGAAACGACACAGAAACAGATAGGGCAGGCGAGGGGCTACATGTTGGGCTGGATCTCAAGTTCCCAGGTCCCACTATTAAGCCACAATAGCGGCAAGAGTGCCCCCCCCCAAAAAAAATTTTTACTTCTGAAAAGCCCTCATTAGCAATGCATACCTTAGCTAAGCACCACACTACCTCCAACAAAGCACAATCACTGCCTGCATGACACTCCGCTGCCACTTCTCCAGGGTTACATGCTGCCCAACCCCCCCGCACGACTCAGTGTCCACAGCGCACACCAAAGTGTCCCTGTGCAGCCTTCAGCTGCCCTCATGCCACACGCTGGCCTCATAGCCACACCACCCTCATGTCTATTTATAAGTGAGTCTGCCATGAGGAGAAAGCACATGCACACACTGCAGAGGGTTGGCACGGCCAGGCAGCAACACTCTTTAAAAGGGGCGGGGCGATAGCCCATAATGCTGTACAGAAGCAATGAGAAATCCAATCCTGTGCCACCTCCATCAGGAGCTGCACACGTGGGCATAGCAATGGGGAACCCATGTGCCACACACTATTTATTCTGTCAAGGTGTCTGTATGCCACAGTCAGACCGGGGTTTTTTATAAATAGTCACAGGCAGGTACAACTCCGCAATGGGAATTCCGTGTGCACCCACAGCATGGGTGGCTCCCTGGAACCCACCAGCTGTACATAAATGTATCCCATTGCAGTGCCCAGCACAGCTGAGGTAGCGTCAGGTTTTATGCAGGTGGGCTTCGGCCCACACTGCATGCCCCAGTCAGACTGAGGTTCTTTAGAAGTGGACACATGCAGTTTCAACTCCATGTGGACCGACAGCATGGGTGGGTCCCTGGAACCCACCGGCGGTACATAAATAAATACCATTGCATTGCCCATCACAGCTGAGGTAACATCAGGTTTAATGCAGGTGGGCTTCGGGCCCACACTGCATGCCCCAGTCAGACTGGGGTTCTTTAGAAGTGGACACATGCAGTTACAACTGCGTGTGGACCGACAGCATGGGAGGGTCCCAGGAAGCCACCGGCGGTACATAAATATATCCCATTGCATTGCCCATCAAAGCTGAGGTAACGTCAGGTTTAATGCAGGTGGGCTTCGGCCCACACTGCATGCCCCAGTCAGACTGGGGTTCTTTAGAAGTGGACACATGCAGTTACAACTCCGTGTGGACCGACAGCATGGGTGGCTCCCTGGAACCCACCGGCGGTACATAAATATATCCCATTGCATTGCCCAGCACAGCTGAGGTAACGTCAGCTTTATTGCAGGTGGGCTAAAAATTACTAGGATTACAATGTAGGCGAGGGCCCAAAAAAATTGGTGTACCAACAGTACAAATGTACCGCAAAAAAATTGCCCATGCCCAACCAAGAGGGCAGGTGAAACCCATTAATCGCTTTGGTTAATGTGGCTTTATTTGTAACTAGGCCTGTAGGCAGCCCAGTTAAAATAAAAATTGGTTCAGGTGCAAGTTTCAACGCTTTATTGAATTGAGAATTGAAACGTATAAACATTGTTTACAAAAGTAATATGACTGAGCCTTGTGGGCCTAAGAAAAATTGCCCGTTCGGCGTGATTACGTGAGGTTTCAGGAGGAGGAGCAGGAGGAGGAGGATGAATATAATACACAGATTGATGAAGCTAAAAGGTCCTCGTTTTTTATGGTGATAGAGAGCGATGCTTCCATCCGCGGGTGCAGCCTACGTATTGTTTAGGTATCGCTGCTGTCCGCTGGTGGAGAAGAGAACTCTGGGGAAATCCAGGCTTTGTTCATCTTTATGATTGTAAGCCTGTCGGCACTGTCGGTTGACAGGTGGGTACGCTTATCAGTGATTATTCCCCCAGCTGCACTAAACACCCTCTCTGACAAGACGCTAGCCGCAGGACAAGCAAGCACCTCCAGGGCATACAGCGCGAGTTCAGGCCACGTGTCCAGCTTCGACACCCAGTAGTTGTAGGGGGCAGAGGCGTCACGGAGGACGGTCGTGCGATCGGCTACGTACTCCCTCACCATCCTTTTACAGTGCTCCCGCCGACTCAGCCTTGGCTGGGGAGCGGTGACACAGTCTTGCTGGGGAGCCATAAAGCTGTCAAAGGCCTTGGATAGTGTTGCCCTGCCTGTGCTGTATATGCTGCCTGATCTCCGTGCCTCCCCTGCTACCTGGCCCTCGGAACTGCGCCTTCTGCCACTAGCACTGTCGGATGGGAATTTTACCATTAGTTTGGCCACCAGAGTCCTGTGGTATAGCATCACTCTCGAACCCCTTTCCTCTTCGGGTATGAGAGTGGAAAGGTTCTCCTTATAGCGTGGGTCGAACAGTGTGTACACACCCAGTAATCCGTAGTGGCCAGAATGCGTGTAACGCAAGGGTCGCGGGAAAGGCATCCTAACATGAAGTCAGCCATGTGTGCCAGGGTACCTGTACGCAACACATGGCTGTCCTCACTAGGAAGATGACTTTCAGGAAACTTCTCCTCCTCCTCTTCAGGCCATACACGCTGAAAGGATGACAGGCAAGCAGCATGGGTACCCTCAGCAGTGGGCCAAGCTGTCTTTTCCCCCTCCTCCTCATGCTCCTCCCCATCCTCCTCCTCCTCATCCTCAACGCGCTGAGATATAGACATGAGGGTGCTCTGACTATCCAGCGACATACTGTCTTCCCCCGCCTCCGTTTCCGAGCGCAAAGCGTCTGCCTTTATGCTTTGCAGGGAACTTCTCAAGAGGCATAGCAGAGGAATGGTGACGCTAATGATTGCAGCATCGCCGCTCACCATCTGGGTAGACTCCTCAAAGTTTCCAAGGACCTGGCAGATGTCTGCCAACCAGGCCCACTCTTCTGTAAAGAATTGAGGAGGCTGACTCCCACTGCGCCGCCCATGTTGGAGTTGGTATTCCACTATAGCTCTACACTGCTCATAGAGCCTGGCCAACATGTGGAGCGTAGAGTTCCACCATGTGGGCACGTCGCACAGCAGTCGGTGCACTGGAAAATTAAACCGATGTTGCAGGGTTCGCAGGGTGGCAGCGTCCGTCTTGGACTTGCGGAAATGTGCGCTGAGCCGGCGCACCTTTCCAAGCAGGTCTGACAAGCGTAGGTAGCTTTTCAGAAACCGCTGAACCACCAAATTAAAGACGTGGGCCAGGCATGGCACGTGCGTGAGGCTGCCTAGCTGCAGAGCCGCCACCAGGTTACGGCCGTTATCACACACGACCATGCCCGGTTGGAGGCTCAGCGGCGCAAGCCAGCGGTCGGTCTGCTCTGTCAGACCCTGCAGCAGTTCGTGGGCTGTGTGCCTCTTCTCCTAAGCTGAATAGTTTCAGCACGGCCTGCTGACGCTTGGCCACCGCTGTGCTGCCACGCCGCGCGACACCGACTGCTGGCGATGTGCTGCTGCTGACACATCTTGATTGCGAGACAGAGGTTGCGTAGGAGGAGGAGGAGGAGGGTGGTTTAGTGGAGGAAGCATACACCACCGCAGATACCAGCACCGAGCTGGGGCCCGCAATTCTGGGGGTGGGTAGGACGTGAGCGTTCCCAGGCTCTGACTCGGTCCCAGCCTCCACTAAATTCACCCAATGTGCCGTCAGGGAGATATAGTGGCCCTGCCCGCCTGTGCTTGTCCACGTGTCCGTTGTTAAGTGGACCTTGGCAGTAACCGCGTTGGTGAGGGCGCGTACAATGTTGCGGGAGACGTGGTCGTGCAGGGCTGGGACGGCACATCGGGAAAAGTAGTGGCAACTGGGAACCGAGTAGCGAGGGGCCGCCTCCACCATCATGTTTTTGAAAGCCTCCGTTTCCACAGGCCTATACGGCAGCATCTCCAGGCTGATCAATTTGGCTATGTGCACGTTTAACGCTTGAGCATGCGGGCGCGTGGCTGCGTACATGCGCTTGCGCTCAAACACTTGCGCTAGCGACGGCTGGACGGTGCGCTGAGAGACATTGCTGGATGGGGCCGAGGACAGCGGAGGTGTGGGTGTGGGTGCAGAGCGGGAGACGGTAGTGCCTGTGTCCTGAGAGGGGGGTTGGATCTCAGTGGCAGGTTGGGGCACAGGGGGAGAGGCAGTGGTGCAAACCGGAGGTGCTGAACGTCCTTCGTCCCACCTTGTGGGGTGCTTGGCCATCATATGTCTGCGCATGCTGGTGGTCGTGAGGCTGGTGGTGGTGGCTCCATGGGTGATCTTGGCGCGACAAACCTTGCACACCACAGTTCGTCGGTCGCTGCACTCTCAGTGAAAAACTGCCAGACCTTTGAGCACCTCGGCCTCTGCAGGGTGGCATGGCGCGAGGGGGCGCTTTGGGAAACAGTTGGTGGAGTATTCGGTCTGGCCCTGCCTCTACCCCTGGCCACCGCGCTGCCTCTTCCAACCTGCCCTGCTGCTGCACTTGCCTCCCCCTCTGAAGACCTGTCCTCAGTAGGCTTAGCAAACCAGGTGGGGTCAGTCACCTCATCGTCCAGCTGCTCTTCCTCCGAATCCTCTGTGCGCTCCTCCCTCGGACTTACTGCAATTACTACTACCTGAGTGATAGACAACTGTGTCTCATTGTCATCGTTCTCCTCACCCACTGAAAGCTCTTGAGACAGTTGCCGGAAGTCCCCAGCCTCATCCCCTGGACCCGGGTACTTTCCAAAGGTTGGGCATCGGTCACGACAAACTCCTCCGGTGGAAGAAGAACCATTGCTGCCCATTCTGGGCAAGGGCCCGAGAACAGTTCCTGGGAGTCTGCCTGCTCCTCAGAATGTGTCATTGTAATGGAGTGAGGTGGCTGGGAGAAAAGAGGAGCAGCAGCCAGAGGATTCAGAGTTGCAGCAGTGGACGGAGTAGAACTCTGGGTGGTCCATAGATTGCTGGATGCACTTTCTGCCATCCACGACAGGACCTGCTCACACTGCTCATTTTCTAATAAAGGTCTACCGCCTGAACCCATTAATTGTGAGATGATTCTGGGGACGCCAGAAACGTGCCTCTCTCCTACTCCCGCAGCAGTCGGCTGTGATACACCTGGATCAGGAGCTCGGCCTGTGCCCACACCCTGACTTGGGCCTCCGCGTCCTCGCCCGCGTCCACGTCCTCTAGGCCTACCCCTACCCCTCAGCATGGTGTATTACGAGTAGAGCAGAAACAGAACGCTGTAATTAAATGTGCCGCTTATTGGCCTATGGTTGGAGGCTGACTTTGCTTACGGAACGCACAGCAGAGCCAGGAAACAATTTTGCGCACGCCTGTAGTGAGATGTAGGTGCGTATCACTGAGCTACTGGAATTCACAGCTCAGAAGCAGTCAAGTGGCCAAAGGCCAGTAGTAGGCCTTAAGTATTTTGCATCTATTTTTTTAAATGCTGAGCTGTAACAGCAGACAGATACTGTAGGCAGCGTATAATATTATGTATACTGTTTCCCTCTGCCGGGATGACAGCGGTGATGTGACGGAGACAGCAGAGGCAGGAAACAATTTTGCGCAAGCCTGCTGTAACGCTTAGCTGCGTATTAATTAGGACTACTACCCCCAGCAGACAGATACTGTAGGCAGCGTATAATATTATGTATACTGTTTCCCTCTGCCGGGATGATGGCGGTGATGTAACAGAGACAGCAGAGGCAGGAAACAATTTTGCGCAAGTCTGCTGTAACGCTTAGCTGCGTATTAATTAGGACTACTACCCCCAGCAGACAGATACTGTAGGCAGCGTATAATATTATGTATACTGTTTCCCTCTGCCGGGATGACGGCGGTGATGTAACGGAGACAGCAGAGGCAGGAAACAATTTTGCGCAAGCCTGCTGTAATGCTTAGCTGCGTATTAATTAGGAATACTACCCCCAGCACACAGATACTGTAGGCAGTGTATAATATTATGTATACTGTTTCCCTCTGCCGGGATGACGGCGGTGATGTAACGGAGACAGCAGAGGCAGGAAACAATTTTGCACAAGCCTGCTGTAACGCTTAGCTGCGTATTAATTAGGACTACTACCCCCAGCAGACAGATACTGTAGGCAGCGTATAATATTATGTATACTGTTTCCCTCTGCCGGGATGACAGCGGCGATTTAACGGAGACAGCAGAGGCAGGAAACAATTTTGCGCAAGCCTGCTGTAATGCTTAGCTGCGTATGAATTAGGACTACTACCCCCAGCACACAGATACTGTAGGCAGCGTATAATATTATGTATACTGTTTCCCTCTGCCGGGATGACGGTGGTGATGTAACAGAGACAGCAGAGGCAGGAAACAATTTTGTGCAAGCCTACTGTAATGCTTAGCTGCGTATTAATTAGGACTACTACCCCCAGCAGACAGATACTGTAGGCAGCGTATAATATTATGTATACTGTTTCCCTCTGCCGGGATGATAGCGGTGATGTAACGGAGACAGCAGAGGCAGGAAACAATTTTGCGCAAGCCTGCTGTAATGCTTAGCTGCGTATTAATTAGGAATACTACCCCCAGCAGACAGATACTGTAGGCAGCGTATATTATTATGTATACTGTTTCCCTCTGCCGGGATGACGGCGATGATGTAACGGAGACAGCAGAGCCAGGAAACAATTTTGTGCAAGCCTGCTGTAACGCTTAGCTGCGTATTAATTAGGACTACTACCCCCAGCAGACACGCAGTAAACTGTACACGGTCACAGGCAGCCCAAATATAGTATTTTTCCCCAATTTTTTTGAAAAAGCCCACTGCCTATATAGCCTGTTTATCTCTTTCCCTGCCTCACCAGTACTGCCCCTATACTCTGTTTAATGACTGCAGACTGCAGACTGAGGACGCAATGCTCTGCACGCCCGATATACAAAACAGTACTGCAGACGGTCAGATGTGGCCCTAAGAAGGACCGTTGGGGTTCTTCAAGCCTAAAATAACTCCTAGCGCTCTCCCTATAGCAGCAGCAGCATCAGCAGCACTGTCCCTGATCTCTATCAGAATGCATCTGTGGCGAGCCGCGGGGGGGGCGGATTTTAATACTCGGGTGTCATCTGATCTCCCCAGCCACTCACTGCAGGGGGGTGGTGTAGGGCTGGAACATCACAGGAGGAAGTTGTAATGCCTTCCATGTCTTTCTATTGGCCAGAAAAGCGCGCAAATGTCTCAGAGATGAAAGTGAAAGTAACTCGAACATCGCGTGGTGTTCGTCTCGAGTAACGAGCATCTCGAACACCCTAATACTCGAACGAGCATCAAGCTCGGACAAGTACTCTCGCTCATCTCTAATAGATAGATATGAGATAGCTAGATACCTAGAAAGATAGATATGAAATAGATAGATATTAGATAGAGAGATAGATAGATAGATAGATAGATAGATAGATAGATAGATAGATAGATAGATACAAGATAGATAATAGATAGCTATGAAATAGATAGATTAATAGATTGATATGAAATAGATAGATAAATAGATAGATATATATGAAATAGATAGATATGCAATAGATAGATATTACATAGATAGATACTAGATAGATAGATGTGAAATAGATAGATATATAGGTAGATAGATAGATAGATAGATAGATAGATAGATAGATAGATAGATAGATAGATAGGAGGTAGGTAGATACTAGATAGATAGATAGATAGATAGATACTAGATAGATAGATAGATATGAGATAGCTAGATAGATAGATATGAAATAGATAGATATTAGATAGATAGATACAAGATGGATAGATAAATAGATAATAGATAGCTATGAAATAGATAGATAGATTAATAGATTGATATGAAATAGATAGATAAATAGATAGATATATATGAAATAGATAGATATGCAATAGATAGATATTACATAGATAGATAGTAGATAGATAGATGTGAAATAGATAGATAGACATGAGATAAATAGATATGAGATAGATAGATAGATAGATAGATAGATAGATAGATAGATAGATAGGAGGTAGGTTGATACTAGATAGATAGATATGAGATAGATAGATAGATAGATAGATAGATAGATAGATAGATAGATAGATAGATAGATAGATAGATATGAGGTAGGTAGATACTAGACAGATAGATAGAGAGGTAGATAGATAGATATGAGATAGATAGATACTAGATAGATAGACATGAAATAGATAGAGATATAGATAGGTGATAGATCGATATGAGATAGATAGATAGATAGATAGAGATAGATAGATAGATAGATAGATAGATAGATAGATAGATAGATATCCAATCTACCAGTTTATATACATAGTTCAGTAATATTCTGAATTTATTATAACTTTAAGCTTAGTCAGTGTATCAATGCTACGTATAGATTCCTCTGAACACTTCCAAGATATATCTCTGAATGCTTGTTAGATGCCAGTTCTCCATGTTAACATCCACAATAGTTGTGTTTTATAGAAATGGATGTACAGTGGTTCCCCTGACTTACAATAGCCTCGGGTCACAGTACTTTCTGTTTACAATGGTCTTCTCTGGCCCATTATAAGCTAAAATGACATTTAACTTACAAAGCCACAATGCTTATCGCAGGTTTACACGTTTTACTAGTAAAAGACGTACACATTAGTGCATCACATTAATGGCAAGTAGAGGCAATCAGCAGTCGCTGTATTACTGAAGTGCATTTATTGTTTGCCTGTCTCGTATCATCTCTCAGCATGATAATATAATTTCTGCGCTGCTCTCTACCTGTACAACATTGCAGGGATAATAGACTGAACTGGATGCTCGGATGTCTTTTTTCAGCCTTACAAACAATGTTACATATACTTTACTGCTGTATCCCTTTGGGCGGCCTCACACAAGCGTATTCGGGGCCGCAAAATCTGCACCCACAATGCCCAGCAAAAAGAACCCCTTGATTTCAACGGGTTCTTTCATGTGTGGTGTTTTTCCATGCGAATTTAGAGTTTGGGGAAAAAGACGCGCCATTCTCCATTTTGCTGCACAATTGCACGGAAGACCCCGTCTGCCCGAAATCGCACCAGCGGTCCCCGCAGCACAATGAAATACAGTAAAATGCACCGATCCGCACACAATAGCCCGTATTCGTGCGCCATGCATAGCACATATAAGTCCCACAATAGTGAGCGTATATGCACTTATACCCATGTGCCAGGCTCAGATGACCATAATTCGCTACATGCTACCAATGGCAATGCACTATCTTGGCATGTATGCACACCAAGATAGAAAATGCTGCGATTTTTAGAGTACTACATGTACTATATTGCCCTTTACCTGTAATGTATATATATGTATATATATATATATATATATATATATATATATATATATATATATATATATATATATATAGTACTGCTATCTACCTGTTCTACATGTACTATATGGCCCTTTACCTGTACTAAATATGTATGGTACTGCTATCCACCTGTTCTACATGTGCTATATCGCCCTTTACCTGTACTATATATATATGTATGATACTGCTATCTATCTGTACTATATGTTATGTATTGCACTGTTATCTACATGTACCCCATGCACTGTACTGCTCTATATGTCCATCAGTTCAGCCTATTATTCTGAAAAGTTGTCCTGTACTGTTCTCTGCCTATACTACATATCAAAACACTAATGACCACTTGTCCGTCCATGAGTGAGTGACTTACATGCTCCGCCCCTGATCACATAACTGTGGCATCATCACAGGTCCTATTCCATAGCAACTGAGGCCACAGGGGATTGTAGGGGATGCATAACTCACTTACTCAGTGTGATGACGTCACCATTGTGTAATTACGGGCGGAGCGTGTAACTCACTCACTCAAGATGATCAGGGGTGAAGCAAAAGTGAGTGAGTTAGATGCCCTGCCCCTAATCACATGATGGTGACATCATCAAAGGTCCTCCATTCCAAGTGAGGGAGTTCCATGCTCCGCCCTTGATCACATGACAGTGACATCATCACAGGTCATGTAAGCACATGGCCAGCTAGGTGTTCATTAGTATTCCATGGCAACTGAGGACGCGAGGGTTGGTAGGGGATGGAATACTTTTAGGACCTGTAATGATGTCACGGTCATGTGATCAGTCCCCTGTGTAGGAGCAGTCCGAGGTCACATGAGCAGGGAGTGATCAGTGTGTGCAGGACTATGCAGTGCTGCTTTTTATCCCTGTTATATGAAGAATGTATGTAGCACAGCTGTATGTGATGTACATGTAGCAGTGCTGTGTGTGTGTGATGTGCATGTAACAGAGCTGTGTGGCACATTGCACCACCATAAACACTGGTGCTATATAATTTCCTAATAATTACTACTACTCTACTACTGCCTACCTGTACTACATGTGCTGTATTGCTCCCTAAATGTACTACATGTCCTGTACTGCTCCCTACCTATCTAAGTTTATTGTTCTGCTCTTTAAATGTACTATGTGTTCTCTTCCTATACTGCTATCTGCCATCTATATATGTATCGTACTGCTATCTACCTGTACTATATATGTATTGTACTGCTATTGTAGTGGCCCAGAATTAGTGCGGCCCCTCCATAATGTTTTATGTCTGTCTTGTGTCACTGTATTGTCAGTGTCTTGTCTGTGGTATGCATTGGATTTATAGGGATTGCATGGTTGTAGGCATGAGAGAGTTAATGTCTGGTATGTGATGTCCTGTCTGAAAAATGTAACATTTTGTGAGTCATGCTACTGTATTTTATAGATATGTTGGCAAGAATGAAATACGAGAGAGTCTAGGTAGTCAGTCTGAGAGAAGTGAGGAGTTTGGATGAGTCTGATACCCAGACGTACTGGTCTGTGTGTGGAGCATGGAGGAGGCCGAACGATGGCCTGATGCTCAGCCTGGGCCTAACCAACCCAGGAATCCTCGGCACTTCTGGTGAGCACTGGTAGAGCAAGGAACCGCTCCATAGTGAAAGGACGAAGAAACAGCAGAGTAAATGTTGACCAGTAGAGAGAGAGGGAGAGTTTGCTGGGAGTGGGATAACTTTGACTGTGAATTGTCCGAATGCCCAGCAAGTCCCCCCTGTTGCACCATTTTGGCTTGTTGTATTTGTACCAAGACTGCTTTTTCAGAATGAAGTTCAAGAGTTTGCAGCAAACAGACAAAACTGACCGTTCCCGGTTCTAGTTCAGAACGTTGCACTGTGTGTGGACTACTTTATTTCATCTGGAAGATCCACAGCAGAAGACGGAATAGTGGCATCACGAGTGACAACTGAACTTAAGGTAACCCCCAGTTACAACCCCTGTGATCTCCCCAGCAGTAACTTGGTGGTCCCGAGCTGCACTCAGGAGAGGTGATGGTAGAGCCCCATGACAAGGCCTTTGTCTACCCCGCTGTTTCCTCAGCTGTAGGCCCGCTCCTCGGATGCTGCACTATCTATCTATAATATATGTATTATACTGCTATCTACCTGTACTTCTTATGTACTGTAGTGCTATCTGCCTGCACAATATATGTATTGTAGTGCTATCTACTTGTACTATATATGCATTGTACGTCTATCTATCTGTACAATATATGTATTATACTGCTATCTACCTCTACTATATATGTACTTTACTGCTATCTACCTGTACTATATATGTACTGTACTCTATCTACCTATACTATATATGTACTGTACTCTATCTACCTCTATTATATATGTATTGTACTGCTATCTGCCTACACTATGTATGTACTGTCCTGCTATCTACCTGTACTATATATGTATTGTACTGCTACTTACCTGTACTATATATGTAGTATACTGCTGTCTGCTGGTACTATATGTGTATTGTACTGCTGTCTACCTGTACAATATATGTACTGTACTGCTATCTAACTGTAATATACATGTCCTGTACTGCTATCTGTCTGTACTATAAATGTACTGTACTGCTGTCTACCTGTACTATATATGTATTGTACTCCTATCTACCTGTACTACATATGTACTGTACTGCTATCTACCGGTACTATATATGTATTATACTGCTATCTACCTGTACTATATATGTATTGTGCTGCTATCTACCTTGTTACGGCAATAGCCTGCTGAGGGGCAGCAGAATCTACCTTGTGATTAGAGGCCAGGTGGCTCGTGCAGTAGGGCTGCTCACACCAACACTTCAATAAGTCATATGACCCATGACGTGATATGACGGAGGAATTAAATGACAGAACCCACACAATTATAGGTTCAGCAAAGAATTCCTACCTGATGGTCATGAGGCATCTTTATTTAAAGCCCCAATACATTGGGTGAGTCAGTGGTGATTGGACAGTTAACTTTGCAAGGTTATTGGTTAGTTTACAATTCAACATTTCATAGGTTAATTTAAGACATTCTCGTGTTCATTGGTTGCATCTCATTATTCTTAGTATAGTTTCTAAATTCCAAGAAAGATCATAGTTCATTGGACAGTTCTCAATCCAACCTTTGATGGTCAATTAAATTGCATTCATTGGACATAATCTTATCCTTCATTTGCATACTCTTCAAGAAACTTTTAAGTCGCAGTGAATAACCTCTGGGCAGGGTGCCAAGAGGCCAAGTGTAGAACATGTCCTTATCTTATATCACCATTAGTACATAGACAAGTTCAGAGACAAGTTGTTTTCTGGTATATTCGAGGGTGTCTGTCATGGTGCAGATAAATTCATACAATATATATAACAATTGTCCATAATCAAATATCCTCCGTTACAACCTGTACTATATATGTACTCTATTGCTATATACCTATACTATGTATGTACTGTACTGTTATCTACCTGTACTATATATGTATTATACTATTATATGTCATAGAACAAATGATTCTATCATCCTGGAGCAATTCCCAATCAATCTTCAAAACTTGGCCAACAACTTAATCTTTGTAAACGGTATTAAGCAATCACCATCTCATTGTGAGCATGCAGTAATTACCATCAGGGTAAGCAGCATCTTGCCACACAGGTCTACAGGGAAATGTTAGCATCAAATGAATGGCTAATCATGTAATGCAAGAACAAGCTTGGTCCACAACTCAAGAGCGACTCTCTACACTGACTCTCTACACTGGAATATAAAGGAGGGGGTCTTAAGCGGGCCCTCTATTATATGATGTGGCCCTCCTCTATATCTTCATGGATCATCAACGTTAGCCTCTTACCCTTTATGATGAAATACTGCACAGGGTTGGGTATGGATGCACTTTATGCAAAGAGTACATACATGAGGTTGAGCTAAGTACAATGTATTCGTGTCAATTTGCCAAAACTTATTCTTTAGGTTATAGGATATAAAGTTTAAAAAAGACATGCAAAGATGTTAAACACCAATGCTTGGACCCCACAACAGAAACCCTTAACAATCACTAGTTTCAATCACTTTCATAAACTTTGGATGTAGAGGAATGTGCATGCTGGACCGCCTTTCTGTTCAAACTGCTGCTCACCATGGTCATATGAGTGAGAGGTAAAGAGGGATTCAGGACTAACCATCATAGGTGATCAAACATTTATCACCTATCCTGTGTAGATAGATTGATAGATAGATAATCCTGACAAAAATAATTGAAAAAGTGAGCTTCTTTTGGTCCAAATGATATTAGATACTCTCTATGGCATACTTTCAACTAAGTTCTGATTCACTTTAGCTGGTATTTCCCTCCATTCATCCTGCAAATGTCCTGCAAGTTCTTTCAAAGAATATGCATTGGCCCCTGTACAATGGGCAAGGAGAGTTGTCTTTAGACAGTTGCACAATGGAACAATGTTCTATAGAGTGACGAATCACACTACTCCATCTTCTAATCAGATGGACATACTTTAGTGTGGAAGAGGTTGGGGAATGCTTTTGCTAGAGTCTATAGTGCCAACAGTTAAGTACTGCATTTCCATTATGGTCTGGTGATGTTTTGCATGGTATAGTCTCATTCCATTGTTATAGTGGCAAGAACCATGAACATGGACATGTACCATGACATTCTAGACAATAATGGGCTGCTGACAATGTGACAATACTCTGGGAATGGTCAGCAATGCAAGGCAGCGCACCTTGTCACAAATTCAACACTGCTTTACAATGGTTAAGGTATTGGACTGGCACATACAGAGTCCTGACCTGAACCCTACTGAACCGCTTCATGATGAACTGGAACATTAGGTCAGGAAATATAAACAGCTTCGATCTTCTTTGAGTGAACATGACAGACATTTTCAGGATGAATGAAGGGAAATGCCAGCTGCAGTGTATCACACTTTAGTAGAAAGTATGCCACGGAGAGTATCCGATGCCATTAGGGCCAAAGGAGCCCCACTAAATATTAACATATGGAAAAAAAATACTACTTTTGATTCTTGCTCAGCTGTCCAATTAATTTTGTCAGGATAGTGTAGTGTAGATATGTGAAATGGAGAGATATTTTTAGTAGTAAGGTACAGTATGTACTGTAGTCATACTTTTGCTTCCTACTTTTCTGAAACTGCTTGTCCTGTTTCCCGGAGCAGCTACTCTTGTCCTGCCGGTATTGACAGAAGTCGGCTGCTGAGCTGTCACCGGGACATCAAATCAGAGTGCAAAAAATTCCCACAATAGCTGCAGCCAGAGCAAGCAAATTGTATTACTTTCTGTTTGTTGTGTGTCAGACAGACGGAAAAGTAATTCATTTCTGAAATGGGATGCGGAGAAAAGTGAGGCACACAGAATGTTTTCAGAACTTTGCAAAATATTTTAAATCGGATGACTGCTTCTCAGACAGTCGGGTTAAAAGTAATTTCTACTTTTGGTAATGAGAGTAACAAAACATTTTTTCTGCTGCTCTCTAGCTAAAATAAGGGATAAAAGAGCAGTTTCTTGTGGTAATGAGAATTATGTTTTTCAGGCTTGTCAAAAAATATTGTTGCAACATAGTAGAAAGTAATAACGGCCTTGCTTACTGCTAGGTTCTGTTGTAGATAGGGAAAGTGGAAATGGGAGGAAGACTAAACAGTTTTCCCCTCTATTGCCTACGGAAAATGATTGTTGGTTTAGACTACTCCGTTTTTAACTACCTACTTGATTAATTCAGAAGATACAGTGCGGTATTATTTGTATGTTTGATTGTGTTAGCATGTTAACTCTATTATGACTGCTGGCCACAGCTGGTAGTGCTTTTATTTTTTTCACTCATTTATATAGTGCATACATAAGGTGACCAGATTTTCCCAGGGTCAAAGCGGGACAGAGGGGTGTGGTCAGGGGGCGGGGCTTCTCACAGTGTATGATTTTACCTTCATCGCTATAAAAAGTACAGGGCCATTTCAAAAATGGCAGGGAGCAAGTTCTGCAGCATTTCTGTATCCAAAAAACAGTCACAATCCGTACCATTGGTGCAGATTTTGACTGGAAATCAGCCGTGTAACTACAGCTGATTTCATTCTGTGTGGTGCTCCCCATCACCTTCTACACAGGTTTCCCACTGTCAGCGCTCCCTGGCTTCCCAGCGGCTTGTAGTGGGCTCACCTGACCAGCATCACCTAACCAGTGGCACTGGGAACTGGAAGCCGGGGAGCGCTGACTGCGAGAAGCCTTCTGAGGAGGTGAGGGGGAGCGCCGCATAGTATGAAATCAGCTGCGGATACGCAGCTGATTTCAAGCCAAAATGGTTTTTGGATGCGGAAATGTTGCAGAATTTGCCATGCAAATTTCTGCTGCAGACATTCCACAGCATTTCCGCCACATGTAAACATACCCTAAATCAGCTTGAGGTACGCTGCCATGTGCAAAGTGGTCTCAGTAGTAATAGTGTCCCCTATATCGGCCTCAGAAGTAATAGTGACCCCTACCTCCAGCCTAGTAGTCATAGTGACCCCCACAGTGGGCTCACAAGTAATAGTGACTCCTAAATCCACCCTATTAGTAATAGTGACTCCCACAGTGGCATCAGTAGTAATTGTGACCCCCTATATCAGCCTCAGTAGTAATAGACCTCTCTTCCTATGGAGATCAGGGGAGGAAGAGGTGGATGATCCCAGATGCACACACTGCCGTCAGTGTATGTATCTGGCTGCAGTAGCTGTGAGTAATTACCAGTTGGGGAGCTGCGGCTTTGCAGCTGGTAATCACTTTAATGGTGACCCCTGTCCTCCCGAAAGCAGTACAAAAGCGGGATAGACATCCCGAAAGCGGGACAAGTGGTTGTCCCGCCTGGGACCCTAGAAAAAGCAGGACACGGGGTCCCAAAGCGAGACTCTCCCGCCTAAATCGGGACATCTGGTTACCTTAGCATACATAATCTGCAGTGCTGTTATTTATAGGGTTTTAGACCCACTTGGGCTCATAGGCTAAATTAAACTAATGGTATGTTGGACTGGGGTGCCTGGGGGAGGCTCACACGAGACATTGTTCTTGGGCTTAAGCCCAGGACTCCAGTGCTTCAGGGCAACAGTGCTAGTTACTAAGGCACTGTGCTGCCGACCTCCTCCTTGCAGCGGCTGTTGGCATCCTCTTGTTCAGATGCTGCACTACCCCTTTAGGTGTTGCCTCTGTCCACAGGTGCAAAAAAGTGCTGGATTCACTTATAAGGGTCCCTTTGTCCGGGACGATTGTCGGGCGCTTTCTCACAGGAGTGATGGTTGGTCAGTGACTAGAGATGGATCAGGCTGGAGATGGACAACTGCCTGTTTACACAGACCGATCGTTGTTTGATTATTATACCTGCACAAACGGAACGATGAACGATAAGCGAACTAATTATCATTCGTTGCTCGCATTATTTACACTGAACGATTATCGTTCAGATTTGCATGATCAAATGATAATCTGAAAAATACACTATACAAAAAAATGGTTTTTATTTTTTCTGGACAAAATTTTTTGTTTCTTACAGAGTTTTGGGTGCTGATTCCAAATTTGTGCTCAGACAAACAAGACAGACAAGAATCTTAACAGTAGAATAAGGAAGTGTAGATATGATTGCATTGAAATATGTTTTATAAATGTACCTATAAACAGTAAATCCTGAATGGGGGAACATAGTGTTCTAAGAAACACAAATACCAGGAAATTATGGGTTGTTCGTTGTTTTCATAAGTCACTTATTTCTTTGCTGTCCACAAATGTTCTTTGGAATATTCCAGCAGTAATCGGCATCATAGTGCCCACTTTTCCTCATACCGGTTTTCAATTGCACGTATGCCCTGGTGAAATCTTTCACCATGCTCATCTAAGTCCTGCATCTGTCCAGGAAGACAGACAGATTTGATAAATGAGGCCCACGGTTTTAATTGTCAATACAATGCGATAAAATGGTACATTTTTGAATATCCTACCTTCTTATGATGTCTATAACTTCATTGTCTATTCTGACAGACAATTTTGGTTGCAGTATTTGCATTCAGTATCTTGAATATAGGTAAGAACACTGGTTGTCACAGAGGAAAATACATCCTTGTAACACAGTGTAATCATTCCATGTAAAAGAGCCCTTGAAGGGCCAATGTGCACACCCTGCTTTCCTGTCCCCAGCTTATCCCAGATATTCTTGGATTATTTAAGGCATTACCTCTCATTGGAAGTTGCCAGAGCAATAGGTTTATATTGATTCTGTGAAAGTGTATCTATACTATCCAACTTTGCTCAACTCTGAGTGTCCTGACCCATTTCTCATTATATTGACTATGCCCTGACCTTCTTCCTGATTACCATAATGTATGAGCTCTGCCTGTCCTGACTTCATTCTGTTTTACTGACTACATCCTTAACTATTCTATTGCTACCACTTTCCGGGCCTTTTGACCGAGGGCATACATTCCATAGATGCAGACTATGGGATTGCTATGGAGCCCTTGGAGGGAGTCCTAGCTTTGGCTGCACCATCCCATTCCCTGCTGGGTAGTGAGAACATATGCAGAACCTTCCTCCAAAGAGAAACTGCATTGTTATCAAAAGGGTTGGTTAAAGGGTGAAGATCAGGAACGTTTTACAGCAGCCCTCAAGAATCAGACAGAATCACTCAGTGGCACAGTGGCTTCACACCCACTGCATTACAAACTCTATATCCCATTATAATGTGTACACTGTATGGCATCATTGCTCTATACTACTCTAGAAGGGCATATTTTGATATCATATGACAGTACTTTGTGAGTATTATAAGGCACTGTTTTATGGCCAGTTTGACACTGCTATAATGAAACTATATGACAATAGCATTTCAGCACACTATGGTAATAGTATGTGGGGAATGAACAGTATATCTAGTACCGAGCAAAAATTTTTAGGCAGGTGTAGAAAAAATGCTTTCAAAAATAGAAGTGTTAATAGTTTATCTTTGTCAATTAAATGTGAAGTGAATGAACAAAAGAGAAATGTAAATCATATTAATATTTGCTGTGACCACCATTTTATTTAAATGTCTGCCTAAAACTTTTGCACAATACAGTATTTTGAAAGTCCATTAGTAATTAAATGAAACATTTGTGTGGGGCTGTCTGATACCTAATTTGTGCCTAGCTGTCTAGCTTGTTTCCAAATATATACTTGGAGTACAATGTAGAATTAATGTTACTTCGAGAAGTGTATGCAAAAAAAAAGGTTCAGAGGTGCAGCCTAAATCTTTGGGGTTAAGGAAAAGGTTATTTTTTGCCAGGGTGATATATTAAGAGCCTGCCCCTGCTCTTGCTGCACTGCGGTTCTATAAGTTACTTAGAACTTGACAAGCACACATTTAAAGTTTCCTATGTAAACTACTGTCAATTACAATTCAAGTTTTGTTCTACTTTTTCCTTAGCAACAACTGCATAACTAGCTGTGTGCCAAATCCAGGAGCAAACAGTAAACAAGTCTGATTATGTAACGCCATGATCTATAATCACAGTATAAAAAGCCGAAAAGAAAACCAAATGCAAGTTAACATTGAACAAATTCTTGAAAACGTATACATCATGCAAAAGGATTAGCTACAGTAGTTGCATAAATATCAATTGCTTCATATACAGATACAGTGGGGAAAAAAAGTATTTAGTCAGATACCAATTGTACAAGTTCTCCCACTTAAAAAGATGAGAGAGGCCTGTAACTGACATCATAGGTAGACCTTAACTATGAGAGACAACATGAGAAAACATCCAGAAAATCACATTGTCTGATTTTTAACAAATTTATTTGCAAATTATGGTGGAAGATAAGTATTTGGTCAAAAACAAAAGTTCATCTTAATACTGTGTTATATATCCTTTATTGGCAATGACAGAGGTCAAACATTTTCTGTAAGTCTTCACAAGGTTGGCACACACTGTTGCTGGTATGTTGGCCCATTACTCCATGCAGATCTCCTCAAAAGCAGTGATGTTTTGGGGCTGTCACTGGGCAACACAGATTTTCAACTCCCTCCAAAGTTTTTCTATAGGGTTGAGATCCGAAGACTGGCTAGGCAACTCCAGGACCTTGAAATGCTTCTTACGAAGCCACTCCTTCATTGCCCTGGCGGTGTGCTTGGGATCATTGTCATGCTGAAAGACCCAACCACATTTCATCTTCAGTTCCCCCTGCTGATGGAAGGAGGTTTGCACTCAAAATCTCACGATACATGGCCCCATTCATTCTTTCATCTATACGGATCAGTCGTCCAGGTCCCTTTGCAGACAAACAGCCCCAAAGCATGATGTTGCCACCCCCATGCTTCACAGTAGGTATGGTGTTCTTTGGATGCAACTCAGCATTCTTTCTCCTCCAAACACGACGAGTTGTGTTTCTGCCAAACAGTTCTACTTTAGTTTCATCTGACCATATGACATTCTCCCAATACTCTTCTGGATCATCCAAATGCTCTCTAGCAAACTTCAGTCGGCCCCGGACATGTACTGGCTTCAGCAGGGGGACATGTCGGGCACTGCAGGATCTGAGTCCCTGGCATCGTAGTGTGTTAGTGATAATAGCCTTTGTTACGTTGGTCCCAGCTCTCTGCAGGTCATTCCCTAGGTTCCCCCATGTGGTTCTGGGATTTTTGCTCACCGTTCTTGTGATTATTTTGACCCCACGGGGTGAGATCTTGCGTGGAGCCCCAGATCGAGGGAGATTATTAGTGTTCTTATATCTCTTCCTTTTTCTAATTATTGCTCCCAGAGTTGATTTCTTCACATCAAGATGCTTGCCTGTTGCAGATTCAGTCTTTCAAGTCTGGTGCAGGCCTACAATTTTGTTTCTGGTGTCCTTCGACAGCTCTTTGGTCTTCACCATAGTGGAGTTTGGAGTGTGACTGCTTGAGGTTGTGGACAGGTGTCTTTTATACTGATAACAAGTTCTAACAGGTGCCATTACTACAGGTAATGAATGGAGGACAGAGGAGCCTCTTAAAGAAGAAGTTACAGGCCTGTGAGACCCAGAAATCTTGCTTGTTTGTAGGTGACCAAATACTTATTTTCCACCATAATTTGCAAATAAATTCGTTAAAAATCAGACAATGTGATTTTCTGGATGTGTTTTCTCATGTTGTCTCTCATAGTTGAGGTCTACCTATGATGTCAATTACAGGCCTCTCTCATCTTTTTAAGTGGGAGAACTTGTACAATTGGTATCTGACTAAATACTTTTTTTCCCCACTGTATATTTAATCTTCTATCTGTCCTAAAGCCTATGCCACAGACTGCCATAAACAGCAGTCTGAAGATCATTGAAGAACGAACATGAAAGCCACTATGAACTGGAATCTCTTCTACCAGAACTTTTCTATTTTCAGGAATTCACATTGACCTAGGCTTGATTATAGGTTGGCTGAAATTCGAAAATTAAATTTTAATTCTCCTCAAAGACCGGTTCTTCCACAGTATAGTAAGGAATTGCAATTTTGAAGGGGAAATCCATATGTGTTGTTAAGCAGCATATGGTCTGTGGAGTATATGAGCTTGGTCCTTGATTAGTTTCGAGAGGCTTAAAGGAGTTGTCGAGTTGTAAACTATCAATGGCCTAGCTGTAGAATAGGTCATCAATAGTAAATCCGTGGGGGTCTGCTGCTCAGTATCCTTGCCGATCAGCTGTTTATCAAGCCAATGAGCTCATGCACTCAGTTGTTGTGCAAGAAGCAGACAAATTTGTTCTCACTGCTGTGGCTAGACTTGGTATTGCAGGCAAAGTTCCCATTGAATGTGAACTTTGTGTGTAATACCAAGTCTGGCCACTGCAGAGGGAACAGAGCTTTCTGTTTTCTGCAGAAATCATCTCAGTGCACAAAGCACAGCAGCATGGTGAATAGCTGATCAGTGGGGGTCCCAGGTGGGAGATCCCTGCCAATCTACTATTGATAGTCTAACCTGAGCATAGTCTACAATTGGATAACCCCTTTAACATTCAACGCTTTAATTAAAAATCTCTAACAAGGCCCCCAGTTATGATTATAATTTGTAACATGGGTCTTCTCAAGTAGGGTAGAGGAATCTTTTAGGCACTCTAAAGGGTGGCTTTACACGGTGCAACTATTGTCTGAATAGTCTCTGGAAATAGTCACTATAGTGCAGAATGACTGTTGCATGCTTACTTTTACACAGAATGATTGGTGTTCACTTCTTGTTTAATTTTTCGATCCTTGAATGAATTGTTGGGAACATGTACATGGGCCGAAATATAATTTGTTGACTAGTTAGAGGACATAAGGTTCTTTGGTGGACGTGCATTTGAAATTTTGACCCCTCCCCAACACATGGTCGTTGGACTAAAATCAGAGTATAATAACAAGTCTTCTTTGGAAGACCAGCAGGGACTGTTCAGTTGAGGATCACGCGCACACGTTTATGTTTTTTCGGTAACCAACGCATTAAGTGGGAGGGCAACAAGTTCAAAAAAAGGCGGGAGCCAATCAGGGTATAGTGAACGATGCTTACCTCTCTGCAAAGTTACTAATTAGTCATTGCAAGACAACGATTATCTGTTTACACCAGACGGTAATTAATCAACCAGTGACTATTTATATGTGAGCTGAAAGAAAATGACTAGTGAGTGACTAATGAATACATTTTTTCATCTCCCGGTTGGTGGAGGTGTGGAAGATGGAAGAACTGTCTGTTACGTTCTCTCTATTGAGTGACTATTCGCATGATAGTTGTCCCATAGAACCACCCTAAGATTCCAAAGCTTGGATGTGAGCACAAGCTCTGCACCCTTGCTAACATAAAGCGCCAAAGACATATAGCATTGCTCAAAGATTTTCTGAATCAATCTCCTAAGGGCTCAGTCACACGGGCGCATCCGATCGCCCGTCTTCCTGCAGGATAAGACAGCAGTGCGGAGAAAGAACACATGACTGGCTCCATTGCCGGTCATGTGTTTTTTCTTCCGCGCTGTGGAGAGTCTACTGTACCTGCAGTGCCGCCGTCTTCTTCGTGCAGGCAGACTGGATGCACCCGTGTGACTGAGCCCTAAAAGTGCGTTCCTTTAAGTTAATGGACCTTTGCTTTGTATGTTGTGCTAGAAATTTGAAGTAACTGAAATTTGGGAGCAGGACAGAAGGGCTTTGGGCTCTTTCCCTTTGTTCTGGAGATCACTTTTGGTCTAATCTCAGAAATTCCACCAATGTGAGCTTAATGCAGAAATCTATGACGTGTCAGCATCATTTTTTGGGTGGATTTACCGTATTAAAAAATTCCAAGATATTAAATATGTCCAGATAAAGAAGATTTCTGTAAATCCCATTACTTCTACTTTATGACATTATATCTCTGCTTTGTTCAGCATGTGTGAAGTTAAGATAGATTCACAGGACGACATCTAATATCAGTCCAGGTTTCCGATGATTAATATTTCCAACGAGACCAGGCGGTCTGCCTATCACAGGTATTAATCTGTCTTTAAAGGGAAATGTAGTGCGTATTTTTTCTGTAGCTCGCCGCATAAGCTCTGCTAAATTCTACAAAAGTAGCTGCCCATTAGCATCTAAATCAATGAAATCTTGTACATTTAAATCAAACTCTTTTAATTAAATTTTCCTCCCCTCGTGTCCCCCTCGCTGCCTCCCTCCTCCTCTGTGTTGCTAATATTACACATTTATTTAACAAAATGGTTTCTCATTAGAAATGCATTTACACTTGGAAAATCTTAAAAAGATTAATCAGCTGCATCTCTAATTTCCATATGGCAGATTAATATGCATTGTGAAGGGGTCTTGATCATTGCGCGGATTGGTACAACGTTCTATATCTGCAAATAGATGCAGACTGAAGCATGAAGGGTAAGCACTGGACTGTGATGGTAGAGATGCTTAAAGTGTATTTCCAACTTGAAACAAATATACCATGTGGTTAAGTACTGCAGATTACCCCCAAGTAAAGGCTAGGCATTGTTAAAGTTACAACCAATGGTCACAATTCGCTGGGAGTGGGTAGAGTTCTCCTGCTTCTACAGAATATTGGCCAGGCTAGGAGAAGTTTGAATAGCACTCGTTGTAGAGTTTTCGATTACGTAATGTCTATTATCTCCACTATTCGTCTTTCTACATACTTCTGAAATGAGTATAAGACTACTACTGCCTTCATAGCCAAACAGGAGAAGGTGGTCTACAAAGATGAATGAAACCAATGGAAAAGTTCACCTGAACTTGTTGTCATGATGTGTCAGCATGTGTTCCTGGTTATTGTGGTGCTAGGCACAGATAGGAGCCCAAGTCTGCAGGTGTTGGTTTATTGGCCTGACTGTGAGATGGATTTTTTTAGCCAGCCATTCACCACTGTTCTGTTACCATAGAACCTGCCTGCGCTGCCCCGACCCCTGTAGTGTCAGTCACTACACAGGGGTCGGGGCAGCGCTTATGCTCTGACACTCCTGTATTCCAGCTCCACTTAATAGATAACTTCTTTAATATTAACACCCAACAAGCTAATATACAGCAGATGTGATGGTCAGGTGTCCACATACTTCCAGCGGTATAGTCTTAATTTTAAAAAAAGGACCTAGTATTAAAATTCTACTATAGCTTTAGCCCATCACCCTAGCATCAGCAATGTAGTATTACACATTTTTCCTATGCTGTCCTCAATCCAAGACTAAAGTCACGTCAGGATTCGGCTTAAAGAACCTTTAAAAATCGCCATTTTGTTAACAGTCTCAAACAAGCTCAGTGGCCATCACAATTGGATACTTTAAAGTGGCCCTCTATTTTTGTAAAAAAATTTCTGTCCTCAGACCAAAGGAGAGAGGGTCTATTATCCCGCTGTCATTCTTTTCTACTGATGTCCCTCTGATCCAACGATTTTGGATCCTGTTTTTAGCCGTACAAGATGACCACTGAAATTTTCTAAGTACCTAATGCACACTGTGTACTGCTCTCTGATTGGCCAGCACTGATCACGTGAACAGTGCTTGTCAATCAGAGAACAGATACAGTAAATTCATAGTCTAAGGCCTCATGTCCACGGGCGGATTTGATTTGCAGAATCCGAGCAGGACACCCACATGGGAGATCTGCAAATCAAGCCGCCCATAGGGAAGCATTGATATCCGCAAATTAATAAAAGCATGCAGATTTGATTTGCGGACCTTCCAATCTGGAAAATAAATCACAGTATGCTCCATTTCTATACGGATCCTGCACTGACGGTTTCCATTGAAGTCAATGGAAGCCATCTGATCTGCAGCACATCCACAGCTGACACTGCAGACGTGCCGCGAATCCGCGGGAAAGCAGAAGTTTAAAAAAAATCATACTGCACATATTGGCGCAGCGCACGGAATGGCGCTTCCGCACACACTCACAGTGCAGAAGAAAGAAGATCCGGACAGCAGGGAGAAGACCCGGATAGGTCTGTATAAGACCTGGACAATAAGAAAATGTCCTCCGTCCACGGACAAGGTCGGCTCCCGCTGTGGGCTCCCGCGGGCTGAGTTTTCAACCCACCCATGGACATGAGGCCTTACATTATAAATGTACTGTGGGTATTTGATAATTTGAAGATAGCATCAACCATCTTGGATAGCTGAAAATGGGACTCAGCACAAAAGACCAGCAGCAGGTAATATACAGTAACTGTTCGTTCCTAATGTTATCTATTTCCTGTAAATGTTGAATAGCATTTGAAACTGGAAGAAGGAAGAGAATGAGAGGTATAGCATTTATATTGAATTGTTGCTGTTTTCCATGGTCATACTCGAGTCCAATCATCATAATTCTTGTTTGGGGAGGGTCAACATTACAAGCAGTACCTTGGTCTGCTTACTAGTGTTGAGCAAACCAAACCAGGAGAACCCTGTTTCAGCTTGAAACGTGATGAGAGAGTGGCTGTATGATGCCCCATTGCGTAATTTGTAACAATATCATAAATAATCATCCATAGTAATGTATATTAGCTTGATCTAGACAAAGCAAGGGTAGCGCTCACCATGGAATGATATAGGTGAAGCTTATTCTTGAACTCTGGGTTTAACGGATCAACAGGGCTCTCCCCAAATTGCTACCTGCATATCATAGATACTAAGTATAAGATTATATTGCTTTTCCATTTCTTTAATGCAATATTGTATACCCTGTTTGTATCCCTTAATTTTATATCTCTCTTTTGATGATATCTGTTACAGTTTACGGCCCCTTCTGGTGGCTGAGGCTTGCATTCAGCTTCTATCCATTGCAGACATCCAACTTTGGTGCCTGCTCACTCACTGACAAAGTCCTGGAGAGTGTGGTGTTTTTAAGGTGCTGACGCTCTTAACTAATTCTTCACCTGCCAATCCTCTGCTATCCCTATATCAAGCATCCTCCCCTTATGGTGGGTGCCTGATTACTATGACCTTTTTGTCTCGCTCAAGGTGCTACTAATGTATTCTGATTCTCTGGTTCCTGACTTTAGCTGATGACATTCACGTCTATACTTCTAACTGCAGCTTATTAAGTTGACCGCTTGTGTTTGCTGCCTGCACTGACCCCTGGCCTACTGTGCCATGCTGAATCTATACTCCATGACCTCTGGCTTGTTCCTTGTGCTGAAGTGTGCCACCTGTCCCATCCTGAATTGTGTGCCTACACACCTGTCCACATCCTCAGGTATTGTGCCTTGCACTATTGTGTCATCAGTTGCTACATTACTGGGACCACTTCCAGTGTAAAAGCCTGAGGACTCTGCAGCAAAGCCCACATCCAGATTGGTGGGGTTAAAGGGTGCAGACCAGGGATCCTCAGCTGTCACCCCAGCATTTGGCCCAAAATCAAACCAGTGTGTAGCACATTGGATCTACATTTTCTAATCTTGACAATATCTCTTGGTACCTCATATGTTTTTTTCAAATTTTATCACTTTAAGTAAACTTTATTAATGCTGAGCCTTTGTATGTGAACCTATTTATTCTCACATGTTAGAACTCACGGTAAAACAATTGATGTTATTATGTTTCAGAATAACAATGTTTCTTAGTCACGGGTAGATTACAAACAAATGACACATTCTCGTATAAGAATAAACCAATCATTTAAATCCCACGCAAAAAAAATTGGACTATTTTAACTATTTAGTGTCCATTCTAGAATATTATTCCCTGAACATGTGTACTTATGGGCACAAATTCAGAAAGAAAAAACAATAACTGGTGGAAATGATAGCAGAATGTTATACATTAGCGATCTATGAAAGGAGGAAGTTCAGACTATTTGAATTGCTTTTAAAACACATTGACACATTAGGGCAGATTTGCCAACCTAAATACACCACAACTGGTGTACATGTGTAAGGAACTATGCCATGGGCTTTGAGTTGTGCCAAAATTATCTCATGCGCCAAAATTTGCACCACATTTTGGAGCTATGAGACTGAGCATGCTCCCTGAGAACCTTCTGGTAAGAGAATGACAGCACTATAAAACGTTTTGAGAGGTGTGTCACAGGATGAAGAGAGTGCAGACTCTGGGTAGAGCTGAGGTGCTGCTGTGAAGTGCTGCTGAACAGGGGTGCAAAAGCCTGCAAAAAATGGCCGCTGAGAAGGGGGGAAGCTACTGTAGTTGTTAAGAGAGGACAGTGACCCGAGACTGCCTTTTGCCTGGAGCCAAAAGAGAGAGTCACTTATGTGCTTCAACCAAGTGGGCATGGGGGCAGCAACAAGGATTCCATGGTGACTACTTCCACATGACATACTGTTAGTGAGGCCGGCCTCAGTAGGACCGCTTGGTGTGCGCACCATTAGGGACATTACTGGACTGTGTTCATTGTAGTGAAGTGTTAGCCCTTCAAAAAAACAACTGTGCAGTATATAAAGTGGTCTGTAATTCTAAGCCACACAAAACATTATTGATATTATTCCTAAATGTATTATTGTTACCCTGTGTTGTACATTAAGTGATACTTTTTCCAGGATTTAGTTAGCTGTAACTTGCAATAGGGGTTTCTACGTCAAGAGTTTAATTGCTTACTTATTATTGTTACATTCCTTGTTTTTGTTCTTGTATTTGTAAATATTGCATTTATTTGTAACTCTTCCTACTGCATCAAATCTTGAACCTGCGTTTCAATATCACCTACCCACAACACATGCTTTCTACCAGATTTATTATGTGTTTTATCCATTTTTGTGCCATACTAGATAAGTAACATGGCTTCTAGAGTACACCAATCAAGGGATGGAATAAAGTTAGGAAAAAGTGTCTAAAGATGCGACAATTTTATCTTACAGCTTGAGACACTGTAGTAAATTTGACACGTCCAGTCTAGTTTTAAGCTGTCTAAATTTAAGACTGTATTAATCAAAAGGCAAGGAGAAGAGAGGACGGAAGGAAAGGGAAAGCATAAAGAGAAGGAAATTTAAATCTTTGCAGGCTCTAAAGCCTTAAATGGCCAGTGATAATCACAATTGCAATTATATTGCTGTGGGACCAATGCAGGTAGGAAGTCTACTGTCAAAGTATTTCTTAGCAAGGACAAGTCCCAGCTTCTGAGGCAAGAATAAGAGCCCTAGTGTTGTCCTTATCATCAACTCTGTTACAAGCTGTCAATCTTGAGAGAAAACAAACATCACTAATGGGCCTCCAGTTTTCTTCTGTGTTAGCCGACTAGTTTAACTTATGGACCCCAAAGTCTGAAATTCTGATCACTTTTAGAATGTGCAAATATACAGTATGTTCAAGCGAATGTGTCAGGTTATAAATAATGCAGATGCTACGGTTACGTAACCTTTTTCATTAATATTAGTGCAGATGTTCCGATCGTGTTATATTAGCTCCACCTACGCAGAGTGAACCCGACATACGTGAGGCACTATGAGAATGCGTACACTTTGTGCCAAGTATCTGAACGTGATGACACTTGTCTAAATGAAATTCTCTCCATCTGTATTTTTTACATGTTATTGATATTTTAATAATGCACCTAGTCTTTCTAATAAAATACAATTCTCTTAGCAGAAATAGCAAAGCTGCATCTGTTGACTTGCGAATTAACTTTAAATAGAATTAAGGTTGGAACATTCAGATGGTTTTGTTCTTGCAGATACCAGAGATGACTAGGACTTGGCAGCTTCAATGTATATAGGGTCCAACAGCCTTCAAGAAGAAAACCATGGTCAGTGTTTTAATATCTGTTATGAAGAAAATACAAAATAGCAGAGCTGAATTTTTTCATTTAAAGGAGTTCTACAAGGAGGGCTTAACTATTGACGACCTATCCTGACCTATCCATCACTAGTTGATCAGTGGTGATCCAACTTCTTTGATCCCTGCCACAAGTTAGAAACACTGTCTTAAAAGTGTCTAAAAACACATAATAAATGTGGCACAAATAAGTAAGAAAGTTTTCTGGTGTAATTTGCACTAGAAAGCTATTGTATTTTGAATAACAAATAAGCCCCATTGTCGTCATAGATGGGAGTCCCTTGCTTGGCATAAGTCAGAACAGAGATCCAGTATAAAGAATGGCTTCAGCCATCCATGCATTTTTAAATAGTCATCATGTAATATAAGTAGGCGGAAGATGCCCAAAGGGATGTCACAAGTGAAAATCACAATTGCACTGCTATTGCTGTGAGACCCATACAGGTGGTATACCTGTTGTCAAAGTATTTCTCTGTCTCTAAATATACAGCTTTGTGGTATTTGTAGGTGCAGGATCTCCGGTGTGAATGGACCTCTACACCAAAACCCCTTAAATGCTTAATTAAGCTCATGTCAGGCAAACTTGCAGGCCACACCATTCATACGAACTCTCCAGAATTCTCCTGTAACCAATTCTGAACAACTTGGGCCCGATGAATCGGTATCCTGCTGGAATATCACACCATTGGGTGGGTACATGAAGTCCATTAAGGGCTGCAAACAGGGGCACCCCGTCTATAAGTAGAGTTGAGTACTCTGCCTCAGGCAGCACCCCTTCCCAAATGCACAAGGCGGCAATTTTGCTGTCTGCATTCAGTCCTGTACTGATAATCTACCTGACTGGGCAGATTCTCAGTGGGCCACACTGTTGTCTGGGGCCAGTGGGCTTCCGGCACAGCCCGCTGGTCCTCTGGCTGAATTCGAAGTGACTTTAAATAAAGAAGGAACCTCATCTTGCTGCAGATTCTGCTTGCTCTTTTCTTATCTTCCGTATGCAGAAGTATATCCACACCCTCTGCCACTTAGTCCCAGTGGCTCAAATAATTCATACACAGGTTTAGTGCATAAACATCCTCCTGCTTCCTTTAAACGATAGTGCTCTTTTCATCAGGATGACTGGAGAATGTGTGTTCACCAAGGTGAACAAGGTTTTTATGTAAATCGAAACACGTTCTCCAGTCATCCTGATGAAAAGAGCACTATCGTTTAAATAAAGCAGGAGGATATTTATTCACTAAACCCGAGTTCCCAAAGTTTTACATCTATGAAGTGACTTTAAGGGCGAGCACCCACTGGCGTTTTTTTACCTGCGTTTTGCGTTTTGCGTTTTTCCTGCACAGGCATAGAGATAACATGTGTTCCTGTCCACTGGCGTTTTTTTTTGCGTTGCGTTTGCGTTTTTAACATAGGAACTGTCAGTTGCATATGTGTCCTTATTTTTCTCCTAATGCACCCATGAAAGTCAATGGTAATTTATGGAAAAGCCGCGAAAACGCCGCAAAAAACGCCGCGAAAAACACGCGGAAAAATCGCGGGAAACGCGGCGAAAACGCTGCGTTTTTTTCCCGCGGAAAACGCAAACGCCAGTGGGTGCTTACCCTAAGATGCAGATACAATTAACAAGGGCAGTGCCACTGCCAAAAGCCACGCCGGGCTCTCTGCACTACCACTTAGCATCTTCTATGCGACACAGGTGACATGATGATATCAATACAATGCCTACGTTGTTTCGCCTTTATTTAAGTAACTTTAATATATTGCTATGGGGGACAATATGGAACATTATGGCTACTACAGGGGACAGTAAAGGGGAAGGGGGGAACCTGTTATTTGTATAGTGCCAACTTATTCCGCAGCGCTTTCAGGTAATTTATTTATTACTCATTTTACCGACCTCGGAAGGATGGAAAGCTGAGTCAACCTTGAGCAGGCTACCTGAACCAAACGGGGATTGAACTTGCAACCTTCAGGTTGTGAGTGAGAGGTTAGAACTGCATACTGCTGCCTTAACACTCTGCACTACATGAGGCTTATCAATAGTGATTACTAAACGATTACAGTATCGCTACTATTACATGGGACAGTATGTCTACTACAGAGGACATTATGACTACTACAGGGAACATTTTGGCTACTGCTATAAGGAACATTATGGCTACTATTGCAGGGAATATTATGGCTTTTGCTATAGGGAACATTATAGCTGCTATTATAGGGGACATTATGGCTATTAATGCAGGGGACATTATGGCAACCTCAAGAGTAGAGTTGAGCGAACATAATCTGCTGAGCTTGATGCTCGTTCGACTATTAGCGTACTCTATGGTGCTCATTACTCGAACGAGCATCAAGCCGTGTTCGACCCTGCCCCAGTTTTTGGCTCCTCCCCGCTGTGACGTGCCTGTTTTGGCCCCATCCCGCCGCGACGCAGCACGTGTCATTGGCAACTTTTTTGTCTGGCAGGGAGGAGAGAGAGATAGATAGAGACGAACCTAGGGGAAAAAAAAGCTCGGCACCCGGTGTCCCACATACAAAAATGCTCGAGCCTCCCATTGTAGTCAATGGGGTTCGTTACTTGAGTAGAGCTCTCGAATTTTACGAAAAGCTTGTCTCGAATAACGTGGACTCGCGCATTTGGCTGCTCGCTCATCTCTACTCAAGAGATATTATAGACACTACTACATGGGACCTTATAGCTACTATAGAGAACATTTTGACTACCACAGGAGACATTATAGATACTACTACATGAGACATTATGGATACTATTACAGGAGACATTATGATTACTATTACAAGGGACATTATCGAAGCTACTACAGGGGAAATTATGTTTTTTTTTGTTACACCAGAGGGACATTATGGCTATTAAAGCAGGAGGACAGTATGGTTATTTATTACTACAGGGAAAGCGTGGCTATATTATTACAGGGCAACAGTACATTTTGACTGCTATTACAAAGGACATTATGGCTTTTTATTAGTACAGGAGGCAGTATAGCTATATATTACTACAGGGGGACAGTATCACTTTATATTACAACAGCGGACAGTTTGGCTATTTATTACTACAAGGAGACAATATTTACTACAGAGGGGCAGTGTGGCTTGTTGTTTGTTAACTTACTGCTAGGTGTGTGCTTCTGGGAGCTGGGGTTCTACAGGTTTCCATGAACACGTCTTCACAGGTGAGGGTTAATTGAGCTGGCTGGGTGTGAAGTTCCTTCTGCCAGCCAATCCCAACGAGTCTCCTGAATATGTATATATACCAGTCCTTCTGCAAGAGGAGGCTGGTTTCCCTTCACTCTAGGGTTTGGTTTTCCTGCATGCCTGTTATATGTATATGTCTGTGAACAGTGACTTGTCCAGTGTTTATGCAGGTGGCCAAACATTAAGTGTGGATAGTCCTATTCTGTGTGTTCTGTCTTACATGCTAGCCCTAGTGTGTTGGTGTGAACTGTATCCTGTCCTGCTGGATTGTTTCTCATCTCTGGGCTAGTTAGGCCCTTAGGTTCCAGTGTGGGGCCGCAGTTATCGGGGCGATCACTCTGCTTGCAGGCAGGGTTCTGGTGGATAACAACTGCAACAACTCTATTTCCAATATACATGTAAGGGGGCTTAGAAAACTTAGCGTAGTGAAGTCAGACAAATTCTACATTTGCTAAAGCTTATTTAAAGAGACTATGTAAAATGCTAATGCTTATTTAAAATTGTGATGCAGATGCAAAGATGCTTATGTAGGAAATTGATATAGAGTGCTAATGTTATATAAGTGCTATACAGTAATTACTGAAAGTTTAGTACATAAAGGCAGAGGTTTAGTACGAGAAATGCTATAATACTGATTAGCATTGCATAGGTTTATTAGAAGGGTTGCTATACTATAGCTGAATACTGCTAACTAGATTAGTTGTGAATAGATAGTGCATATTATACGAGGGTTGGGATTTATTAGGAAAATGCATATTACATGACTGATGGTTAGTGTGCAAATGATGATAGTGATTATGTACAGCTATGCAGTTAGGATATTGTAAACAGTCACTGACTTTGTCTGTGTGGATGTTGTTTGTATGGTTTTGTTTCCAGGCTTAGCAGCTATTGGCAGATGGATATCACCATGATATCCAATGTCATCGCGCAGGGCAGGACATGCGCGTCAAATAGACAAATAGTAGGGCATATTTGCCTTGCAGGTTGATACCTGCTTAGGTATGAAAGGCAAGGTGTGCCAAAAGTTGCGTTGGCCATGTTGGTAAAGTGCGTTTTCAAGTTTCAGAAGTATAAGAGGACACTAGATAAGTAGGTCTTGTGAAGTCTGAGGATTACACCTTGGGAAGTACCCTAATGCAAAACTAGGGCAGAGATGTATAGAAGGGACAAGAGGTCTGTGCAATGTTGTGTGTGTCCTAGTCAGGCCAAGAGAGAGAAGTCTTGAAAATCTGTTGTGACCTAGGAAAATTCCATGGAGCTTCCCACCCGGAGGGAAAGAATACCCATAGTGGTTGAGATAGCTCAGGTCATTGACCTGCTGAATTGCGGAGTCATAGAGAAGCCTTTTACCAAAGACACTGTGAGTGGGTACTATTGAACGTCATGTTGAGAGTCAATGGAGTCACGTCAGGCTTGCTAAGTAACATAAAGACTGTGAGTAATAAAAGCTAGAGAATATATAAAGAGACTCACCCAGCCAGCAAGAAACCTACTATACACTGATGAAGAGCAAAAAACACCCGAAACAGCTGTCTGTACATGGTTATCTTTTCTTTCTAGAAAAGACTCTGGTTTTGGCTTATATTGCCAGTCATATTACATAGCCTGTTAGAAGGCTGGACATTGACTTTTAGGAAAGTTGCGTTCTAATAGGTGGTATTGTAGAGGCATTGTTCCATCTTTCCATTTGTATACTACATTTCCCAGATGATCATGCATTGCCTTTTAAGTTTAGAAACGCTCTTTTCTCCTTAGGGAGAGCAATACTATAAACTAAGTGAGGAGACTCAAATGGCCACGCACGCTCCTCTGGGTAATATGCAAATAAGGGAGACAGTCATTGTAATAAATCCTCCACAGCACCACCTATTGAGAGGCAGTCATTGTAATAAGACTTGTATAAAAAGACTTGTATAAAAAGTCCCACTTTGACTCGAAGGAATGCTGCCTTTCAATAGGTGGTGCTGTGGAGGATTTATTCCATCTCCCTTATTTGCATATTACCCAGAGGAGCGTGCGTGGCCATTTGAGTCTCCTCACTTAGTTTATAGTATTGCTCTCCCTAAGGAGAAAAGAGCCTTTCTGACCCCCGTCCCAGGCCTCTCACTAGCAAAAGCCAGACTCCTACTGTACACTGATGATGGGCAATAACCCGGAAACAGCTGTATGTACATGGAGTCTGGCTTTGCTTTTGATTCCCAGTCATTGTAATAAGACTTGTATAAAAAGTCCCACTTTGACTCGAAGGAATGCTGCCTTTCAATAGGTGGTGCTGTGGAGGATTTATTCCATCTCCCTTATTTGCATATTACCCAGAGGAGCGTGCGTGGCCATTTGAGTCTCCTCACTTAGTTTATAGTATTGCTCTCCCTAAGGAGAAAAGAGCGTTTCTGACCCCTGTCCCAGGCCTCTCACTAGCAAAAGCCAGACTCCTACTGTACACTGATGATGGGCAATAACCCGGAAACAGCTGTATGTACATGGAGTCTGGCTTTGCTTTTGATTCCCAGTCATTGTAATAAGACTTGTATAAAAAGTCCCACTTTGACTCGAAGGAATGCTGCCTTTCAATAGGTGGTGCTGTGGAGGATTTATTCCATCTCCCTTATTTACTTTTAAGTTTACTCACACCTACTCAGTGATCTCCATAAGAAAGATACTGGACACCTCTTGACCTATTCATAGGCCTCTGACCCAGCTAGTCAGAAACCTACTGTACATTGAGAAGAGTTTAGAACCGTGACACGGCTGTCTGTACTTGGTTATCTTTTCATTCTGGAGAAGATTCTGTCTTTGTCTTATATTCCTAGTCATGTTACAAAACCTCTTAAAAGAGTTGTGCTAAGTTATATAGTTATCTCCTATCCACAGGATATGGGATAACTTTATGATCGGTGCTGGTCTAACTGATGGGACCCTCACTGATTCTGAAAATAACTCCGGTCAGACCCTAAGTAAATGGGGTGGAGGTTGCACAAGCACGTTGCTGCTTCATTCACTTTAAGGACGGCGTCAGAGATTGCACAATCTCTGTTCCATTCACTCAGGGACCAAGCAGACCCCTGTTCGCAGGATTGGTGGGAGTCCTAGCTGTTAGACTCCATTTATCATAAAGTTAATCCCTATCCTGTGGATAGGGCATAACTTTAACTTGGCAAAACCCCTTTAAAAGGTTGAACATTGACTTATATAAAAGCTACCTTCTAAAAGGTGGTGCTGTGGAGGCATTGTAACATCTCCCATTTGCATACCAACAATATAAGTAAAAGCCAAGCTTTAAACTGTATTTATTCTTTCCATTCTATTCACGCTTGTTATTTGTATTGTTTCATGTTATGTATTTAACCCTCTGTGTCTTTCATAAGTAGAACACTCTTAAAGTCAAAGGGCTTGCGCCAAGAGAACAACCCCTGTTCATATGTGCTATTAGAGCATACAAACATCACGTAGCAGGATTCCTGCTCAGGATTTCCTCCCTATGACCCAGAATGCAGAGCTGCTTACAAAAGCCCCATTTACACAGGTCGCCTGTTGGGCAAACAATACCCAACACTCGTCCCCGCATGTAGCACAGGAGCAAGTATTGCTGGCTCGCAGCGGGGTGGCTGGAGGAGATTTCACTCCTTGCTCTCCATTGACTTAACACAGCAGCTGTTCAGTGCTGAACGGCTGCTGTTTACATTCAATGTCTATCCTGTAATACTAGAGGAAATGCCTGTCTGGCTATGTTTTCCGCTGGCAAAATGAACTTATTGTCGGGATGTTGAGATCAGGACCTTAAGCAATCAGCTATTCTCCTCTGGACCTGCATTCTGAAAGGAGTTATCCATGCTGTAACAGGGCCCCCACCTTGCCATTTATAATACTGCTTTCTTCTTATATGGCAAGAAGCCTTTGGGCCTGCTGAGGAACTAGGACCATTGTGTAACTCCTACCTGTCACTGTGTGGCTAGAAGACAGTTGTGAGTCCAGCGTGGCGTGGCAATGTCAGCCCAGGCCCACAAAATGTGCTGTGCCATTGCAAGTTCATTTTCTGTCAGCATTGATCAGCAGAGAGTTAACTGTTACTTAAACCAGTTCCTATGAATGGAAGGTGCTGGTTATACTCAGTTTGGAGGTGTTTCTGGTTTTGTCTGAGGCTCTTGGGTTAGAACTGAGTATCTTTTAAGTAAGATAAGTGTGCTTTTGTTCTTCTTGATTATCTGAGGTGTTTGTACATCTTTTCCCATGCACTAGTGGTTATATAATTTTTTGTCTCACCTTACTTTTTCCACTATTTTCTGTCCCTATTCGGAAAAGTCAAGGTTGCCCCAGGTTTCCGACGGTAGGCTACCCTCATCAGGACAATTAATTTGCTTATAGTTAGAGTATTAGTAAATTCAGGGTTGTGTTTCCTTATATATTTTTGTGTTTTCTGCGTCTGTACTAAGTGTGTATAAACTCGTCTTTTTTGGACATAACTATACATCTACATCAGACATAATAGATAATACTATATGTCCAAGTTGGACGTAACACTCTCTTTGAACCTCCCATAGCTACACCTCTGCATGTATAAGTTGTACTGGCTGAGGATGTTAAGAGCACAAAAATAACATAAAAGTTTTTGTCTGTGGGTTGTACACAGTTTTGTTGTCATGTAAAACCTCCTTTACACTCAGTAGCGGATTACCATCATTGATTTAGGAGGTCATCAGAAGAATTCCAAAGATCATTCTGCTCCCACGGTGGTGCAAAGCTTGTGTACTCGAGTGCCTAGAATGAAAGGGAGTTTACTCTCTTGCTGTCTTGAGTATTAAATCTTCTCCATTCTCTCCACACTCATTGCCTTTAAACAATGAAGAGAGACATCAAAAATGCAATGATCCATCAAGACTTTCTTTCCAAATCAAATATACAGAGAAATTCATTCTACAGCGATATAGCGTGGAGCATTATAATAATCCTTAAAACATAATAAAAGAGGGGAAAATGGACAAGATTGATTTTCTGAAGAATTTGCGTTTTATTGATTCATCTTCCTCAGCTTGAGAGTCTCTCTCTTCTTTCCTCTTTCCAAGTTAAATGACTTTATTGTTTTAACGGCGGAGTTAATATCAGATGAGCTATTGATTGAGTTTCAATGGGAAGAAACAGTAGCCAGGGAAGCTCTGAAATGCTGACTAATGAATCATTCAAATCACATTTTAACACATTTTAAATACCGCTCTCCCTTTTGATTCAGTTACTAGACTTGAACTGAAAAGTGTATGAAAGAATGTACTAATGACTCTGTGGTCTTGTACGCTACCGTTCATTTCACTAATAGACAAAAGAAATTTTCCCATATGGAAAATGCCTGAATGCTGAATTGAAAGTATTGTCTGATGTCAATAGCGCCTTTCCATATGCCCTTTTAAAGAACATTGACTCCATGGAGGGGGTCCGAAGCTTTGGACTCTCCTCTATGAGCAAGAGTGGATGAGAAGCAAATGTCACTCTGGGAGGCCTTATTACACATGGATAGCTTTTCATTTTAATGGCTGCATATAATACTACTGTGCAGTGGCTGCAGGGGAAATGAGCAGCAAATGGTAACTTCCCTAGGCAAAATCATCTGTTGGTTCGGCCTACGGTGATCAGCTAATTGCTGTAATGGCTCTCATGTTATGAAAGTTTTCTGTAAGGGAGTTTTATCGCGTTTGATCTAGGAAATATTATGTTTCAATAACCCAACATAAAAAGTGTCTAAATGCGTCTAAAACACATCATAAATCTGGTGCAAGGCATGTAAGGCAGGATTTTGGTGCAATTTGTGCCAGAAAACTGGTGCATTTGCAACAGTAAATCTTCCCCATTGTGTTAGAGCAAGGCATAAAGAGGTTGCGCCACTTGCTGTAGGAAGCAGAGAGCTTCATCCATTGTGCAGTGGCCCAAATTGGTACTGCAGGAGGAGTCCCTTTGACTTCAATAGGACTCAGCCTTGGTTTTCCTTCAATCTCTGTCATGCACCACCTCCCGTTTCCTGTATTTGGCACAATACAAAGCTTCAGTTCTGTCTGAAATGTTCCTTTAAAGAACAAGCAAAATATTTTAATTAAGATCTTCCTACTCACATTAAGTCCATTTTGAACAATGCATATAAGAAGTGACCTCATCCAGTCTTTTCTTCGATCATTCAGCAGACCTCTTTGAATGGTGTTCAATGAGGAAAGGAAATTACTGATGTCTAAGATTACTGTTTACTTCTAAGATTAATTAAACCCATACAAAATTAAAATTGAGGTTTTATCTACACTGACCTGATGATCTTTTCTTGCTTTGCATTCTTCTGCATAGTACCAATTTAACAAGTGTAACCCCATATTAGCCTACAAGTGTTTATGGCAAAAAAATAGCAAAGCAGACGCATACATTTTTGTGGAACTGCAAGAACCCAATGCATTTCCCCATCCTCTTGTACTTGCATAGCAACTTGATCATCACGTCGCAACAGCCGCAACACAATACCGGACCCAAGCTGATGTCAACTCATCCATGCAACTGCAGCATCTGCGCATGTGCCCTTGTCATTTGGTGCTTGGCACCAATGTTTTAGCATCTATCTGCTGCTGTAGGGCTTCACTGTTCGATGGGGAGGTAGTTTCTCTAGCCAATCAGCCCCTATCGTAGTATATAAATTCTAGTCCCTCCTCTCAGAGGGTGCTGGTTATTCCTTTGTTGGTGGAGTTCTTGTCTAGTCCTCTTCTCCTTCATGTCTTTCTCCGTTTACATAAGTTCCTGGCTTCATTCTTGTTTTTGTGGTGTTACATCTGCTTCCTAAACTGACTATTGCTATTAGCATCTGTCCATAGCCATTCCCTTATCCATCTATGATCTGCTTAGTCAGCCTCTAAGTGCTGGACGTGGAGCATGTCCTCATCAGGACAATCACCCCACTTTAGGCAATGTTTCCCATTTTAGTATATTAGGATTTGCCTTTTCCACCTTGTTACTTTTGTTATTGGTCTGTTTTATTCTCTGAGGTTTCATGGTTACTGTATATCCGTCCTTTTTGATACCTATTACATCTGATCCAGACAAACTATTTTGGTGTTTGAATCAAATGTAACATTGATTTTTCACAAGCTGCTTATGTTGAAACTTTGCTAATTTGTTGAAACTTTTTTCACTTTGTTTAATGCCAATTATGCTAGGTTGGGGCAATGTCAGGGAAATATATAGAAGTGAGGTGCTCAAACAACCAAAACACAAACCCTTCAGTTGAGAAGAGTGCCTTTACAAGTTCCTTCAGCACTTTTAGTAATTAGGGAGAGGATTCATGAACTGTATTTTCCAATCATAGACTCATTATTCAATCACAGCCACACAGTCCTCTGTAATTCTACCCTGCAATAATATATATAAAGAGAGAAAGGCAAAGCTGAACATGAAGGGCACCAAAGCAGATAACAGAAGAAATAACAGAAGCCCCCGTGCCACTATCTTAGACTACCAGAAAAGTGGGCATCCTCTAAATAACCCTAGATCATCAAGCTATCCGCAATTTGATTTCTTGATTTCCCTAGACCACCAGGGAAGGTACCTACACTCCCCTATACCACCAGGGATTATCACTTCACTTCCCTACAGCACTAAAAAGGTCCCCCCACTATCATAAACCACCAAGCAAGGTCCCATCACTATTCTAGACAGTCAGAGAAGCATGTATAATCTTTTAACCTACCCATGGCTACGAAAAATACCTAGTTAAAAAAATTGTTGATGTTTGCAGGAGATTGTTAGCTAATAGAGATGAGCAAGTATACTCGCTAAGGCACATTACTTGAGTGAGTAGTGCCTTAGCCAAGTATCTCCCTACTCGTCTCTAAAGATCCGGGGGCCGGCGGGGGGCAGGGACCGGCGGGGGAGAGCGGGGAAGAACGGAGGGGAGATCTCTCTCTCCCTCTCTCCCCCACGCTCCCCCCCCCCCCCCCCGCGCTCCCTGCCGCAACTCACCTGTCACCCGCGCCGGCCCCTGAATCTTTAGAGACGAGCGGGGAGATACTCGGCTAAGGCACTACTCGCTTGAGTAATGTGCCTTAGTGAGTATACTCGCTCATCTCTATTAGCTAAGTTGTCTAGAAATGGCCCTGTGCCCAGTTATCTTCCTCATATTGCATAAACAAAGGGAACAAGGAAGAACCATGGAGCGCTTGAACAGATAAAAGCTGATAACCGTGATGAAGTGAAGGCATTAATTCTATGCCGAAATGCCTTGCCCAATAAAAAGTGTCCACATCTTCACTCCATCCCAGTTATTGGCTTCTATCAGTTCAAGTGCACCACGGTTCCTCTTTGTTCCCAGACAGAGAACTCAGCATTGCCTTGAATGGAGGTGGCTGCTGCTGAAGGTGGCTGTGACCTATTTTGCCATGAACACAATCCAGTCAGGTGAGATTTCCTACTCTTCTTCACATTGTCGTTCCCTGAATACCCCATAAAAAGGAATGTTTTGTCTTATTCTAGATTATCTTCCTTATATTGTCAGGTTTCACATTCTGGTCCTTTTTAGTATGTGCTAAGTGCCTTCTGCCTGTGAGCATAGATCCATCACATATGTCAATAATGTCGATAGTGCCAGCTCTATACTGCCATACTATAGAACAAAACGTGGCGGAAGGATGAATAATTTAATACAATGATATATCCCGGAGCTTCAGATCTCCGTGTATACGTGTAACTATTGAAAAACTGTCACATTTCAGAGAAAATGATAGTTGAAAGTTTTTCATTATTGATAAATGTTATAGACTATAAAATGACAAAGGCCAAGCAAAGCATATGTATATTTAATGAATAGTAACGGCCATGCATAAGGTAATTAACGCCGGTCTAATCAATACCCACACAATTTATACAGGTGTAAGACTTCCGATAATGATGTTCCTGTCTGCTTCTCTGCTGAATCCACTTTGTTTTTATGACAGCAAAGAAAATACTTAAAAGTGCATGATATATACATTGTAAGAAATTCTAATTGATTTCACGACTCCGTGATTAACATGTTATATTTAGAGAGAATTTCTCAGTGCTTCTATATGAAGTAAATACAGTGGAATAGGAACTAATTTTCAGAATACTGGTTTAATGGTCTGTTTATTATTAATGTTATAATGCGCCCTACTTAAAAAGAAAGCGTTCAGCGTTGGGTTTAATTAATTTCCTTTGATGCTCTATTCTGGATATTTTTGCTATGCGCCATGTTTCACTGGTGTTACTGTTGGCTATATACTGTATATATTCTATCTCTAGGATAGAACTTCAAAATAGCCACACGAATGCTTATCCACCTTTTTACTTGTTCTTGTTGAGATAGCCGTCGACAGCCGTTGTCATCTTCCTGAGAGGTGGGGGTCCCAGAGATGAGCAGTTTATACTCTAACCAAGAAAATAGTATCTTTCAGGGATGTAACATAGACAGACAGATAGATAGATAGATGGATAAATATGAGATAGATAGATACAATTGAACAATTAATGACATTGATCAGGAGATATTGATGATCTGCCATGATAGTTTTTGATCTTACTGGGTAGCTTTCTATTCTGGGTGACCTTCTCTCTATCCTTAAGTAGGAAACCCTGCTCTATGTTGTTCATATGCCCCAAATGGTAAAACAAATATAATACGGAGAATATAAAAAAAAAGTTTGAAGGAGGTCGAGAGGGGTGTCCTTGGGGAGGGCGCCCTTGGAAGGGTGTGGGGAGGCCTGGGGGGTGGATTGGCATAATCTTAAAGCATCTCCATAAGGGGTGCTTTCCCAATCATTGCTTTACAGACTTGGTAAAAATTCATACATTGATTTGAAGGAATGCTGCCTTCCAATAGGTGCCACTGCATTGGTATTAGTTCATTTTCCTTATGTGCAGTTCTGAAGGAGAGATAACACACAGGCCTGTGACCCCCTAACACCAATTTAGAGATCATAAAGCTGTCACATTCCTTGCCAGTGGACTGATTTAAGTATTTACCTCTCTGCTCATCTTGTCTGGTTTTGTTTTAGGTACAAATCAGTCTCCGATTCCTGTGCCTTTTTATATGTGTACATTTGTATTGATGTATGCCCCATCCAAATCTGTTTAATTTTGCCTGAGGAAGTGTCCTGAGAGGATCCGAAAGCTTGCAATTAAGGATGAGCGAGTATACTCGCTAAGGCACTACTCGCTCGAGTAATGTGCCTTAGACGAGTATCTCCCTGCTCGTCCCTAAAGATTCGGGGGCCGCCGCAGCTGACAGGTGAGTCGCGGCGGGGAGCAGGGGAGAGAGGGAGAGATCTGCCCCGCAGCTCCCCGCTCCGCAGCGGCCCCCGAATCTTTATGGACGAGCAGGGAGATACTCGTCTAAGGCACATTACTCGAACGAGTAGTGACTTAGCGACTATACTTGATCATCCTTACTTGCAATACAATCATGTATTTTTGTTAGCCATTGAAAGCTATCATATCTACAGGATTACTTGGTTTCTCTTACTGAGGGCAATCACATTATGCCCTGAATTTGGCATACCAACAGTAAATACCATCTTTTCAGAAGCAGTTTATAGCTATAACGATCCTGATGCTGCAATACCAGAGACAAATTGAATCGGATGACATAAATCACTTATAGGAGCCCCCTGAACCCACGACTGCAGTTTGACTTGATAACTTTGGTTCTCTAAACAAATGTTTTATTGTCTGGATAAACATCTAATTGAGGTGAAACTAGAATGCATAGGAAATGGGTGGTTGGAGGAGAAGAGAAGGAAAATCAGACCTCATTAGTGAGAGTAGTACGATGAGCGGGAAATATTGGGGCATTGTCAAATAGGTCAAGATAATGGACGTCAGGCAGGATCACGATGATGCAGTAGCATGGAGTACCTGAAGAGTAGAAGTTGTGGAAGATGTATCTCAACAGATCAGACCAATTTTAAATTCATTAACCCAATAACAAGCAAACACAAGCCTAAAAATGCAGAGCAATATATAAAGTATATAACTGACACAGAGAAGCTATTGAGCAGCTCCTTTAAACAGAGCACCATTCGATGTGGTTGGCTGGGCAGCAGCATCCGCCAGAGGCCGGAAGGCGAAAGTAGCAGTAGAGATAAGTTCATGACAAAAACATAAATTTATCCAACCCCCTATAGTTGTTCTTCATGTCTGTATAAATTTTGTATAAGCTTCGCTACTTGGTTTAAAAAACTAGTACGGTAAGACATTAGAAGACGGAGCTAAACCAATAAACACAAGTAGTTTACAGAAATTAGAAAACAAGTTACAAAAATGTCTTAGAACTCTTGTGAATATATCAAAATTAAAGCCTGGCCGCCGGTCAGAAAAATAGGCAAAACAACCAATTAGATTTGCAGCATTGTTCTTGTCCTTTACGGGTGTGAACGGAGAGAAGACAAATTACATATGTAACGAGGTTGTAGAACACAAGGTGTTCCTTTAGTAGTTACTGAGCTCTGTATGATCAGTAAATTGAAGTAATATACACCTTGTATACCAGGGGAAGTACAGGAAAGGTTCCCTTGATTGTCATATATATAGTGCAGATTTGTGCTTAAACAATATGCAATCTGCAAACAAAGTGTTTCATCTCGGAAATAGCTTGTGTAAACACCACGGACGCCAGGCTCCTTCGGCCATTAATCCATATTACAATGTCCTAAGAAAACGCCAATGTCTGCCTCAGATGGAATTGCAACCACCATGTGGTCATTTACGAAAATGCGTTTCTTTGGAATAATATATTTTAAATTATGCTTCTTCTCCGAAAGACATTTCATGAATATTTAACGTACAGCAGTGCATTTTATTGAATGTATTTCTAAACATCGGATGCATTTAAACATTATCTGGGGAGAAGAATAAGGCACAGTGGGGGCAATTCATTAACTCGATGTATGATAGGAGCAGATATGCAATATTTATATGTCTCAAAAAAAGTGAACTTCTGCTCGATGCAATAAAATGAAGAGAAAATTAAATTAAGGGTTAGAAATGTTTGAGTCAACTGTAATATCAAGAAGTAATTTACTGCAAAATGATTCCGCTGTGTAGATCGGTGAAGACTCTGGTTTACATACTGTACTAGCGGAATTACCCGGCTTCGCATGTAACTGTTTGTTGTTTGTATGTGTGGTTAATAATAGAGATGAGCGAACGTACTCGTCCGAGCTTGATACTCATTCCAGTATTAGCGTGTTCGAGATGCTCGTTACTAGAGGCGAGCACCATGCGATGTTCGGGTTACTTTCACTTTCATCTCTGAGACGTTAGCGCGCTTTTCTGGCCAATAGAAAGACAGGGAAGGCATTACAACTTCCCCCTGCGACGTTCAAGCCTATACCACCCCCCTGCAGTGAGTGGCTGGCGAGATCAGGTGTCACCCGAGTATAAAAATCGGCCCCTCCCGCGGCTCGCCTCAGATGCGTTCTGACATAGAGGAGGGAAAGTGCTGTTGGTGCCGGAGCTGCTATAGGGAGAGCGTTAGGAGTATTTTAGGCTTCAAGAACCCCAACGGTCCTTCTTAGGGCCACATCTAACCGTGTGCAGTAGTGTGGAGGCTGCTTTTTGCAGTGTTGCACATTTTTATTGGTATATCGGCCGTGCAGAGCATTGCGCCCTGCAGTAATACTCCAGGGCCAGAAGTGGTGGTTAGGCAGGGACAGAAGAGATATATTGTGAGGCAGGGACAGAACACATATATTGTGAGGCAGGGACAGAAGACATATTTATTGAATATAGGCAGTGGGCCTTTGCAAAAACATTTGGGGGAAAAAATCTATTTGGGCTGCCTGTGACTGTCCTCAGTGTTCTGGGTCTGTGCTGGGGGTAGTAGTCCTCCTAATTCATACGCAGCCAGCTAAGTGTTACAGCAGGCTTGCGCAAAATTATTTCCTGGCTCTGTGTTGGCTGTTAAATCACCGCTGTATTCCAGTCCACAGTGCAACACTCTGCAGTTATTTGACATATTCCAGGGCCAGTAGCGGTGACACAGAGAGAGAAGAGATATATTTATTGAATATAGGCAGTGGGCCTTTGCAAAAACATTTGGGGAAAAAAATCTATTTGGGCTGCCTGTGACTGTCCTCAGTGTTCTGGGTCTGTGCTGGGTGTAGTTGTCCTCCTAATTCATACGCAGCCAGCTAAGTGTTACAGCAGGCTTGCGCAAAATTATTTACTGGCGTTCCGTAAGCGAAGTCAGCCTCCAACCACAGGCCAATAAGCGGCACATTTAATTACAGCGTTCTGTTTCTGCATTACTGGTAATACAGCATGCTGACGGGTAGGGGTAGGCCTAGAGGACGTGGACGCGGGCGAGGACGCGGAGGCCCAAGTCAGGGTGTGGGCACAGGCCGAGCTCCTGATCCAGGTGTATCGCAGCAGACTGCTGCGGGATTAGGAGAGAGGCACGTTTCTGGCATCCCCACATTCATCTCACAATTAATGGGTCCACGCGGTAGACCTTTATTAGAAAATGAGCAGTGTGAGCAGGTCGGGTCGTGGATGGCAGAAAGTGCATCCAGCAATCTATCGTCCACCCAGAGTTCTGCACTGTCCACTGCTGCAACTCTGAATCCTCTGGCTGCTGCTCCTCCTTCCTCCCAGCCTCCTCACTCCATTACAATGACACATTCTGAGGAGCGGGCAGACTCCCAGGAACTGTTCTCGGGCCCCTGCTCAGATTGGGCAGCAATGGTTCCTCTCCCACCAGAGGAGTTTATCGTGACTGATGCCCAACCTTTGGAAAGTTCCCGGGGTCCAGGGGATGAGGCTGGGGACTTCCGGCAACTGTCTCAAGACCTTTCAGTGGGTGAGGAGGCCGATGACGATGAGACACAGTTGTCTATCACTCAGGTAGTAGTAATTGGAGTAAGTCCGAGGGAGGAGTGCACAGAGGATTCGGAGAAAGAGCAGCAGGACGATGAGGTGACTGACCCCACCTGGTTTGCTATGCCTACTGAGGAGAGGTCTTCAGAGGGGGAGGCAAGGGCAGCAGCAGGGCAGGTTGCAAGAGGCAGTGCGGTGTCCAGGGGTAGAGGCAGGGCCAGACCGAAGAATCCACCAACTGTTTCCCAAAGCGCCCCCTCGCGCCATGCCACCCTGCAGAGGCCGAGGTGCTCAAAGGTCTGGCAGTTTTTCACTGAGAGTGCAGATGACCGACGAACAGTGGTGTGCAACCTTTGTCGCGCCAAGATCAGCCGGGGAGCCACCACCACCACCCTCACCACCACCAGCATGCGCAGAAATATGATGGCCAAGCACCCCACAAGGTGGGACGAAGGCCGTTCACCGCCTCCGGTTTGCACCGCTGCCTCTCCCCCTGTGCCCCAACCTGCCACTGAGATCCAACCCCCCTCTCAGGACACAGGCACTACCGTCTCCTGGCCTGCACCCACACCCTCACCTCCGCTGTCCTCGGCCCCATCCACCAATGTCTGTCAGCGCACCGTCCAGCCGTCGCTAGCGCAAGTGTTGGAGCGCAAGTACGCCGCAACGCACCCGCACGCTCAAGCGTTAAACGTGCGCATAGCCAAATTTATCAGCCTGGAGATGCTACCGTATAGGCTTGTGGAAACGGAGTCTTTCAAAAGTATGATGGCGGCGGCGGCCCCGCGCTACTCAGTTCCCAGTCGCCACTACTTTTCCCGATGTGCTGCCCCAGCCCTGCACGACCACGTCTCCCGCAACATTGTACGCGCCCTCACCAACGCGGTTACTGGCAAGGTCCACTTAACAACGGACATGTGGACAAGCACAGGCGTGCAGGGCCACTATATCTCCCTGACGGCACATTGGGTGAATTTAGTGGAGGCTGGGACAGAGTCAGAGCCTGGGACCGCTCACGTCCTACCCACCCCCAGAATTGCGGGCCCCAGCTCGGTGCTGGTATCTGCGGCGGTGTATGCTTCCTCCACTAAACCACCCTCCTCCTCCTACGCAACCGCTGCCTCGCAATCAAGATGTGTCAGCAGCAGCAAGTCGCCAGCAGTCTGTGTCGCGGGGCATGGCAGCACAGCGGTAGGCAAGCGTCAGCAGGCCGTGCTGAAACTACTAAGCTTAGGAGATAGGAGGCACACGGCCCACGAACTGCTGCAGGGTCTGACAGAGCAGACAGACTGCTGGCTTGCGCCGCTGAGCCTCCAACCAGGCATGGTCGTCTGTGACAACGGCTGTAACTTGGTGGCGGCTCTGCAGCTCGGCAGCCTCACGCACGTGCCATGCCTGGCCCACATCTTTAATTTGGTGGTTCAGCGCTTTCTGAAAAGCTACCCACGCTTGTCAGACCTGCTCGGAAAGGTGCGCCGGCTCTGCACACATTTCCGCAAGTCCCACACGGACACTGCCACCCTGCAACATCGGTTTCCTCTGCCAGTGCACCAACTGCTGTGCGACGTGCCCACACGGTGGAACTCTACGCTCCACATGTTGGCCAGGCTCTATGAGCAGCGTAGAGCTATAGTGGAATACCAACTCCAACATGGGCGGCGCAGTGGGAGTCAGCCTCCTCAATTCTGTACAGAAGAGTGGGCCTGGTTGGCAGACATCTGCCAGGTCCTTGGAAACTTTGAGGAGTCTACCCAGATGGTGAGAGGCGATGCTGCAATCATTAGCGTCACCATTCCTCTGCTATGCCTCTTGAGAAGTTCCCTGCAAAGCATAAAGGCAGACGCTTTGCACTCGGAAACAAAGCCGGGGGAAGACAGTATGTCGCTGGATAGTCAGAGCACCCTCATGTCTATATCTCAGCGCGTTGAGGAGGAGGAGGAGGAGCATGAGGAGGAGGAGGAGGAGGGGGAAGAGACAGCTTGGCCCACTGCTGAGGGTACACATGCTGCTTGCCTGTCATCCTTTCAGCGTGTATGGCCTGAGGAGGAGGAGGAGGATCCTGAAAGTGATCTTCCTAGTGAGGACAGCCATGTGTTGCGTACAGGTACCCTGGCACACATGGCTGACTTCATGTTAGGATGCCTTTCTCGTGACCCTCGCGTTACACGCATTCTGGCCACTACGGATTACTGGGTGTACACACTGCTCGACCCACGGTATAAGGAGAACCTTTCCACTCTCATACCCGAAGAGGAAAGGGGTTCGAGAGTCATGCTATACCACAGGACCCTGGCGGACAAACTGATGGTAAAATTCCCATCCGACAGCGCTAGTGGCCGAAGGCGCAGTTCCGAGGGCCAGGTAGCAGGGGAGGCGCAGAGATCAGGCAGCATGTACAGCGCAGGCAGGGGAAAACTCTCTAAGGCCCTGGACAGCTTTCTGGCTCCCCAGCAAGACTGTGTCACCGCTCCCCAGTCAAGGCTGAGTTGGTGGGAGCACTGTAGAAGAATGGTGAGGGAGTACGTAGCCGATCGCATGACCGTCCTCCGTGACACCTCTGCCCCCTACAACTACTGGGTGTCAAAGCTGGACACGTGGCCTGAACTCGCGCTGTATGCCCTGGAGGTGCTTGCTTGCCTGCGGCTAGCGTCTTGTCAGAGAGGGTGTTTAGTGCGGCTGGGGGAATCATCACAGATAAGCGTACCCGCCTGTCAACCGACAGTGCCAACAGGCTTACACTCATCAAGATGAACAAAGCCTGGATTTCCCCAGACTTCTCTTCTCCACCAGCGGACAGCAGCGATACCTAAACAATACGTAGGCTGCACCCGCGGATGGAAGCATTGTTCTCTATCACCATCAAAAAGGTGGACCTTTTAGCTTCATCAATCTGTGTATAATATTCATCCTACTCCTCCTGCTCCTCCTCCTGAAACCTGACTTAATCACGCCGAACGGGCAATTTTTCTTAGGCCCACAAGGCTCAGTCATATTACTTTTGTAAACAATTTTTATACATTTCAATGCTCATTAAAGCGTTGAAACTTTCACCTCAACCAATTTTTATTTTAACTGGGCTGCCTCCAGGCCTAGTTACCAAGCCACATTAACCAAAGCGATTAATGGGTTTCACCTGCCCTCTTGGTTGGGCATGGGCAATTTTTCTGAGGTACATTAGTACTGTTGGTACACCAATTTTTGGGGGCCCTCGCCTACAGTGTAATCAAATTAATTTTTAGCCCACCTGCATTACAGCTGACGTTACATCAGCTGTGTTGGGCACTGCAATGGGATATATTTATGTACCACCGGTGGCTTCCAGGCACCCACCCATGCTGTGGGTCCACACGGAGTTGTAACTGCATGTGTCCACTTCTAAAGAACCCCAGTCTGACTGGGGCATGCAGTGTGGGCCGAAGCCCACCTGCATTAAGCACGACATTACCTCAGCTGTGTTGGGCAATGCAATGGGATATATTTATGTACCGCCGGTGGGTTCCAGGGAGCCACCCATGCTGTGGGTGCACACGGAATTCCCATTGCGGAGTTGTACCTGCCTGTGACTATTTATAAAAAAACGCGGTCTGACTGGGGCATGCAGACACCTTGACAGAATGAATAGTATGTGGCACATAGGTTCCCCATTGCTATTCCCACGTGTGCAGCTCCAGATGGAGGTGGCACAGGATTGGATTTCTCATTGCTTCTGTACAGCATTGTGGGCTATCGCCCCGCCCCTTTTAAAGGGGGTCGCTGCCTAGCCGTGCCAACCCTCTGCAGTGTGTGCCTGCGGTTCCTCCTCATGGCAGACGCACTTATAAATAGACATGAGTGTGGCGTGGCATGAGGGCAGCTGAAGGCTGGGCAGGGACAGTTTGGTGTGCGCTGTGGACACTGGGTCATGCGGGGGGGGGGGGGGTTGGTCAGCATGTAACCCAGGAGAAGTGGCAGCGGAGTGTCATGCAGGCAGTGATTGTGCTTTGTTGGAGGTAGTGTGGTGCTTAGCTAAGGTATGCATTGCTAATGAGGGCTTTTCAGAAGTAAAAATTGTTGGGAGGGGGGGGCCCACTCTTGCCGCTATTGTGGCTTAGTAGTGGGACCTGTGAACTTGAGATGCAGCCCAACATGTAGCCCCTCGCCTGCCCTATCCGTTGCTGTGTCATTCCCATCACTTTCTTGAATTGCCCAGATTTTCACAAATGAAAACCTTAGCGAGCATCGGCGATATACAAAAATGCTTGGGTCGCCCATTGACTTCAATGGGGTTCATTACTCGAAACGAACCCTCAAGCATCGCGATAATTTCGTCCCGAGTAACGAGCACCCGAGCATTTTGGCGCTCGCTCATCTCTAGTTAATAACTTTAATTGCTACCGATATGAAGCCAATATAATAAACCTAATAATGTACAGTCCGGTGAGTAAAGAAAAATGGCTGGGTTGGTCTGCACAGAAATGTGACATCTCGGCAGAGGCATTCTAAGTTAATTTTAATTAAAGGGGTTGTTTAGTTACTGGACAACCCTACTTTCATAGGACCTCCTGTATTAAAATAATAAAGTAAACTATACTTATGCCTCAACAGCCTTCGAGATCCAGCGCTGAAGTCCCACTGTGGTCCCGTTGATTGTTGTAACAGATGATGTCACAGGAAATCAGGAGACTGCTGCAGCATCACTGCAAATTCCCCTGGCATTGGTGTTTATATCTTGAATGCCATGATTCCAGGAGTTCAGGAATGTGACATGTCATTGGCTGCATTGGTTACCTGATTTCCTGTGACATCATCTCTCATAACAACCGCCGGGGCCACAGCTGGACCTCAGCACTGGATTCCGAAGGCATAAGTATAGTTCACTTTATTATTCACGTTATTATTTTAATACAGGGGGTCCTATTGAAATAGGGTTGTTCCGCTGCAGCACTGGATCATGTTGGCTGCGAATGGATAAGTATATTCACTTTATTATTAATATGGAGTTAATATGGCGCAAGCTGAGAACCTGAACCCACTCCATACACGGGGTGGTGGGACAATTTTGAAAGCTCACACCTAGCCGCAACAGCAAGGGGATCAGGCTGTCAACCCTATAATTTTAAATGCCCCTATTGGTGTTAGGGCATCCAGAAAGTCCCCCCCCCCCCCCCCACACACACACACACACACACTGCAATGAGATTCAAGGAGCACATACTCCCCTGTATTCAGCCTCCGGGGACCCAGCTGAATAACTCTTGCTACTGTGTCCCTATTCTCTCCTGTGGATCCCCTGGATTTCAGGTGACTGCTGGAGCCAAGGAGAGGCCACAGCGTTACTTTCTGAACTCTTGGCATCAGTACAGCAGAGAATAGGGAGGGGGTCGGGTAAGCCGGTTAGGTGGGTCTCACGGGATACTGAAGACAGGTGAGTATGTGCTCTTTTTATGTTATTACCTGCCCAGCTGTTAAATTTTTTTTCACACAACCCCTTTAAATAGTCACGAGTAAATCCTACAGATATAGAAAAGCTTAACCTGAATTTGATAGCTTTCTGCTATTGAAAAGTTAGCATTATGTTATCTGAATACAACAAAAGTCATTGAAAAGCTATTGAAAGGACAAATAAACTGTGTCTCACAACTTTTTCTTGACACATTAAATCTCAAGTTAAACGTAGCTACATCTGTTCCTGTTTAGTAGAGAAATCTTTGTTATTTTGTTGGTAAAGCTAAAACCTATTTCATTCAACAAGGCAAGTACAATCTCTTTCTTGGTACTGAGCCAGATGGATTTTCTGAAGCTAAATTCTGGATTCCAGGAAAAGTCAAACTAAAACATTTATTGTAAAAATAAAAGATAATTTAAAAAGATTGCCTAAAAGTGAAGATTTCATATAAAGGAGCCTACTGACCGGAATTTGGAGTAACCTTACATGGAAGGAGGGTAGGGAATTGCTATTAGGCCCGGGAAGGAACTCAACACCTAGGTATGTCCTGACAAGTGATGTGAGCTGCTGCTACTGATATGCATCTGCTGGGATATTCAGTTATGCTCCTGCTGCACCCAGTAAGGAGTTTCTCTTTTTCTTAACTAAAGCACTGATTGGTAGAGAGCTTATCAGCTGACAGTTGTTCACCAATCAGCAAAAGGAAAGCCCTGACTACACACTGTTACTGCAGGGCATGGAGGGTTAGGGATTTCTTGCTGCACAGACTTGGTGAAGAGCTGGAGGCATCCTGGTGACATCTAAAGTAAATTAAAGAACACCAGTAGGCAGAAGAAGCGGGGCTCATATGGAGCATGGAGAATTTGGAGCAGTCTCCTGCAGATCTGACACAGCTTCATGTGGAGGAGGGAAGACATTGCTGTGCATGATCAGTGCTGAAGGGGAAAGAGGATTCGAATTTGTTTGATGTGGGTGCAGAAGGGATGAGAATATCCTGTGTTTGGTGGGTTATTTGGGCTATGTGTATTATGGGAAGTGGGGGTTGTACATGGGGAAAGTACATAAGCTCTCTGTACTGTAGGAGGGTAGATCAGGGAAAATAGTGGGTATGTGGTGTGTTTCGGACAAGAAATATGATCTGCAGAGTCAGTGATACTTCAACAACTTGTTTCAGGCCTGTATGGATGCTGAAACACATTGCTGATGTACCGCTGGCTCTCCAGGTCTCCTTCCTTGTCTGAGTGCACTGGATAGCTGCTATTTTTCCTGATCTACACTGTCTATACCAGCGCCTGTCCAGTAGGGTGGCCCCAAAAACTCAACCTTCAACTACAAAGCAAGACACCCTCTAATTTTATTTCCTTTTAACAAACCTTTATTTGGGGAGAGTTTCAGGTTCTTCTGTCTACGACAAGGTTGTGCTCAAAGACCATAAATTTTCAGACATTTCACTAATGAAGAAGAAGAAAAACAACTGTTGCTTCAAGTCGTGGAAGCAAATGGCAAGGCCATGTAGCTTGTCCAATTGGAAATCTTGCTCTTAAGCGCCATGTCTTATAATATACAGAAGTTTTGAGCACCATCTTGCAGTTGGAATTAAAAGCTAAAACTTTACCCTAACATTACTATTAGCAGATGTAACACATTGGGAAGGTGTCCTGCTGTATAGCTGCCACTTTAGTTTTTGCCACATCTCTATGGGCCACCCTATTGTCCGGTCACCAGGAAGGTTGCTGCCATTACCCCCTGTTACTGCCATTGTTATATTTCTGATGTGCAGGATAGTGCAGCAATCACACACAGAGGCAGCACTTTTTTATACATATAACTTTAGGGAAAACTTGCATAATAAACAATATTTATGCTCTATAGGGTCCGGGTACTTTAAACGTTGCATAATAATGCTGTATAAACGCTCTTAAAGTGACAGTACTGTATATATCTTCTCCAACACTAAATGTACTTGTCATCACTCTTCTGCTACTGGCATCTGTTGCCAATATTTACATCACCACGCTGAGTCTTTCAACATTTTACGCATCTCCTTTATTTCCTTCTGGCATGGCACATGACTTTCAAATCATTATTAGCATCTCTTTTGTATCTGCCGCTTATCGTATTTGCAGCATAACTGCTACCCACATTATCTACTCTTATGGCCATAGGTCCCTATTTCTAGTGCTCCGTAGATATTACTTACATATCCAAAAGTCGTCACACATTAAAGGCGGTTCGGTTCCCCCATTAGATTACTCAAATTCGTTTTGCTGCTCTATGTCATGTGCCTCACTGCACCATTCCATATCCTGCATCATAGACATATCATATACATAGAGAATGTATGTGTACGGAGGGGTCCTCCTATGTGTGCAGCTTTTATCGCCCAGCCTCCTGGCGTCCACAACTATATAGATTTCTTCTTTCCCAGGAAAAGAAAAAGGAAAAGCTGTTCTCCATAGGTAAGAAAATGTCTTGCTTTATTTCATATGTGCCGATTCATCTGGACTTTTTTTAAGGCACATATGAAATAAAGCAAGACATTTTCTTACCTATGGAGAACAGCTTTTCCTTTTTCTTTTCCTGGGAAAGAACATATCATATAAATAATATACACTTTAACATAACACTTTACATCCTACAAATGCTTAATTATCCCTTGCAAGGGCTTGCATTAACCCATAAAACTATGGCACCTTCACTACATTACGCTGAAATATCACTGTCCCGTGAGTCCATTTGCCCCCACTCTGGCCAGGCATTTAACTTTATGCGCTACTGGGGGTCATAGTCCATTCACGATTGCTGGCAACATCTTGCTCGCTTCATTCCCCTTCTGCAACGTCCATGGTGATTCTTTGGCACTGTGGGGAAGGAGACTCCCTCTCCTCTCACACTCTGTGGGATACTTCACCCCAAGGGTCTGGCCAGTTCTCCATCTTTTCCCCCAAGTCTCCAGGGCTCTTGGCTAGTCAATGCTGCACCGTGGGGATACAGTGTTGCTCTGTTGTCTCTAAATTGGCCCCTGCCATGACTCCCACAGGCCTGCTCATGCTGCACTGTCTCTTTCTGTGCTGTGGCATTGACTGATGCAGTGTCTACTCTCAGAACTGAATGAGACGCAGCTATTTTTGTTATATATGCGTGTCCTTGGCACCAAATTTCCCCCCTAGCCGGCACTACTTTGCTATCAGGGGCTAGATCCTCTGGTGGGGATGCACTAGCCGCGTTACCATGAGGGGAGGGACTTCTCTGTTCAGCCTGTTAGAGGCTTCTACAAACTTGCACCCTGTGCATACTTCTGACCGTGTCACTGGACTAGCAGAGGGGATCGGGCACAGCTGGCAAGCGCCAACTGTTGCTGTGCGATTGGTCCGCCTCCAGGCTGGGTCCAAGACTGGAGGAGGCAGGCCTTGCACTTGCGGCCATCAGCCACTCCTGTCAGCGCAGCATGCTGCTACTGTGTAAAGAGGAGTGCTGTGCCATGCCCCCATTGCACTAATTTGATGCTGATCTTGTTATGGATTTTGGTGCAAATCTACAGCAGATTTCACCTCTATAATTTCAATTCAATTGAAAAGGTGAAACCTGCTGCTAATCTGCAACAAAATCCACAGCAGATCAGCGACTTGTGAACACGTTCTTAAGGGGGTTTTCCAAGAATGAAAAACATTTTGTCACTGGAAGGTAAAGGGATAGAACAAAAAAATAAGCCGTACTGGCTGCCCAGAAGACCCCACAGTGCACCATACAGGATAGATAATATAATGACTCTATAGTATGAGTTGCTACAAACTTGGCAATTTTGTAGACTTTTTTTGTGTCAATTAGTAAATCATGTTTTATTGGAAAAATGGCCATTCTTCTTCTTTTTTATGTAGTTTTTATTCTTAGGTAAGCACATTCTAAGCTGTTTTTACCACATTTATTTATCCCACAAGGGGACTTAAAGATATATTTGCTTACATAATACACCGCACTACTTATGTGGAAGCAATAGGGTGAATAAGGGGTCTCCAAACCTTTTAAATGCTGCAGTCACTATTTATAGCGGCATCTTGAAAAGAGAAGGTACTGTAAGATGCTGGAAAAGAGTTCATGTGTGTTAAAATTAAATGGTTACCATTGGATACACTCTTGTTAAATATAATTTGTCACTACCTATCTCCATTTTGATACACATACTATAATAATGTACTAATGGATAAACTTCTCAGGTTGAAAAGTGCCACTTTATCCTATTATCAGCACAAAGTTTACACACAACTCGTTATTCCTCAGAACTAAACACTTCAGAGTCACATATAGGTATGCTTCTCAAACATGTATATAAAAGTGTCTCATTATTTATAGTCATAATGGCTTGTAACAGAAGTAAAAGTTTTTGTTCCTCATTCCCTTGATGCATTGGGAGTTATCATGTATCTTTCATGGTCTCAGACCAGCAGACATATCAAGCTTTTAAAAGTTTGTGACAGAAAAGAAGACACGAGGAAAATAAGACTTACTAAATGTCTATTGACTTTCAAATCTTGCAACACGAGGTGACTACAAAGATAGCGTTGAATTACATAGCAGATAGACAGGTTTAACATTATATCTACAGCCTGTGTTCTAGACATTGCAATTGCCAGAAATTCTGAATACCTGGTGCTGATGGAACGATCTATTTAAGCCAAACATACCTCGAAAGTCATCCATAAAAGCCTATTGTGCTTAGCAAAAGATATATGAAAGTTTAATAATGCGTAGAAGAGGACCAATGGAGGTTTAATGCTCATATAAAGGGCAACCTGTGGAGATATAATGCTCATAAAATGCCTCTCATGTGCATAGAAAGTCATCTATGAAGGTTTAATGCACATGTAAATGAAAATTCTATAGTGGCATAATCTATTTGGTTTGAAAGATCTTAGAGAAGTACTTCAACTGTTGCTATAGCATCCTTTTCATCTCTCTAGGTTCTACAACAAAGAAGGAGTTCTTTACTGTAAGAGCAGTGAGACTATAGAACTCTCTGCCTGAGGATATGGTGTTGGCGAAGTCGATAAAAGAGTTAAATAGGGGTTTGGATGCTTCTTTGGAGTGTCATTATATTAATTGTTATATTCACTGATTACTTCAGACAGGTTGGTGATTTCAGGATTATTTTGATTGCTGGATTGGAATTAGGAAGGAATTTTTTTTCTTAAAATTAGGAAAATAGGCTGGAAACTCATGTTTTTTTAACTCAATTAGAATGAAGCACAGTAAATTTACAGCACTTGGTCCTGGGCTTTAAAACCATCCAATAGTAAAAATATGGTGGGGATTTAAAGTCTCTTCTTCTGCAGTATATCAGAAGCATATCGGATTGTCTGCTGTTAGTGACAGCTGAGAACCTGTGGGAGAAGGCAGGAATGGTCTGCCAGTGACTATTGTCACTACAGCAAATGTTTCTTTTCCCTATAACTGGGGCTCCTATGGATGCCTCAGCTACAGTGGAAAAGTGTCAAATAAAAAAAAACATGTAAATGTCCCCCAGAGGTCTTATATGAAGTCATGTGGGACATAGATATTAAGAAAAAAAAATTACATACATAAGTAAAACAAAATTACAAAATAAAATAAAAATATATACATTAGAAAGAAAATAACCCAAAGCCGACGACAACCAAACCTGTCGCTGTATGCGGCCTGTAATCCCAAAACATACATATTATATATCAAAAAGTCTGAAACAAAATGAGGAACCCGTTCCTATACTTTATTTTAGCATAAATATACTAATTTTAAAAAAACTATAAATGTTAAAAAAAAAATCATACCCCAATACAACTAAAAAACGAAAAAAAAGTCAGTGAAAAAGATATTTAAAAAAAACCCTATATGACGCGGAAAAAGATGTAGCAATAATAATTTTGGTAACTGAAGGGAAAAAAAAGGGCATTAAAACCACCACATGGGTAAAATCCCTAAAAAGTGTCTAGTCCTTAAAGTACAAAACAACCTGATCCTTAAAGGGTTAATCTTCCTCTGGATCAACATTGTAGGCTGAACTGGATGGACATCTTTACATACTATGTTATTATGTGTATGAAATCAGGTACCTATGGAGTTAATATGGATGATGTAGCTTTTAGGTCTGGTTGAGGCCTTGGTGCTTGTCTGTAAGAACCACCTATATTCAAAAATTCAAAATATTAAACTTTCAAGGAAGAGTAGTTCCAATTCTGGATGGGTACCTCATGACAAAGCCAAATAAACAAATCAATAGTACAAGTGAGGATAAGCAGCTTTGTAATATATGCTATTAAGGAAAAATACAGATGACATTTAAGGCATTATGATAAGCTAACCACAATGTCCCACAATGCTGTACATCTAGATATCACAATGTGCAAGTCCTGTTGACGATTGCTACATCTGTACCTCTTTCTCCACTTATCTGCCACTTCTTCTTCCCCCCTTCATTTACTCTGAAATACTTTTTTAATAAACGACTAAAACTTTAATTATATCTCCGAATACATAGGTTGTTGGAGTCATAGTTAATATAACTATATGCTATGACGAAGAGCTGCTGTGACCGCTTGAAACGCCTCAGTTTGTCATGTCATCTTATGCCCTTCCTGTTGAGATTTTAATATGCATCAATAAAGCTGTGATTTTATAGATGCTGGATCCTTTTCTTGCTGACTTCTGCAATTGATTCCAGTCAAGTCCGTGAATCCTGCTGGTGAGCTGGTTCATTTTCTCTGCATAGTTAGTATAACATCTGTTAACAGAGCATGAAAGAATTGACCATTGGATACTCTATTATATAGGGTAGAGAATAAAGCATGAACGTAAATAAAAGCACAAACATAAAGGGTGCACACAAACCCACGTCCTAAATTTATAGACTAGTATGCGGATGTCAAAGCTGTATTAAGCAATTTGCCATACGTGGAGTGAGGAGGAGAGGGGCAGAGCAAAAGGATGTCCGTGTCCATATCAGGAAGATCATCAAGCAGTATAACACAAAAGGGGGGAGGATTAAGAATAACTGCCGGGGCTCGGGAGCCCAGGTCTTCTCAAGTGGGAGTAAGAATCTGGTTGGTATAGGGGGAATTGATCCACTGATCCCAAAACGTATGAAATTTGGCTTCCACTATTCTATGTATAAACACTAACCTTTTTAAGAATATGGAGAGCTTAACAAAGTTTGGCCAGTCTCGCAGTAATGGAGTTTTTTCGGCCAGCCAAAATTTTGCATAGAAGCTAAAAACAAAACTTTAGTAATAAATTCTCTATCAGCTCTCCTAGGAAAGGAATCAGAATCTGTATACAACAGACATAGTTTGGGATCATCGAGGACAGACACCCTCATATGGTTATTGAGAAACTTCAGAATTGGGGCTCAATACCCCTGTATTTTTGGACATGACCAGAGCAAAAGAAAAAGTTTGACAGAAGAGTGGTAGCACTTAGGGCAGTTATCAGGGAAGTCATAAAATACGCTCTATGCAAAATGTATAATTGCATCATCCTTTCAGCATAGTTAGGTGAAACAAGTAGTAGAGAGGTCAAAGACAGCCACCACCGTTGTTCAGATAGCCCATTTAAGTCAGTTTCCTTTCCTACTTTTAATGTCCCAGAGTGGGAGAGTGGGAATTTCTTTCCTTTAAATGGGAAACATT